>NW_027040941.1:0-383562 GCF_037179485.1 Ochlerotatus camptorhynchus | reverse complement strand
GTTCAAGAAAGATATCTCATCCAATCCTCGTGCTCTACGACGTCTGAGAACGGCATGTGAACGAGCAAAGCGAACATTGTCATCCAGCACTGAAGCCACCATTGAAATCGATGCTCTTATCGATGGAATCGACTATTACACGAAAATATCCCGAGCTCGATTCGAGGAACTCTGCTCTGACTTGTTCCGTTCTACACTGCTACCAGTTGAGAAGGCTCTATCCGATGCCAAAATGGACAAGAGATCAATCGATGACATAGTACTAGTCGGTGGATCAACACGCATTCCAAAGGTCCAATCATTGCTTCAGAACTTCTTCTGTGGAAAGTCTCTGAACTTGTCAATCAACCCAGACGAAGCCGTGGCCTATGGTGCTGCTATTCAAGCTGCCATTCTCAGTGGCGACAAGGACGAGAAGATTCAGGATGTGCTGCTGGTAGATGTGGCTCCACTATCTCTAGGAATCGAAACAGCTGGCGGTGTGATGACCAAGCTTGTTGAACGCAACAGCCGAATTCCATGCAAGCAAACTCAGATATTCTCGACTTATGCGGACAACCAGCCGGGAGTATCGATCCAGGTATTCGAAGGAGAACGAGTTATGACCAAGGACAACAATCGACTTGGCCAATTCGACCTGTCAGGCATTCCACCAGCTCCGAGAGGCGTTCCTCAGATTGAGGTCACATTCGATCTGGACGCAAACGGTATTCTAAATGTATCGGCCAAGGAGAAGAGTACCGGAAAGGAGAAGAACATCACAATCAAGAACGACAAGGGTCGATTGAGTCAGGCGGACATCGATCGAATGTTGGCCGAGGCGGAGAGATTCCACGAGGAAGACGAGAAGCAGAAGGAACGTGTTTCGGCCAGAAATCAATTGGAGAGTTACTGCTTCCAGTTGAAACAGTCGCTGGAATCGGCCGGTGACAAGTTGAGCGAGTCGGACAAGAACACAGTGAAGGACAAGTGTGACGAGATCCTTCGATGGTTGGATGGAAATACGATGGCCGAGAAGGACGAATTCGACCACAAAATGCAG
Source organism: Ochlerotatus camptorhynchus (assembly GCF_037179485.1). NCBI lineage: Eukaryota > Metazoa > Arthropoda > Insecta > Diptera > Culicidae > Ochlerotatus > Ochlerotatus camptorhynchus. The sequence continues at coordinate 382,520 of NW_027040941.1, read as the reverse complement.
GAACTGAGTCGAGTGTGCAGTCCAATTATGACTCGGTTGCATCAGGGAGCAGGATCATCGGCAGGAGCCTCGAGCTGTGGCCAACAGGCGGGAGGCTTCGGAGGCCGAACGGGACCCACCGTTGAGGAGGTCGACTGAATAGATTAATTTCTTAGTTTGAATGAAGAAGACTGAATTAGAAGCTTGTGTGATTACGGAATTGTAAGATAGTATTTGTGATTTAGCTGTTAAATTGTTATGGTTTATTTTCATGAAAATAAATTATTTTATGAATTCAAGAGATCTGTGTTACTGGCTTTATACTATTCGAAAGCTTTCCGAAATTCGTGTCTCTAAATTGAATTTAAATATGATCCTCATATATCCTTTGAAAGATGTCAACATTGTACCGTGAACCTCCGGTGGTCTAACCGTTTTTAATCTGAACCCGTTTTACTTTGAACCCCGCTAATTTGGTCGCCGTGCAAACTAAAAATTGTTCAAACGTCATTTCGCTCATGGAATGGACTAAAGCTATATGGAACGATGCGAAATGGAGCGCAGAATCAAAAAAAAAACCAGCAAATAAGGCTACCAGAAACACGCCTTTCTGTTACTAGAAGTTCAAATTAAAAATGAATCTCTTTAATATGCATTACACGGATACGAATTTTGTTCTTTTAAATCTAAAATAGAAATGAAGTAATGAAAATGGGTTGTTAGCGGAATGCTTTAATAAAACAGCAAAAAAAGGTTATCTTCCATTTAATTCCACTTAATTAATTTTGGTATCCATGACAGATACGTATTTCGACTACAATGTGCAGTCTTCATCAGTGTCATTCCCACTAAAGAACTTATCAAAATCTAACCCCCTTAAGTACTCATCCCCTAGGTATAAAAGTCAAGATCACAGGTATATAAATGAAACTACAATGTGTTGAATCGGAACCTACCTAACTAATTAAAACCAAAGATTTAAGTAAGCTAAAGGAGAAAAATCTATTCAACTCTCTAATAAGGAAAATCCCAAAGGCTTGGTAGCCATCATAATGAAGTAATGAAAATGGGTTGTTAGCGGAATGCTTTAATAAAACAGCAAAAAAAGGTTATCTTCCATTTAATTCCACTTAATTAATTTTGGTATCCATGACAGATACGTATTTCGACTACAATGTGCAGTCTTCATCAGTGTCATTCCCACTAAAGAACTTATCAAAATCTAACCCCCTTAAGTACTCATCCCCTAGGTATAAAAGTCAAGATCACAGGTATATAAATGAAACTACAATGTGTTGAATCGGAACCTACCTAACTAATTAAAACCAAAGATTTAAGTAAGCTAAAGGAGAAAAATCTATTCAACTCTCTAATAAGGAAAATCCCAAAGGCTTGGTAGCCATCATAATGAAGTAATGAAAATGGGTTGTTAGCGGAATGCTTTAATAAAACAGCAAAAAAAGGTTATCTTCCATTTAATTCCACTTAATTAATTTTGGTATCCATGACAGATACGTATTTCGACTACAATGTGCAGTCTTCATCAGTGTCATTCCCACTAAAGAACTTATCAAAATCTAACCCCCTTAAGTACTCATCCCCTAGGTATAAAAGTCAAGATCACAGGTATATAAATGAAACTACAATGTGTTGAATCGGAACCTACCTAACTAATTAAAACCAAAGATTTAAGTAAGCTAAAGGAGAAAAATCTATTCAACTCTCTAATAAGGAAAATCCCAAAGGCTTGGTAGCCATCATAATGAAGTAATGAAAATGGGTTGTTAGCGGAATGCTTTAATAAAACAGCAAAAAAAGGTTATCTTCCATTTAATTCCACTTAATTAATTTTGGTATCCATGACAGATACGTATTTCGACTACAATGTGCAGTCTTCATCAGTGTCATTCCCACTAAAGTAGTGGGAATTGTAGTTTCATTTATATACCTGTGATCTTGACTTTTATACCTAGGGGATGAGTACTTAAGGGGGTTAGATTTTGATAAGTTCTTTAGTGGGAATGACACTGATGAAGACTGCACATTGTAGTCGAAATACGTATCTGTCATGGATACCAAAATTAATTAAGTGGAATTAAATGGAAGATAACCTTTTTTTGCTGTTTTATAAAATAGAAATGTTTAAATGTATTAATTATTCAAAGTAAAGCGATTGCTCTATACGTGTCTGGACGTGATTGTGGAAAGATCCTGCATGCTGCAAAATCCCCATAGTATTGTTAAGTTTACCTATGGAGAGATGGACAATGGAAAGGTGGATTGGATAAATACCATCGCGTCACTTCTGAATACGGATGTGATTGCATCCGGATCATGTGATGACGATAATGCAAATTAAAGTACATGATTAGTGTGAATCATCTTAGTGCCTGCAACGTATTTAAATCTGGATTTAATGTATCGAAGACCCCAAGATGATTTATCCTAATTGGCCACTTTTATTTGATTTATTGCGCATTCGAAAATAATTTATAGTCATAAATAAAAATGTGTTTTTTTTTTCTAAACATAAAATACGTTTACAATAAACTGGAAAATCATGTTTAGCTTAGCTTAGCTTAGATTGACTGCACATATCAATGGTTGCTTTTCCGTGATTGATCAGATCACAAATTGTACAATGAATCAACTGAATGGGGCTGGGAGTGACCGCCCATTCTCATTGTACAAGTTTCAGTGACTCCATATTTTGTAAATCAATAACGGCGCCGGCCACGTCCTTGCAATCAGGTGGGAGTAGGGAAGGAATATTAGAGTGATTTTTGTTGTTTGTGGGCCGTGTTTACCTCTGCACCCGAACAAAAGACACAGGAAAGGAGATTTTGTGAGTATGTTGGGTTCGTTGGATCAGGATTCACCTTGATAAGTGATGCGACCATGGTTTTAAATAAATCAGTGTTATCATACATTATACTTGGATTTGCCTGAAGCCTAAACAAAATGGTGGATCATTATAATATAAATCTGAAGACGTTCCATCATCGAAAAGCTGAAAATAAACTTAAAGCATGAGCATGAGCAAAATTGACCGCCCGCGACTGCCAACACCTAAAAGCTGAAAACCAGTTTAAACAAATCAAATCAACAGACAAAACCAGGGTGAAAGCTGTGAGAGTGAATCATTACAGTATAAATCTAATGATATTCCGTTATCGAAGAGCTGGAAGAAAACTTAAATAATTTAAATCAATAGATCCAGTCTGAATGAAAACTGAAAAAAAAAAACAAAATAATTATACTGCAAAGACCCCATTTTGTCTGCTGGCAAAGTATGTGAACCTTAAACATCCATCTTGAAGGAGGAAGATATGAAATCACAATTATGTGGAGTATCTGAAAAATAACAGTTATGACATGTAATGTGAATATTAGGAAGATTTATCATCATCAAAATATTATTGAATCAACCTGTCAGAATGCTTCTGAAAATTTTTTTTACAGATAAATTAAAGTGATAAACTAAATAGTTCAAACAACAACTCCAGCCTGTAGAAAAGCTGAAAATGGGGAATCTTCACAATGTGTATTCTACGCTATTCCACTATCGATGGGCTGAAAGTATTCAGTCTAGATCAATAGACTTATCTAGGTATTTGAACCAAAGCTGGAAAAGAAAGAAAAAAAAAATATACGAATCACTTCCATCGTAGTAAAGATTTACTACGTACCAAGCCATATAATACATATGTTCACTACTCTCCAGCATCGAATCGCCATGTTAAGGACACACTTAACAACACAAAAAAAAACTAATCGGTCAAGTGTCAAGCTTACATATTCGATCGAGATATTTATTTTCTATACGAATCATGCTTCAACATGAAAAAAATCATAATGGATTATTCGTAGACACCTAACCGTAAAAACCCCGAGGAACATGCTTCATACGATCGAGGTCATCCCTCTGACAAATGGGAACGATGAAAATAAAACTCGATTGCTCCCCCGAAAGGACGCATCCGCTCCTGCAAACAATGCATCCGATCCCCAATCCGGCGGAACCGGCATCCTGCTCACTCATACCAACACCACCATCAGATAGGGGAAATTTTCCCCTACCTTATAGCGGCGTCACACCAAACCGACCATCAAACGCACTTCCCACAAAAGCAGACACGTTCACAGAACTTTGAGACCAGGGCGCAATCGCCTCTGCAAACAAACACGCCAATCAACGATCCCTCGTGATCCAAAGCTCATCCACAAAAACCAACAACACAAACAGGTAGAGGCATGATTCCTCTATCATTTGATATAGTTTGTTTGCGAGACTGAACCCCTATTCGCGAGCAATCGGTGACCAACAGGTCTGCCCACAAAACCAACAACGCCCAAATCTCAAAGCTCTCCGGACGTCCCTTCGAAAATGTAATCGAGAAATGTATAAGAACAATCATCAACTGGAACGTACTCACGACTCACCAAATCAATACATATATCCGGGAGCACAATCCCGATGCTTATTTTTCTCTCGCTAACCCGTCGTCGTTGAACGGCAAAAAAAAGGGAACTCGGTTTGCAATTTTGTGATACGGAATTTTTACTGCAAATAAACCGTGAATTCACGAATTTCACCACACCCAACTGCGAAACACGTTCAGAAGCACTTTTGGTACACTTTTGATACCAATTTCGTTCGAAAACACTTATTTTTTGCAACCAAAATCAACACCGATCATGCCGAGCTCTTTCACGCACCTTGAAGCGCTTAAATAAACTGATATTAAAAATTATCACTCGCGATGCCATTAATTTCTGGTCCGGGAGAAAAAATCAAAACTTCCCGGTAAGCGAGAAAACCACCATTCACAGACATATAACCGTCCGAGAGGCAGAGTGCCAGCGCTAATCCGGCAAATGCAGCCAAAAACTTTGAAAGCGAACGCACGCACAAAACAGAGAACAAACTTATAGCACAACCGTATCCAAAGAGGTTCGAAACTGCAAAATCATGAAATCAATAAACTGGAAAATCATGTTTAAAATACAAAATATTTATTTTTTTTTACAAAGCAGCCAAATCAATCAAAAATATTTACGTCTATTATCAACATGAATATTTTATTTTTTAAATAATCGTATCATAATTTTTATTTTAAACATTGTTGTCACATGACTTTTAACAAAAAAATCGAGGGGAGCGACATATGCGGAGATACAGGACATTTTTTTTGCTGTTTTGAGATGCGCGCACACTTACTAGATAGAAGGAAGATTGATGAAGATTTTGAAGATTTCCTGCGAAAAGGTGGAGAGCGATGCGAGCAGATGGAGTTTTCGTAGATTGATTCGCTTTTTAAATTGAGATTTAGATTTATTACGTTTGAAATTTATGTTTATATTTCCCACAAATATTTTTATTTAAACGATTGTCTTTTTTTTTGCGTGTACAAAATAACACTTTGTCTGGAAATTTGGGGGCTCAAGCTCACAATGATAGCCAAGGATATTATAAAAAAAAAAGTTTTGCATGGCGGCAACTCTTAAAAACGTGAATTGGAGGTAGCTCCGAAGAGATTTAAAAAAAAATAGTCGATTTTCCATAGCCATATCTGAATAAATATTTCTAACGCATCGAAATTAAGTGCAACCCCTGAACCATACTCTATTCCCAGGGAAGTCGAGAAATGCTTTAACTTAAAAAAAAAATCTAGACCGAACTGGGAACCGAACCCAGCCGCCTCCAGCATGGCCTTACTTTTACCTGCAACTTTAACGGTTGAGCCGAGGGAGGTCGTAAAGGTTCCAATGAATCTCCTGGTCATTTCCTAGTATTTCCTGATCGTTTCGAGTCAGTGGCCGCCCTGTGAGTAATGTCACACGCTATGTTTAAAGGTGACTTTTATAAAAAGTGAATGTACCTAAAATGTTATGGTGTTCGATCATATTTTGAGACGTCTTGTTTCACCTTTGTGGTTTGAAATATTTCATCGGTTGTTGGGGTTAAAACCGACCGACCTCTAACACAGTAAGGGAATTGTAGCCAGTGGAAGAACGTTTCCCGGTACTGGGGTGTTGAGGTATTCGCTCTCTTGTTGATAGGAATGCATTAGGATTCCGTCTCATCGTCAATTCAATTGGAGATTTCGTCCAAAGTAGGCAATAAGCAGCGCTTATATTAATAATCACAACACTAGTATACACATACTATATTTATTAACAAAATACCGGATTATAATACAAAATTTATAGAAATGTTTATCACATTATAAATTGTCGTACTGAGCCTCCTACCCGGCGGCTGTTGATATTGAGGACCCAGGTTGGACTGGTTGTCCTATCAGACATTGCCTGTTGTCGTGACCGGACCGAGGTTTCCAGCCTCGGCCACGGCAACACGAATTAGCGATGCAGCTCCCACGGGTGCGGCTGCTTCTATTGATGCTGCTGCTGTTTCTGTTGCTGCTGTTTCTGCTGCTGCTGGGGGTCCGTCACCTCCAAAATTCGTTACAAGAATGACTTCAACGAGCTTAGGTACTTCATATTTATACCTGCTAACCTATCAAAATTCTCTAACCAATGAGATTCTGTTTACATGCGAACTATCACACTTCACGCTCACTTGGTTCTACTCATTATTTATTCAACACTAACTCTATCTACTACATTCTTCCCCTCTTCTACTCTCCTTAATTGAGGAAGGGGGGCATTATATCCACCCATTTGGGGGAATTTTATCTACCATCTCGAGGGACTTTCATCTACCATCTCAGAGATATTTCATCCATCAGGTCATGGCAATTCTAACTATTTAAAAATTTCCTCAGTCCATCCATCAAGTCATGACAATTCTAATTATTTCTAAATTTCTTCAGTCCATCCATCAGGTAATGGAAATTCTTATCTACCATCCGTCCCAGAATTACCAGGTCATGGTAATTCTATCTACCATCCATCAGGTCATGGTAATTCTTTATACCATCCATCAGGTCATGGTAATTCTATCTACCATCCATCAGGTCATGGTAATTCTATCTACCATGCATCAGGTCATGGTAATTCTATCTACCATCCATCAGGTCATGGTAATTCTATCTACCATCCATCAGGTCATGGTAATTTTATCTACCATCCATCAGGTCATGGTAATTCTATCTACCATCCATTAGGTCATGGTAATTCTATGTACCATCCATCAGGTCATGGTAATTCTATCTACCATCCATCAGGTAATGGTAATTCTATCTACCATCCATCAGGCATGGTAATTCTATCTACCATCCATCAGGTCATGGTAATTCTATCTACCATCCATCAGGTCATGGTATTTCTTTCTACCATCCATCAGGTCATGGTAATTCTATCTACCATCCATCAGGTCATGGTAATTCTTTATACCATCCATCAGGTCATGGTAATTCTATCTACCATCCATCAGGTCATGGTAATTCTATCTACCATGCATCAGGTCATGGTAATTCTATCTACCATCCATCAGGTCATGGTAATTCTATCTACCATCCATCAGGTCATGGTAATTCTATCTACCATCCATCAGGTCATGGTAATTCTATCTACCATCCATCAGGTCATGGTAATTCTATGTACCATCCATCAGGTCATGGTAATTCTATCTACCATCCATCAGGTAATGGTAATTCTATCTACCATCCATCAGGCATGGTAATTCTATCTACCATCCATCAGGTCATGGTAATTCTATCTACCATCCATCAGGTCATGGTATTTCTTTCTACCATCCATCAGGTCATGGTAATTCTATCTACCATCCATCAGGTCATGGTATTTCTTTCTACCATCCATCAGGTCATGGTAATTCTATCTACCATCCATCAGGTCATGGTAATTCTTTCTACCATCCATCAGGTCATGGTAATTCTATCTACCATCCATCAGGTCATGGTAATTCTATCTACCATCCATCAGGTCATGGTAATTCTTTCTACCATCCATCAGGTCATGGTAATTCTATCTACCATCCATCAGGTCATGGTAATTCTATCCTACCGACTGCGCCATTGTCGTGACCGGACCGAGGTTTCCAGCCTCGGCCACGGCAACACGAATTAGCGATGCAGCTCCCACGGGTGCGGCTGCTTCTATTGCTGCTGCTGCTGTTTCTGTTGCTGCTGTTTCTGCTGCTGCTGGGGGTCCGTCACCTCCAAAATTCGTTACAAGAATGACTTCAACGAGCTTAGGTACTTCATATTTATACCTGCTAACCTATCAAAATTCTCTAACCAATGAGATTCTGTTTACATGCGAACTATCACACTTCACGCTCACTTGGTTCTACTCATTATTTATTCAACACTAACTCTATCTACTACATTCTTCCCCTCTTCTACTCTCCTTAATTGAGGAAGGGGGCATTATATCCACCCATTTGGGGGAATTTTATCTACCATCTCGAGGGACTTTCATCTACCATCTCAGAGATATTTCATCCATCAGGTCATGGCAATTCTAACTATTTAAAAATTTCCTCAGTCCATCCATCAAGTCATGACAATTCTAATTATTTCTAAATTTCTTCATTCCATCCATCAGGTAATGGAAATTCTTATCTACCATCCATCAGGTCATGGTAATTCTATCTACCATGCATCAGGTCATGGTAATTCTATCTACCATCCATCAGGTCATGGTAATTCTATCTACCATCCATCAGGTCATGGTAATTCTATCTACCATCCATCAGGTCATGGTAATTCTATCTACCATCCATCAGGTCATGGTAATTCTATGTACCATCCATCAGGTCATGGTAATTCTATCTACCATCCATCAGGTAATGGTAATTCTATCTACCATCCATCAGGCATGGTAATTCTATCTACCATCCATCAGGTCATGGTAATTCTATCTACCATCCATCAGGTCATGGTAATTCTATCTACCATCCATCAGGTCATGGTAATTCTATCTACCATGCATCAGGTCATGGTATTTCTTTCTACCATCCATCAGGTCATGGTATTTCTTTCTACCATCCATCAGGTCATGGTAATTCTATCTACCATCCATCAGGTCATGGTATTTCTTTCTACCATCCATCAGGTCATGGTAATTCTATCTACCATCCATCAGGTCATGGTAATTCTTTCTACCATCCATCAGGTCATGGTAATTCTATCTACCATCCATCAGGTCATGGTAATTCTATCTACCATCCATCAGGTCATGGTAATTCTTTCTACCATCCATCAGGTCATGGTAATTCTATCTACCATCCATCAGGTCATGGTAATTCTATCCTACCGACTGCGCCATTGTCGTGACCGGACCGAGGTTTCCAGCCTCGGCCACGGCAACACGAATTAGCGATGCAGCTCCCACGGGTGCGGCTGCTTCTATTGCTGCTGCTGCTGTTTCTGTTGCTGCTGTTTCTGCTGCTGCTGGGGGTCCGTCACCTCCAAAATTCGTTACAAGAATGACTTCAACGAGCTTAGGTACTTCATATTTATACCTGCTAACCTATCAAAATTCTCTAACCAATGAGATTCTGTTTACATGCGAACTATCACACTTCACGCTCACTTGGTTCTACTCATTATTTATTCAACACTAACTCTATCTACTACATTCTTCCCCTCTTCTACTCTCCTTAATTGAGGAAGGGGGCATTATATCCACCCATTTGGGGGAATTTTATCTACCATCTCGAGGGACTTTCATCTACCATCTCAGAGATATTTCATCCATCAGGTCATGGCAATTCTAACTATTTAAAAATTTCCTCAGTCCATCCATCAAGTCATGACAATTCTAATTATTTCTAAATTTCTTCAGTCCATCCATCAGGTAATGGAAATTCTTATCTACCATCCATCAGGTCATGGTAATTCTATCTACCATGCATCAGGTCATGGTAATTCTATCTACCATCCATCAGGTCATGATAATTCTATCTACCATCCATCAGGTCATGGTAATTCTATCTACCATCCATCAGGTCATGGTAATTCTATCTACCATCCATCAGGTCATGGTAATTCTATGTACCATCCATCAGGTCATGGTAATTCTATCTACCATCCATCAGGTAATGGTAATTCTATCTACCATCCATCAGGCATGGTAATTCTATCTACCATCCATCAGGTCATGGTAATTCTATCTACCATCCATCAGGTCATGGTATTTCTTTCTACCATCCATCAGGTAATGGTAATTCTATCTACCATCCATCAGGTCATGGTAATTCTATCTACCATCCATCAGGTCATGGTAATTCTTTCTACCATCCATCAGGTCATGGTAATTCTATCTACCATCCATCAGGTCATGGTAATTCTATCCTACCGACTGCGCCATTGTCGTGACCGGACCGAGGTTTCCAGCCTCGGCCACGGCAACACGAATTAGCGATGCAGCTCCCACGGGTGCGGCTGCTTCTATTGCTGCTGCTGCTGTTTCTGTTGCTGCTGTTTCTGCTGCTGCTGGGGGTCCGTCACCTCCAAAATTCGTTACAAGAATGACTTCAACGAGCTTAGGTACTTCATATTTATACCTGCTAACCTATCAAAAGTCTTTAACCAATGAGATTTTGTTTACATGCGAACTATCGCACTTCACGTTCACTTGATTCTACTCATTATTTATTCAACACTTATTCTATCTACTACACCTGTGTTGTTAGTCTTCGAATTCCGATCGGCCTCCGATTGCAAAGAGAGTCCTCTCTATTGCCTCCGTACTCTCACACTGTACTGTAGCCATAGTCCAAAGTGTAGAGTTCGTGGTGATGATAAAGTGAGTGAGGTGAGTGAGAGAGAGGGGGGGGGGGGTGTTGTGATTTACTTTGAGTGACCAACAGAATCCAGGGTTGAATTGTTGGGCTCACTCCCGAACATCCTCACCACCCTGAAATGTCGTACATTTCTGAAATGATAAAAATCCTCTTGGACAGCTTGGTAATAGGGAATGATATTGGGGAATTCCATAAGCGATCGAGGGATGGGTTTAGGTCGTATAGTTTGTAGAGTGATGCACGCATTTTACACCTCCTATGGTACTTGATTACGCGATACCCAGCTGTATCGCTGCAGCGCTCTCCTTGTTCGTCGTGTACGTTTATTAATTTCCAGATAACCATTATGTTGGGTTACCGGACCCTTCCCAACACCGTTTGGGGGGATAATAAAAGGCACTGTCGTTTCTGGGGTGGGACCTAAGTAGGCGCATTTATAAGAGCGGATGTAGGCGCTTCGATTGGTTTCTTCTTGAGGTTCCCTCCATCCACATTCTTTATAACACAGCACATTCGCCCATTCAATCACACATCACATATATTTCCATGTCAAGTTTATACTATTAACATACAATTTATTTACAACACTTTACATATTTATAAAGTTCATTACACAATAGGGTGCTTCATTCTGAAAAAAGTGATGAATTTCTGATGGGCCACCCTCCAGTTCGATTCATAGCCCCAAAATATGAACCTGTGCAAAAATTGGTAAAGATTGATGAAGGTTTAGAGGTCGCGCCAATGATTTGAAATTTGTATGGGAATTACTATGGAAGAATTTAAAAAATCGCTTATATCGCTATAACTTTGCTTCTACTTGTCCAAATGTCGAAAAAATTTAGTATGTTATTGCTATGGCAATAAACAAAAAGCCTACAGTTGCTACGCTCAGTTTTGCAGCGTATCAAGAATTATAAAAATGTGAAAAAATGGCAAAATAGGGTAAATTGACAGATGAATATGTACAAGGCAACAACGCCAATTTCATCGCAACAACAACAGGCTTGTTGATCATTGTCATGACAACCACATATTTTTTTTTTTCAACGTTTGGACAACTACAACCAAAGTTAGAGCAATGTAAACGAAAATCAATAATTTCCCATACTAATTCACCAAAATCTCCATACAAAATCCAAATCATTGGCGCGACCTCTAAACCTTCATCAATCTTTACCATTTTTTGCACAGGTTCATATTTTGGGGCTATGAATCGAACTGGAGGGTGGCCTATCAAAAATTCATCACTTTTTTCAAAATGAAACACCCTATTACACAACACACATAACATATTAAATCCTTGTGGCTCAACTCTATCCATACTTTTACATATTAAAACTATGGAAAATTTATATTTTCACCGATTAAATATTTTAAACCTCTCAGTTCTTCAAACTGGAGTTCACAAACTATGATCAAACGGAATACAATTTAAGGTACATTCACTTATTTATAAAGTCATCAATACGTGCAACTGATGGAAAATATATGAGTTGGATGGATTTCTTAGATGCACGGATTTCGGTCCCGCATGGTAAACTACTGATGTCGAAACGTATATTTTTTAATCGAAAGCTTATTCAGGCCTTTGTTGATTTTGTGGCCAAGCACATCAACCCATCCAACTGTCCACAATTCCACCCAATCGAAAAATTATTAGCATGGAAGATAAAAACATGATTTCGGTATGTTAAATTTGTATAACACTCTAGCAAACAACGAAGTTTAATTTAAGGGAAACTAAAACCGTTTATTTTCATGAAAATAATATAATTTGTATAATATCTATACTCAGTCCACATTCTCATTGAATAAATAACTTATTTGTAATCGATCACGCAGAGTTGATTTCTAATCATTCATCTTCAATCAAATCTTGATATTTAATCTATTCAGTCGACCTCCTCAACGGTGGGTCCCGTTCGGCCTCCGAAGCCTCCCGCCTGTTGGCCACAGCTCGAGGGTCCTGCCGATGATCCTGCGCCCTGATGCAACCGAGTGATAATTGGACTGCACACTCGACTCAGTTCCTGCATTTTGTGATCGAATTCGTCCTTTTCGGCCATCGTATTTCCATCCAACCATCGAAGGATCTCGTCACACTTGTCCTTCACTGTGTTCTTGTCCGACTCGCTCAACTTGTCACCGGCTGATTCCAGTGACTGTTTCAACTGGAAGCAGTAACTCTCCAATTGATTTCTGGCCGAAACACGTTCTTTCTGCTTCTCGTCTTCCTCGTGGAATCTCTCCGCCTCGGCCAACATTCGATCGATGTCCGCCTGACTCAATCGACCCTTGTCGTTCTTGATTGTGATGTTCTTCTCCTTTCCGGTACTCTTCTCCTTGGCCGATACATTTAGAATACCGTTTGCGTCCAGATCGAATGTGACCTCAATCTGAGGAACGCCTCTCGGAGCTGGTGGAATGCCTGACAGGTCAAATTGGCCAAGTCGATTGTTGTCCTTGGTCATAACTCGTTCTCCTTCGAATACCTGGATTGATACTCCCGGCTGGTTGTCCGCGTAAGTCGAGAATATCTGCGTTTGCTTGCATGGAATTCGGCTGTTGCGTTCAACAAGCTTGGTCATCACACCGCCAGCTGTTTCGATTCCTAGAGATAGTGGAGCCACATCTACCAGCAGAACATCCTGAATCTTCTCGTCCTTGTCGCCACTGAGAATGGCAGCTTGAATAGCAGCACCATAAGCTACGGCTTCGTCTGGGTTGATTGACAGGTTCAGAGACTTTCCACAGAAGAAGTTCTGAAGCAATGATTGGACCTTTGGAATGCGTGTTGATCCACCGACTAGTACTATGTCATCGATTGATCTCTTGTCCATTTTGGCATCGGATAGAGCTTTCTCAACTGGTAGCAGTGTAGAACGGAACAAATCAGAGCAGAGTTCCTCGAATCGAGCTCGGGATATTTTCGTGTAATAGTCGATTCCATCGATGAGAGCATCGATTTCAATTGTGGCTTCAGTGCTGGATGACAATGTTCGCTTTGCTCGTTCACATGCCGTTCTCAGACGTCGTAGAGCACGAGGATTGGATGAGATATCTTTCTTGAACTTGCGTTTGAACTCGTCCACGAAGTGTGACACCATTCGATTGTCAAAGTCTTCTCCTCCCAGGTGAGTGTCACCAGCCGTAGATCGAACTTCAAACAGCGATCCCTCGTCGATGGTCAGAATCGAGACATCGAAGGTTCCGCCTCCAAGATCGAAGATCAACACATTTCGCTCACCTTTGAGGTTTTTATCCAACCCATAAGCCAATGCAGCAGCCGTCGGTTCATTGATGATTCTCATGACATTCAGTCCTGCAATGGCACCAGCATCTTTCGTGGCTTGACGCTGAGAATCGTTGAAATAGGCAGGAACTGTGATGACTGCATTCTTCACGCTTGTTCCCAGGTAAGCCTCAGCCGTTTCCTTCATCTTTGTCAACACCATCGAGCTGATTTCTTCCGGAGCAAACCGTTTCCTCTCGCCTTTGAACTCGACTTCGATCTTCGTTTTGCCACCATCGTTGTACACCGTAAATGGCCAATGTTTGATGTCGGCCTGAATCTTTGGATCATCGAACTTGCGGCCAATCAACCGTTTGGCGTCGAAAACTGTGTTCTTCGGGTTCATCGCCACCTGGTTCTTGGCCGCATCGCCGATCAGCCGTTCCGTGTCCGAGAATGCCACATAGCTGGGGGTGGTTCGGTTTCCCTGGTCGTTTGCGATGATTTCCACTTTGCCATGCTGGAACACACCCACGCAGGAGTATGTCGTTCCCAAGTCAATACCGATTGCAGACATTTTTACTCTTACACTGTAGTTTTGTAACACTTGATATAGAAATCACTTATAACTTGATGCACTCTTTTCAACTTGTTTCATAAATTTGTTCACTTTTGAATTTGAATTTTCTTTTAGTTCAATCGTGTTTTGTCGCTACTTGCTTGTGCTTTGCTCTCTTGTTTGGACAATTATGGGGAGAGGAGCTCGAATCGGGCGTTTATATAGGAGAAAGCGAGCAGATCGAGAACATTCGGGTGGCTTCCGTGAATGTTCGAGCACCTTCACCGAGAGTGTTCATTCGGTTTTGGTGAACCTTCGCACCGTAACTGCTACCTGATTCACGAAAATTCGATACAACACGGATGGATGCTCTGCAAAACTGCTTTCTAGAATGCCCTTCACATTTCTAGGTCAATTTATTTGAGTGTGAGAAACAAGAAGGAGAGGGAATATTTCGAGCACATAGTTCTTGTACATTCTGGTAAGGTTGTATGCGTTTTGTTGATTCATCGTTTTTGAGATCAATATTTGGAGGTGTAGTAAATAAAGGTGTTGCTGGTACTCCGTAGAGCAATCCCGGCTCAGGTGTTTTGTTTTGGTGAAAAACAGATTGTTTCTATTTTAAATTAGATCGATTGTTATTCAAAATTCCCATTAACCAACATCTCAGGAGCACTGCTATCGACTGAGCAAGGTATTGATAGCCTTGCTGTTAAACAACAAACGGTTTTAAACCAATCAATATTATACGACCTATTGCAACTCTGAAAATCGCAAACTTCGCGTATGAAGTAACATAAAAACACTTAGAATTATTATTGAAATTTTGCTTAACCGTGGGAGCATGGATGACCAATCTGAAGAGATGTCTTAAGTATTGAAGATATTATGATTTTTGAGAAGACTATTCACCACAGATATTTGATATTAGAATATATTAGAATTGAACTCGATATTAAAAAAGCCTCGAAAATAGGGGATCATTGAAATCTCATTGAAAACCTTTGAAAATTTTCCAAAATCACTAACCACGAATCGGTGTTTTCAATTGCATAGCTTAACATTCCATAATTTTCAAAATGAGATTATGCTCAAAATTATTTCAAACATACCGTGATAATGTAGGTATCACTGTAAAAACACAGAACCTTCGTGAAACACACACACACACAGACGAAGAGACGATGAGTAAACAGAGAAGATACGAGCAAATTCGAGAAACATATATACCAAAGTGCTCGAACGTTCATGGAAGCTGCTCGAATATTCTAGAAATGCTCTTATTCACTATATAACCGCCCGATTCGAGCACTTCATCTCAAAACAGTTCAAACAAGAGAGCAAAGCAGTCAAGTGAACACAACCAAAGCGTGAAAGCAAAACGCAAAATATTTTTTTTCAAAATTTGGAGCAATCAAAAAGTGTGTGAAGCATTTCTAAGTAGAAAGTGATTTATTTGGAATCAAGTGTTGAAAAAATAAACACAGTGAAACAGTAAAAATGTCTGCAATCGGTATTGACTTGGGAACGACATACTCCTGCGTGGGTGTGTTCCAAAATGGTAAAGTGGAAATCATCGCAAACGACCAGGGAAATCGAACCACCCCCAGCTATGTGGCATTCTCGGACACGGAACGGCTGATCGGCGATGCGGCCAAGAACCAGGTGGCGATGAACCCGAAGAACACAGTTTTCGACGCCAAACGATTGATTGGTCGCAAGTTCGATGATCCAAAGATTCAGGCCGACATCAAACACTGGCCGTTCACGGTGTGCAACGATGGCGGTAAACCAAAGATTGAAGTCGAGTTCAAAGGTGAAAGGAAGCGATTCTCACCGGAAGAAATCAGCTCGATGGTGTTGGTGAAGATGAAGGAAACGGCTGAGGCTTACCTGGGAAAGAGTCTGAATAAAGCCGTCATCACAGTTCCTGCTTATTTCAACGATTCTCAGCGTCAGGCCACGAAAGACGCTGGCGTCATTTCAGGCCTAAATGTCATGAGAATCATCAATGAACCGACGGCTGCTGCATTAGCATACGGTCTGGACAAGAACCTGAAAGGCGAACGACATGTATTGATTTTTGATCTGGGAGGCGGAACTTTCGATGTGTCGATTCTTACGATCAACGAGGGATCGCTATTTGAGGTACTATCAACGGCGGGTGACACTCATCTGGGAGGAGAAGACTTCGACAATCGTATGGTGTCGCACTTCGTGGACGAGTTTAAACGCAAGTACAGAAAAGATATCTCATCCAATCCTCGTGCTCTAAGACGTTTGAGAACGGCATGCGAACGAGCAAAGCGAACACTCTCATCCAGCACTGAAGCAACCATTGAAATCGATGCTCTTGTGGATGGAATCGACTACTACACGAAAATCTCCCGAGCTCGATTCGAGGAACTCTGCTCGGATTTGTTCCGTTCAACACTGCAACCAGTTGAGAGAGCTCTGAAGGATGCCAAAATGGACAAAAGTGCAATCCACGACATAGTGCTAGTCGGTGGATCAACACGCATTCCGAAAGTCCAATCATTACTCCAGAACTTCTTCTCTGGAAAGTCATTGAACCTGTCAATCAACCCAGACGAAGCTGTGGCCTATGGTGCTGCTATTCAAGCTGCCATTCTCAGTGGCGACAAGGACGAGAAGATTCAGGATGTGCTGCTGGTAGATGTGGCTCCACTATCTCT
The DNA here is from genome assembly GCF_037179485.1 of Ochlerotatus camptorhynchus. Taxonomy (NCBI): domain Eukaryota; kingdom Metazoa; phylum Arthropoda; class Insecta; order Diptera; family Culicidae; genus Ochlerotatus; species Ochlerotatus camptorhynchus. Next base: position 365,316 of record NW_027040941.1, on the reverse strand, counting down.
AGGAATCGAAACAGCTGGCGGTGTGATGACCAAGCTTGTTGAACGCAACAGCCGAATTCCATGCAAGCAAACTCAGATATTTACGACTTATTCAGACAATCAGCCAGGAGTATCGATCCAGGTGTTCGAAGGAGAACGGGCCATGACAAAGGACAACAATCGACTTGGTCAGTTTGACCTATCAGGCATTCCACCAGCTCCGAGAGGCGTTCCTCAGATTGAGGTCACATTCAATCTGGACGCAAACGGTATTCTAAATGTATCGGCCAAGGAGAAGAGTACCGGAAAGGAGAAGAACATCACAATCAAGAACGACAAGGGCCGCTTGAGCCAGGCGGACATCGATCGAATGTTAGCCGAGGCGGAGAGATTCCGTGAGGAAGACGAGAAGCAAAAGGAACGCATTTCGGCCAAGAACAAGTTGGAGGGTTACTGCTTCCAGTTGAAACAGTCACTGGAATCGACCGGAGATAAACTGAGTGAATCGGACAAGAAGATAGTGACGGACAAATGTGAGGAAACGCTTCGATGGTTGGATGGAAATACGATGGCCGAGAAGGACGAATTCGATCACAAGATGCAGGAGCTGAGTCGAGTGTGCAGTCCGATCATGACTCGACTGCATCAGGGCGGAGGAGGAGCATCATCGGCGGGAGCCACAAACTGTGGGCAACAGGCGGGAGGCTTCGGAGGTCATTCCGGACCCACCGTTGAAGAAGTTGACTAAGCATTATAAAATTCAATGTACAAATGAGAATTTATAATTAAGCATACTAACTTATTCTGTCGCTGTAAATAAAAGGCTTTAATTGTTACTAGTAGCATTTAAGGACAGAAGTTGCGTTTTTTATTTTAGAACTAAGATGAATCCTGTCCTTTGTATGTTCGTTGTTATTACTGAGTTTAATAAATTAAACATTCTAAATTCTTCAAGAATTTTGACTGCTTTCCGAAACCGTGCAATCTCTTGTCGGAGGCTTGGTCATATTACTCCACCTTTTCCAATTTGCGGAAGTGATTGCAAACTTTCCCCAATGATTCCGTACTTTCGGAGGTGATTCCGAATTTTTTCTGAAGAGATTCCGAACTTTTTTAAAGTTGTTCAGTACTTTGTGAAGTGATTCCAAACTTTTCTAAAATGATTCACTTCTTTTAGAAGTGGATTTAGTACTTGCGGAAGTTAATACTATGTTTTTGAATTATTCAGTACTTTCCGCAGTGAATCTAAAAGTATTTCAGTACTTTACAAAGTTATTCTAAACTCTTCTGAAGTGATTCAGTAACTTCTAAAGTAATTCCAAACTCTTCCACTTAGTCACTTAAGCTACGAAAATTTTATCAAGTGATTGAGTACTTTATGAGAAGATTCCAAACTTTTCTGAATCACCTCTCAAAGTCGAAAATGATGACGATCGGCTTTTAATCACCCCACAGGAGAAAGCAAATGCTATCGGCGAGCATGTCGCTTCATCGCATTTACTTGGCTCGAATATCCAAAGTCCGCTCGAAGATCAGGTTGCGCAATGCGTTCAAAACCTAGATGCCTCCCCTTGTGTCGTGCCTCCGGCGGATATGATTACAGTACAACAGATTTTCTCAGCGCTGAAATGCACCAAGAACATGAAGGCTCCCGGGTTTGACGGTATATTCGACTTGATCTTGAAGAGACTCAGCATGAAAGTGCAGTCTCTTCTAACCGCTATCTTCAACAGATGTTTGGAACTGCACTACTTTCCAAGCATCTGGAAAGTAGTAAAAATCATACCAATCCGCAAACCCGGTAAGGATCCAACATTGTCTTCAAGCTACAGACCAATCAGCCTCCTTTCAGAACAGTTTGGATTCAGCAATCACCAGCTAGTACGGGTGATGAATAACATCCTAAGTATGAAACTGTATCCAAGTCCACAGCCATGGCCTTGTTAGACGTTGAAAAGGCGTTTGACAATGTTTGGCATGCCGGACTTGTGTACAAGCTTTCTAACTTCAACTTCCCATTACATCTGGTTAAAATCACCCATAACTACCTTCAGCAAAGGTCGTTTAAGGTATCGTTGAATGGTTGTCTTTCCGACACGTTTTCCATCCCAGCAGGAGTCCCGCAAGGCAGTTTGCTGGGCCCCTTGCTTTACAGCATTTATACTTCCGACATTCCTCCCCTCGGTGACGGTTGCGTGTTCTGCATCTGTTCCCAGATGATACCGCAATAGCCGTCAAAGGAAGGATGCCTCGCGAAATAACGAACAAACTTCAACGATGCCTTAACGCCTTTGCTGATTATGCCACCATGTGGAAAATCAAAATCAATCCCTCCAAAACACAAGCGATCATGTTCCTCCATCGGCAATCGCCCAAACTGAAACCGGCTCCATCTTGTACTGCAATCATGGATGGCACAAGGGTTGAATGGTCCGCTGAAGTAACCTATCTCGGGATGTTGTTTGATGAAAAGCTCATCTTCCGTTCGCATGAAGAGAAAACTGTAGTCAAGTGTTTTGCCTTGGTTAGGTGTCTGTATCCGCTGATTTGCCGCAGATCCCGCCTCTAAAGGGTGAACAAACTGGCTGTCTACAAACAAATTATAGCACCTGCGATCCTCTACGCAGCTCCGGTGTGGGAATCATGTGCAAAGACTCACAGGAACACAATTCAGGTCGCTCAGAATAGAGTGCTGAGGATGGTTCTTGATCGTCCTTTCGACACTAGAATAACAAATTTACATGAAGAGACAGGCATTGCCAAAATAGATTTCAGAATTAACGAAATTAAAACTAAATTTGCACAAAAATGTAATTTATCAGAACATGCTTTGATAAGCAATTTGTATATAGTAGGTTAGGTGTATATAGTACACCCAACCGGTGGATGTAAGATTCGCTTACAATTATGTGGGATTCATCATCAGAGGATGTAAGTGGAGACCGCATGAACCGAGGATGCGATATACCTAGCTGCGGTCCGATGTAAGAAAATTGGAGACCGAAAAATGTGGAGTGTATTAGTGAGTGAAATTAATTATGTCGGAAAAAATAGAAAAAAGGTTGCCGACTGGACTCGAATCACGGACGTTGGCGACTATCAGACCTGTGCTTTCTCCACTGCTCTCTCCATGCTTCTGAGTATGGTCAGCCTAAAAGCAAAGATGAAGCGCTCATTTTCTCGCATGCTCGACTTCGTATGCTTTTTCTGCTGGAGAGATTCGAGATAAGTGTGTGCGTCGTTCTACAATGTACGTCGTTCTACAAGCTTACTGGTATAGTCGAGAGCGTAGATGGAACACGAAATAAAAAAGACAAAAAGCCATTACATCGCCTGCATGGTCAATTCCTAACATTCGTTGCGATGTTCATGAACAGAGGATGATAGGAAACGGAACTAACATTCATTGTAATAGATTTTTGGTTTGCGTGTAGGGTCCAGGTGTGGGAGCTGCCTCCCTGGCGTCGGACATTGGTACTCAGAACGGAAAACAAATCAAGCAAAAAAAGTAGCTCTCCTCTGCATATATCGTAACGGTATTAAGGGCCTCCCCTCTCGCATTTCGTAAAATTTAGATTTTTCAATAAATTTTTGATTCGGTTACAAAACTTCTCTATTTCAAGGTAATTTAACACATTAAAAAACCAAAAATATGGGCTGCCCTCAAGAGCCCTCAATTAAACCGAAGAAGGAGAAAGAAGCCACACCGCTACTGATCGGATTCAGTTGCTCGTCGTGAGCCGCTGTGGGCTGTCTATCCCAAGCGTGATACCCTCGTTCCAAAAAACTTACAGCTCACCAGCTTGATCCCTAATAGCTCAGCATTACTCAATCATCATGTCAAAACGGTCCTTTTCAGGACCACCATAAATTAGTGTTGTTTAAGAGTTGATTTTCAATGAACGCCTTGCTGCCAGCCACATCTATTTCATAATGATGACCCAGAAACCAAACGTTTGTGGTCAAATGCGTAACACTATTGATGTGGTACATAAAAATTCTCGCAATGATCGAATACCACATGATCATGTCAATATCTGGTTAAGGAAGCAACTGAAGGTATATTGCTGCTTCTAGTATCGCCGGTGGGAATTTTAGGTCGAATCCTTCCTGATTTATAGCACAAACGAAGTGACAGACGGAGCGGCTCGAAAAGTTTGGTGACTAACCTTCTATTGCAATTTTTCAGTGTACCACATGGCAACACCACTACACTGATACAAAATCCATTGGCAAAAATACTATATTGCTGGTTTAAATTAAATACCCTCACCAAACGATTTGTGCAGAAAACAATTTCATTTAATTTTAGTATTATTTCTATCAAAATTACTATGCATTTTGAGCAAGCATAGTAGTTTCGCCAGAATCATAGTAAATTGTTTTACATTCGTAGTCAACTATACTGAATTCATAGTAGATTTAACAGTAATAAGCGTGGTTATATTGATAATAAGTGTTTTCTGCAAAATAGTATTTCTAACTATGATCCTTGTTTCAGTGTACTACCACAAACGAAGTGACAGACGGAGCGGCTCGAAAACTTTGGTGACTAACCTGCTATTTCAATTTTTCAGTGTACCACATGGCAACACCACTACTACTGGATTGTACCACATGGCAACACTACTACCACAAACGAAGTGACAGACGACTTTCTCCGAAGAAAATAATTAAAATAATGTGGTTCTCAGTAATAGCACAAACGAAGTGACAGACGACTAACTGGCGAAGAAATTAATTAAAATAATGTGGTTCACTGTAATAGAATTTTCTTGGAAGCTTGTGCCATCAGCCACCAGATGGGTTAGTTTTTTTGTTTTGATTTGAACAAAGTTGATTTTGTGTACAATGATTCTTTGACAGTGTGCAAAGAGTGTATCATTTTGTCATTTTTTTATGCATTTCAGTTTTGAGTAGAGTGAAAGAGATAGAACCAAAACATTCTAATACATTTGGTGAAAATACTGGTACAATCCAGTAGTTGTGTTGCCATGTGGTACAATCCAGTAGTAGTGGTGTTGCCATGCGGTACACTGAAAAATTGCAATAGCAGGTTAGTCACCAAAGTTTTCGAGCCTGTCACTTCGTTTGTGGTAATAGAATTTTAGTCCACCTTCCGCCCCTCACCGCCAGGTTCGTTAGTATTTTTGTTTTGAATTAATTCAAGTTGGTTTTGTGTGCAATGATCTGGCAACTCGCGTTCTCGCTCGCGTTGACGGGGAGCTGTTTTCTCACTCATCGAAGGAAATTTTGATTAGAGTGAGAAAGTAAGGAACAGTCAGCGCGGGAACCGTGTGCGTTACTATAGGTGCGGCAGAAGGAATGTAGTCGACACTTTCGTTCTCATGGTGTTCTTACGCATGATCCAACGTTTCGTCACACTATATTATGCATAAGAACGTCGTGATAATGAAAGTGCTGACTTGTTTCCTTCTGCCTGACCAATCACATTGATCACAGCACTTGCGATTCTCCGTCGGTTTCAGGTAATGACATTTATATAAGGTCTGGGCCAACAGGCAGCTTGCTGGTGTTAGAAGTAAAAATGTTGTAAACATTGCTGAACATCTCCGAACAGATAGAAATACGTCACTGCCAACATACTGAGAACAGATAGAAATACGTCACTGCCAACAGCTGTTTCGTGTAAAAAAATAAACATTGCAATAAAATACGAACACCACTAAACATTTGCACATTTCACTAACACAAATAAGCCCTTTGGCCCAGACCTTATATAAAAGTCATTGGGTTTCAGGTGCATTATTTGTGTCATAGTGATTGCTGACGTTTATCGTACGCACACTACGTCACGTATACGTATACGCAAAATGTTTTCATCGGGAGAAAAAAAAATTCATAGCGGAAAATTTTCCCGATGAAAACAAATCACTGACACAATCATACTTTAGCAATCTCTATACCACCAGTCCAAACACTAGAAGTTTTGGAAGGTTCTCCCTCAGTACCTGCAAGCAACGTGATACCAGCTGACATTCGCTTAATACGTGAAATCCGGAACATTTTCTCACTTTTGAGCATCAACGTCAACCCGGTTTCGAATCGCATTCCCACTGAGGTGGCACCGTTGGCAGTAATCTACTGCGCCGTGGGAAAGACCTGACTAGCGCTGGAAAATTCGCCGTCTAAGGAAGGTCGCCATTAAAATTAAATCAACCTAATTTTCTTCGCTGTAACGTACTCCGTATCAGACTCGCTGAGGGACCGTTTTCGTGGGACGGGTTTCGACCCAAAAAGCTTCAATTAGCTTTTCAAAAGATTTCTGTAAGGCGTCTTGGGACGCACGATTTCCTGTCCCACCGAGGCATCCGTTAGCGTGTCCGTGTCGGAACGGATGACCTCTTTGATCGACTGCAATTCTACCATCGATTTTCGGCACTACTTTTTGTTTAACTTCACATGGTTGGCGATCCGGAGGAGGATGCTTCGTCTTCATTGTCCGAAGAAGTCAATGATTTGATCTTTTCCGAGCTGAGCTTCTCGAGCCTTACGACCGGTTTGGCTCGAAGCAATTTTTCGACGGAAGTTCCTCGTGGCAGTGGAATCTCGAGTGGAATCTTCTTGACCAGTTCCTCCAGACTGATTTATTCGTAATTCGAAGAAACGAGCAAGGAAGAACTAGACGAAGACGTGGACAGCCTTCGCATCGACGTTGGTTTCTTTCGTCTAGAAACCAGATCGGAATCGCTGTCGTCACTGTCTATTGTGGTTCGTCTTTTCGGTCTCGGAGTATTTCACCTTACCCACCAGCACTACGTGCTTATCGCACCACGACTGGAACGTATCCACGTAATGCGACAGGCACTCATTCTGCATCCCACAAAGCGTATGAAATGAACGGAAGCACTTCTTCGCGCAACACAAAACGTTTGCATACCGTTTCTTGCAGATGTAACACTTTTGTCCTCGCATACGAGCTTCCTCATTTCTGAAGTCCTCCTCCATGTATCCGAAGATTCCCTCCTCGTCTTCAGGTAACAAGATACACGTAGCAGGTATAATGACTAGTTTTTTCACGTCTAGTAGACCGGTCCAGAATAGAGCATCGTACCGCAATCATGCTGAAACGCTTGACATACAGCATATTTAGCCGTAATAAATTAAAAAAAAAATCGGTTCCATCCGATCCTCCTTCATTCTCACCTCCAGCACGTCGATCGCCTCTTTGATTCGATGGATCTCGACATGATTTTGGAGTAAATTTTCCTCCTTCAGATCGCCCTCGTCGAGAGCTTCCGGTTCCGCTACGGAAGAGCGAATGCATACCGAGTATGGCCGCAAAAAAAAATATAGTTAAGTTACGAAATTACAATGATTTTTACGGTTGAATTTTGGGCACATTAAAAATTTATTGTTAAATTATTGGACGGGAGAAAAAATAAATTTCGTTTTTAACGAAACAATTATCAATGAAAATTAATTTGATGAGATCAAATTTGTTCGAGAAAAATCAATTTTTTTATTGTTAGGATGCTTAACACCCCCCCTTTTTTACTGTACATTTCTCATATACCACGATTTTCGTTGTGATTTTATGGTAGGGGTAAGAGGGGCATAGTGAGGATCCCATGCCCCAGCTTGGTCTTCCGGCCGTTTGGAACAAATTGGTTGGTGGTAGGATCAATATCAACCTACTATCAGTTGATTTGTTTCATGCAGCTGGAGATTCAGAGCCAAAGTGCGGAATGCTCACTATGCCCCTCCTACCCCTAATCAACAAAAATCTCCATTCAAAATCATTGGTTTTTTTCACGGGCAGGTCCTGTTTGGCGTCCAACAACGATGTCTTCTCGGTCGCGAATGACCGTGGCTTTGGTTAGGAGCACTGACTGATGAAATCTTTAGCAACAATTGCCGCCAACAAGCGCGAGTCATTGACAGCTCAACATCGTTTACTTCTAAGCAAACGTTAACTCGATGTGTTAACTCCTAATCATTTCGGCCTATGGTCTTCCATTATACAAAAGAAGTGCAGATAACAATGAACACAACATAGTGACATCACAAACGAAGTGACAGACGGAGCGGCTCGAAAACTTTGGTGACTAACCTGCTATTTCAATTTTTCAGTGTACCACATGGCAACACCACTACTACTGGATTGTACCACATGGCAACACTACTACCCTACTACTAGATTGAACTCAATGAGGTACAGAGAGAGGTGAAGCAGATCGTGAAATATGGTTGTATTAGTGAACCAAAAAATCAACGTAAACGCAAGTAGTGACGTCACTACTTGCTTGTATCGTACAGGGGTTTTACTCACACAACTTAACCGATTGCTTCACCTCGGTAATCCAGCTCCTTGGATTGAACTAGCATTTTCACCAAATGTACTGGAATGTTTTGGTTCTATCTCTTTCACTCTACTCAAAACTGAAATGCATAAAAAAATGACAAAATGATACGCACTCTTTGCACACTGTCAAAGAATCATTGTACACAAAATCGACTTTGTTCAAATCAAAACAAAAAAACTAACCCATCTGGTGGATGATGGCACAAGCTTCCAATAAAATTCTATTACAGTGAACCACATTATTTTAATGGATTTCTTCGCCAGTTAGTCGTCTGTCACTTCGTTTGTGGTGACATGCTGTTTGACAACAGGCTTTCCCTTTCATTTTTCGTTAGAGAAAAAGAGATAACAGGCGGTGCCCCAATAGCATCAACTACTTTAAGCTAGTACATATGAGTAGATAGTGTTGCCGTGAAGCAAACCCCACACGCATCAATATATTGACGCGAAGGGGAATTATTGACAATAATATTGATGATGTGAATTCAGAAATATTGTCAATCTCGATATATTGACGTCAATATAGAATGTATTGACAATACGATTATTGTCAATAAAAGTAATCGTGTAGGGTCCACTTGAGGTACACTCGAAAATTTCAAATGAAAGTGTGTCAAATCAAACTTCGAGCCGCTCCGTCTGTCACTTCGTTTGTGCTAGAACGCCTTACTGAAGTTGCCTTTGTTATAAAGCCAGATGCATTCTGTAACTCTCATACATTTTAAAACGTTCCTGGAGATGTCCTAATATAGCAGGTAACGCAAAATACTTCCTGTAGGAAGTAAGAGCAAGTAAGCTGTTGATAAATAAATATAAAACAAATCTCGGTTTTGTCCAGTGTATGAATTGATCAACTGAAGAACAATAAGAAAAAGGAGGGTATATGAAGTACACTGCAGTTTCCAGCAGAGATGCCAGATCTACGGAAATCTCCGTAGATCTACGGATTTTACAAATGTTTGCGGAAATACGGATCCGTACGAGGGGGGCGACACATCTAAATCTCAAGTTAAGATGGTCTACAAATCTCAAACTAGCGAATCAATCTTCGAACAATCTTCTTTCATTTGTCGCATCTACTTACATCGCTCATCAATTTTTTGCAGGAAATCTTCAGAATCGTCATCAATCTTCTTTCTATCTACTCAGCGTGCGCGCAGCTAGCCACAGCAAAACACAATCTTTTTTGCATCGTAGATAGAGTCGTCCCCCTCGGATCCGTAGGCAAAATCTACGGAATTCGGTACAGTTTCTACGGATTTTTTTCCTCAGTGTACGTCTTTCGTCAGAATCGAATTTTACAATCTAGAGTATAATCTGATTCTGAAGGGAAAGAAGCATAAAGTAAAACATGCCCCTGCAACTTGTCAACCGTTTTCTTGCTCTTTTATCCGCTTTTTGATAGAATTGGCGTTGACAGCGACTCTGTAGCTCTTCCCTCCTATGAAATATCCCGTAAGCAATCGTCAGACTGTGCGTGAAACATGGCGACCTTCGTACTATCTCTTCACTCCGCCGAAAGTTTCCAAATTATATTCTGTCAATTTTGGCTTAAAGAGAAATTTTCTCGACGGTGCCGTGTAAACAAACCGACATGAAACTTAAACTTAACTCTTGATCGAGAATCCAAAACAACCGATTCAAATGTGAAGCAATCCCATCTGTCAAAACCATGGAAATGTTTTAGCTAGATAAAAATTATTTGTCCGAAATAGATTAGATACGAACCAACTCGTAAATTTTGTACGCGTGTTCGTGGCTAGGATAAATATTTTCCGCGAACACGGTGGCAGATATCAGTTTTACGCTTTTATCGGATATTTCTTTGTATGGTCATTGATATCGGTTTGCCGGTGGTGTGAAGGTGAATAAAAGTCGTGTTGAGACCAGTCTTGTAAGCGGTCACCGTAGTCAACCCATTTTCTGTGATAATCGACTGCCTTTGCTTCCGACACTTGCAAAACAAGCTTTCAAATTACAGTACCAAACTAAAATGTCATACGACAGGCTCTGTCATGCGACACTGTTGCCGAAGGCCGTTACGAATGTATGTATTTTAGTTTTTATCATAATAAGAGCAGCTGATGTTGTGCTTGTGTGAATTCTGAAAATAGCAAGCAACGATGTCCTAGTGATCAGAAATTGTTTAATTAACACCAAATAGAGGAATTAGAACGAAATCACATTTGTCATATGATAGTTATTTGATAATTTTCTTTTTGCTCGAATGTTGTTCTGCAGTTTGCGTTGTGTAAGAGAGACGACGCTCTCTTCCCCGTCAGCTCGATGATGATCAGGCCTTCAACGTGTTTATCAAAAAGCACGTAATCCATAAGTCGTCGTACTTGTCCGGCTTTTTAAGGAAACTACGGTTAAAGCGTGGCTTTCTTATTAGATTACGACACCACTGTACCGCCGCTACGGGATCACAATTGATCAGATCGCCATAGATGGTCTTGCAACCCCTGCAGTGGATCTTCAAATTGAGCTGGAAACCATTGCCGTGGATAATGAGACAGAATTGCTGCTTGGGCAACAGTAAACGTTCCTTTGGAATGAGGACAAATGCCTGGAGATTGCTCCCGCGTAAAACAGGGTTCCTCTGTCATTAATATATGACGAGCACGGCAAAGAAATAGCTTTTCCTGCCATACGTTTCGGCCATCTACGAAAATTCAAGCCAGGGGCTCGGGTGACATATTTCATGATAGCATCCAGTGAAACTCGTCGTCAAGACAGGCGTGTGGCCAAACCACAACATTTGTTGTATATGACAATGAAAGTTCTTCGCCTTAGAGGTTCCGAAGGCTTGCAATGCCCTTTTAAGTGCACGGGTACCGCAAACATTACACGTATCTAGCTTAAGGACCGCATTATTCATGGAGCAGTGCATTGAGCGAAATCTATCCTTCCTCAAAACAATACCGAATTCAGTACATTGGCAACAAAGAAAGAGAAATTTGTTCACCATGATGCGACAATTGGGAAAGCCTACGATGTTCCTCACACTCAGTGCAAATGAGAGGAGGTGGCACCATTTCAGTGCCAACATTTCAAAGGGGCGTAATTGCTTTTGTAAACAATGGCTTTAGCTATCGATTTCTCGCAAATAAAAGTCCATCCCTCCAAATTAACAATGCTAGCTGGTAAAGGAAACATTCATCTACCTGCTTGTGTCATTAATCTTCATTAGTAAGTTTTAATTCACGAGAAATCGACGGCTAAAGTCATTGTTTACAAATACAATTACGCCCCTTTGAAATGTTGACACTGATTTGTTGAATCTCCTACATCAATTGTCAGAAGGACACATTGGCAATGACTTAACAGATCCTATCCAGGAATTGATTGCACTACAAAGTGCAACTCTGGTCAATGATGATCCAGCCACGTGCTGTGTTTACTTCAACAAGCTGGTTGACACATTGAATTTTAGCACCGTGGAAGTCCTCTCACGCACATCTTGCTATGGCTGAACAAGGATCCCCGGGAAGCAATCAGTGAAAGTATGCCAAAAACTACAGGTGAAACAGTATCACAGGTGCAACAGGGCCACCAAGATTTTCAAAAAGAGTTAAATTTCTGAACATGTCCCTACTAAAATTCATATCAAAAGTTTCTTTTCAGGGGCAATCATAGTCATACTAAAAAGTATAATCAGAGAGAACCCCGATAAAATTCGTTTAATATAATATTAATATAAGTAACGTTTATTATATAAGACCACGTAGTCCGACGTCACCATTGCGTACAACCCCAGAGGGCTGTCCCTAGTAGGTTTTCAAAAGTTCTTTCATCGATTTATCATTCATTCTAAAATATCACTAAACTAAAAAAAATATCACCTTCAACTAAAAAAATCCGTAGAAATCCGTAGATTTGAATAAGTCTACGGAATTGCATAGAAAAAAATCTGGCATCTCTGGTTTCCAGTCAGTTTTCCGACGAATCTATACACGAGCGGTTGAGATGTCGAAGAGGAGCGTTCTCAAGGGTAAAATTGGCCTGAAGTCCGACTGCAGGCCTGGTCAGCCTGGACGGCCCGGACACGACACTTCCTATTTTCCTATTTCGATTACAGAATCAACCAACGCAATATCATTTTAAAGACAGAAAAAAACATTCATCATAACAACATTGCCGAAACCTTCCTGTATTTTTGTTTTAGTGATATTCCTATATCCATCCTAACCTAAGAGGAAGAGGAGACAATAGGGGGCCTTTTAACAAATTTTCTGTCAAACGCAAACCAGCGTCTGATTGGTTGGGTGAACGTATAGAAACGCGAGAATTTTTACAACAGGGAATCTATTTTCTTGCTTTTTGACAGTCGACTGCGTCGCCCATTGGCGTTGAGGGCACCGTCGAAAAATTTGCACTTTCAGCAAATATAGACAGTTTCTTATGGGAATTTTCGGTGGAGTGAAAGGATAGTACAAAGTCCGCCATGTTTCACGCACAGTCTGACGTTTGCTTATGGATTTTCTCATAGGAGTAAAGAGCTACAGAGTCGCCGTCAACGCCAATAAAGAAATAGTTTTTGCACGGTCGTTTCCGCGAGAAAAGAAGAACACGTCACAGACAAAAAGAAGCCAGTTGACTCCTCTTCCGCTTAGATCAAAACAAAAATAAGGGCAGTGAATAAAAACACGCACAACTTTACACGAGTCTGTGAGCAACATCAAAAGGTTCACTCCACTCTTCTTCTCACTCCATTTGGACGATGAATATGTATGCGACAAGGGCATTCGTTCCGTTCATTACATCATAGTTACAGTAACCCCTCCGTTTTGCGGTGGGTGTTACCCGAGACGGCTAATACATAGGTGTAACAGTCGGAAGAAGTGTTAGTTTGTTTACTTAAATGAACCATGCCCATTTTGTTATGGCATGTTTGCTATACGAAATGCGCCTCGTGTTTATTAGCGAATTTCACATCAAAGATTGATTAATTGAGTAGGAAATCAGTTTGGCACGGCATTTGTGACCAGCATACACCTTCCGGTAGTATGAAACAGGTCAAAAACTGTTCAAATCCGCAGATAAAATTTTTGTTTTGAATTTCTGTATAGCAAAATAGTGAACTTTTCGTGAACATTAACGGCAAAGAACTCACCAACACTGGGAGACTGTGAGTTCCTGCCCACCTGTTCATTTTCCATCGTGAGCGGGGCCCTGTTTACTAAAAATGAACACATTGTGAACACAATGTGTTCATTTTTAGTAAACAGGGCCCCGCTCACGATGGAAAATGAACAGGTGGGCAGGAACTCACAGTCTCCCAGTGTTGGTGAGTTCTTTGCCGTTAATGTTCACGAAAAGTTCACTATTTTGCTATACAGAAATTCAAAACAAAAATTTTATCTGCGGATTTCAACAGTTTTTGACCTGTTTCATACTACCGGAAGGTGTATGCTGGTCACAAATGCCGTGCCAAACTGATTTCCTACGCAATTAATCAACCTTTGATGTGCATTTCGCTAATAAACACGAGGCGCATTTCGTATAGCAAACATGCCATAATAAAATGGGCATGGTTCATTTAAGTAAACAAACTAACACTTCTTCCGACTGTTACACCTATGTATTAGCCGTCTCGGTCTCGGGTGTTACCGTCCACTCACCGACATTTCTCGGCTATCCTTAGACCAATTGAGCTTATTTTCTGTAGATAACTAATTTATGGTTAACACTAATCAAATACAAAAAAAACTAACCTAATTGGATGAAGAACAACCGAGAAATATTGGTGGGTGGATGGTACCACCCACCGCATCTATGTAGGGAATGCTGTTATAAAAGCTACAAGAAAACGTGCGTGCAATCTCATTTTAACGGGTACTTCGACGGTACGGAATTTTCCAGTATATGACCAACAACGTTGTTGTTGTTTTTGTTTACCTTCCCGATTCCCGAACATTCACGCGGAAAGTGCTCGAATTTAAAGAAACTGCGTATTTTCCCCTTCACTTATACGCACGACTCGATGAACTCCTCTCGTCAGTACAGGTCAAACAAGAGAGCATAGCGCAAGCATACGTTTCAAAGCGCAAAAATAAAACGCAAAACCAATTCAAATTCACACATGTGAAAATTTCTGTGAAAAAAGCTTAAATTAAAAGTGTTAAGTTCTGATAAAGCAGTGAAAATGTCTGCAATCGGTATTGACTTGGGAACGACATACTCCTGCGTGGGTGTGTTTCAAAATGGTAAAGTGGAAATCATAGCAAACGACCAGGGCAATCGAACCACCCCCAGCTATGTGGCATTCTCGGACACGGAACGGCTCATTGGTGAGGCGGCCAAGAACCAGGTGGCAATGAACCCGAGAAACACAGTTTTCGACGCCAAACGGTTGATTGGCCGCAAATTCGACGATCCAAAGATTCAGGCCGATATCAAACACTGGCCGTTCATGGTGTACAATGAAGGAGGAAAACCAAAAATCGAAGTCGAGTTCAAAGGTGAGAGAAAGAGATTTTCCGCGGAAGAAATCAGCTCGATGGTGTTGACAAAGATGAAGGAAACGGCTGAGGCTTTCCTGGGAAAGAGTATGAAGAATGCCGTCGTCACAGTTCCAGCCTATTTCAACGATTCTCAGCGTCAGGCCACGAAGGATGCTGGTGCCATTGCTGGGCTGAATGTGATGAGAATTATCAACGAACCAACGGCTGCTGCATTGGCTTACGGTCTGGACAAGGAACTCAAAGGTGAGCGACATGTGTTGATCTTCGATTTGGGAGGCGGAACATTTGATGTCTCCATTCTGACAATCAACGAGGGATCACTGTTTGAGGTACTATCTACGGCTGGTGACACTCATCTCGGAGGAGAAGATTTCGACAATCGTATGGTGTCACACTTCGTGGAAGAGTTCAAACGCAAGTACAGGAAAGACATCTCATCGAATCCCCGTGCTTTGAGACGTCTGGGCACGGCATGCGAACGGGCAAAGCGAACACTGTCTTCCAACACTGAAGCAACCATTGAAATCGATGCTCTTGTGGATGGAATCGACTTCTATACTAAAATTTCCCGAGCTCGATTCGAGGAACTGTGCTCGGATTTGTTCCGTTCAACACTGCAACCAGTTGAGAGAGCACTCACCGATGCCAAAATGGACAAGAAATCAATCGATGACATAGTTCTCGTCGGTGGATCGACTCGTATTCCAAAGGTTCAATCGTTGCTCCAGAATTTCTTCTCAGGAAAAGCTTTGAACCTGTCCATTAACCCAGACGAAGCTGTCGCTTATGGTGCTGCCATTCAAGCTGCTATCCTCAGTGGAGACAAAAACGAGAAGATTCAAGATGTACTGCTGGTTGATGTGGCTCCACTTTCTCTTGGAATCGAAACAGCTGGCGGTTTGATGACTAACCTTGTTGAACGCAACAGCCGAATTCCATGCAAGCAAACTAAGATATTCACTACCTATGCAGACAACCAACCAGGAGTGTCCATTCAAGTCTTCGAAGGAGAACGTTCGATGACCAAGGACAACAACCGACTCGGCCAATTCGACCTATCAGGCATTCCGCCAGCTCCAAGAGGCGTTCCTCAGATTGATGTCACATTCGATCTGGACGCAAACGGTATTCTGAATGTAACGGCCAAGGAGAAGAGTTCTGGACAGGAGAAGAACATCACAATCAAGAACGACAAGGGTCGATTGAGTCAGGCGGAAATAGATCGAATGCTAGCGGAGGCGGAGAGATTCCACGAGGAAGACGAAAAGATAAGGGAGTGCATCGCTGCCAGAAACCAGTTGGAAAGCTACATCTTCCAGTTGCGACAGTCACTGGAATCGGCCGGCGACAAGCTGAGCGACTCGGACAAGAACACAGTGAAGGACAAATGTGACGAAACGCTCCGCTGGCTGGATGAAAATGCCCACGCCGAGAAGGGCGAATTCGATCGCATGATGAAGGAGCTGAGCCGAGTATGCAGTCCGATCATGACTCGATTGCATCAGGGCGGAGGAGGATCATCAGCATCGGCGGGAGCCACAAATTGTGGCCAACAGGCGGGAGGCTTCGGTGGCCGAGCTGGTCCCACCGTTGAAGAAGTTGACTAAGTGCGTAGATTTTAAGGTGAACTAAAATCAAACTAGAGTATAAGTTCAGAGGCTTTTTCTTTCGCTAGAGTGCAGTAGAATGCTTAAGTGTTAGCAAGTTGTTTATTCGATACCTTGATAAGTTGCCGTTTAGATTGTAATCACCTGATATCAATAGATTATTGTCGTAGAAATTAGTACGGATAAGAATGAAGTTTCAAGCTTAAATCACCCTCTAAATAATCCAAGAAAAAAAAGTAGTAATAAATGTTTTGAGTTGCTCAAAACCAACTAATTGTCGTTCGTTTATTTATTTGAGGCCGAAATTGTCCACTTTCTCTGGGCATCTTTTCAATGTTCATCAGTTGGCAACTACTGGTACTGGTATGAAAATGAAAATGCAGCCGGGAAGCTAGCATTGAGTTATTCGTCCTTATCCCCGTTTCTGAGCGAAATAGATTTTCGACACACAAAATAAATGTTTTGAATGGAGAATCCAATTCTCTCGAAAACGGGAATAGTTTCAGGCTACTGGATGATGATATTCGTGCTCCTGAAAACGCAAAGTCTAGATAGAGCTGGAATTAGGGCATAACAGTTTTTGTAAACAATGACTTCTCTCGATGATTTCTAGAAACTCAAGGCTCGTCCAAGCAAATCAATATCACCATCAGGTAGGGGAAGTCGTCCCCTTCCCTGTGGTTATATTGGTTTGCGTGGGCGCGCATTGAATTCCTAGAAATCATCGAGCGAAGTCATTGTTTACAAAAGCTGTTACGCCCTAAGTACAGCTCTATCTAGAAGTAATGAAGCAGATGATTCGTATGCGCCCGATGCGGACGATGGGTGGTTCTCCCAGCAGCGTTGGTTCTCCACTACCTTAGTCCATGTCTTAAGGCTGTAGAGGATTACCGGTCTAATTACCGTTTTGTACATAGTCAACTTCGTGCTGTGGCTCTCTTCAACACTGGTCACTATATCCATATCGTTATCGAGGGCTGTCCATAAGCTACGTTTACGTATATATACGCTTTTTGTGGAATTTTAGACACACGTCCCTCCGCATACCTAGCCAGGTGTTATTAAGGGGGTATTCCCGATCTTTTTTTTCAAAAAATCAAATTTTTTTTTTTCACGTTTTTTTGTACTTTAGACTATATACTTTCATCCCCCCAAGCCGTTTTCCGATCAGCGAATTCGGTGTCCAGGCATAGCTGACTAATGGTAAGAACCCCCAAATGGTTTTAACTAAAGTCAAAACTTTAAACGCGTTTTTCTCGAAACCACATTTTTTTATCGGGCGAAGATTTTTCTCAGAAACTATAAGAGATATTGACTTGAATCTTTGCGCATTTTGTTCCTTATTAAATTCTTTGGAGCTTCTCCCACTTTCAGCCAAAAATATTAACATTTAACATTGTTTGAAGCACCTTAAAGCTGCAAAAAAGCGGGCTAAAAATCGCCTGTTTTTTCATATGGCCGCCATTTTGTTAATTTGCAAGATTTTTTGCTGCCAACGGGAGAAGCTCCAGAGAATCTTATGCAGATTATTAATTTCATCACGAAATCTGTTTCAGATGAAGCCGTTCCAGAGAAAAGTCTTCGCCCGTCCAGGCGTTTGCGGCGAACAGGGGTCTGTTTGCCGCCATTTTGTGACTTCAATAATGTCTTTTTTTATGTCGAAAAAAATTTATTTGTAAACTTTAATGTTCAATAAACAAGAATCCCAAAGAGTTAGGCGCATTACTATTCATTTTCCTTGAAAAAAATTAATTGAAAAACAGGCCGAAAAAAGGCAAAAGATTGGGAATACCCCCTTAAGTTAAGAAAACAAAATGGGCCGTAGACAATCGCCAACCCAATTCCCGAAATTAGAAACATTTTCTGGTACTAGTTTTCTAATAATCGTTGGCAGCGAACACAAAGAAAACACATCTGGGCTTTGGGACGAATATGAAGATTTCTAAACAAATGTTCCAATGTTATTCACAGATATAGTGCTCATTTTGTTGACCTAGATAAATATGTAGTGTTACAGTCTAATGAGAGATCTTCCTTAAATAAACGAGGCAAACATACGTAATTATTTGCTAGACAAGCGAACAAAGGTTTTAAAATTTTACGAAATCCCGATCATACTCACACCTCACAACGACACTCCCTGATCCTCGATCGATCCTCCGTTAACCTCACTTCCCCCGAAGTTACCGGAGTCTTCTGAACACACCCCACCATCGCAGACCGCGGCCTTCCTCTCAAGCCTAATCTTATCGCTTTTCATCTTTCGAACCGTACTCCGCATGGCACCCAGGAACTTGAGCAACGTCGTCTGGTCCTCCTTCACAAACAAGCCGTGAGCCAAGAAGGGCACCTTCCGCAGACTTCTGCCGCTCATCCCGACGCTCAGATTCGCTAGCATCTTCAAATTGTTACCCACCACCTTGTCGTCAGCTTCGGCCAGCGTAGGAATGTCGTCCACATCGGTTACGATGCCAACGTGTTGCAAATGTTCCAGTGCCGTTCGGTAAATCTCGTAGATGGCCTGCTGGTTCGGATTCCCAATGTACTGCACGATATCCGCCCGATCCAGGAATGCCATGTCAATGCTCGCGGTTAGGTTCGAAGTGGCCAGAACAAACACATTCGAGTACTTGCGGATTCGATCCAGCTGCGTAAGGACGGCGTTAACCACCCGAATACTATCACTCGGTTCGTTGTTGGAGATCGAATCCCGCGCGAATGCAATCGATTCTACTTCATCCACTAGGACGCACACCAGCGACGACTTATCCTGGCACAGTTCGTGAATCTGATCGAACACTTTTTGCACCAGCTTTCCGCTCTCCGAGAACCACTTCGAGAACAGGCTGTGGCTGTTGATTTCGACCAGATGTGCGTGGGTGTAGTGCTCTCTCATCCGAATGGCCAGTTTCTGTGCCAGAGCTTTGCATAGGCTAGTCTTTCCCGTTCCTGGAGGGCCGTGCAGCAAGATTAATCTGAAATAAACAATCAATCTCAAACACCAGCTCCAATTTCTGGAAAGTAAGAAAAACACCTACCTATTACAGGAAATCAGATTAACGTTAACATTCTTCCTGGCAAAGAGCATCGTCGTTTGCATGTAACTTAACAGGTCGTACTTCAGATGATCGTCGTAGATCAAACTTTCCCACTGGCCGTGGAAATCCCTCGCCGGAAGTAACCAATGGTTGGCAATCTGAACTTCGTCGCCATCCTGCTGGATAGTTTCCCCTTCGCAGGCTTCTTCATTCAGCAGATAGATGTGTAGCTGCAGATCCGTGCGTGGGGTTTGTTCTAAGATCTCATTACACACCATGATGCTTTCTACGTTGGCGTAGTCCACCCGAAAGACGTGATCCCTCGGCAGGGTGACATTTTCTCTCAGGTACAGGTGAATCGCATTCAACAGATCCGAGTTGGAAGACTTCTGGTTGAAACTAGAAATGCGGATGGGGACGAGAATTATTGCACGTTTACAACGATGGGAATGCGGAGGGCATACCCTTTAGAGCACGCAATTTCAACGTTAATCATTAGACTATTCATTTTACGGAGTTTTTACTTGAAAAACCACATTGAAAGAGGAACACAATAAATAGATATTCAGAACAACTTATGGCGGTTGCAGACCTCGCGGCAAGAATCAAAAATATGAGTTGGTGTCGTCGGTGTAACTTTAAATTTTCAAGAATTGTCAAATCTCAGACGCAAACCATTATACCACATATCACGGACGATGAGATTACTCAAAATTGAGTTAAATCCGGCTCAATTTGGCAAAAAGTGGATTTCTACACGCAGATAAATAAATATATCAGGCATAACATTTGATAACGGCACAAAAGCATTTGTAAACAAACTTTTAAAGGCCCTTTACATGCGAACCAAAGTACACGGATAGAAATCTCCTTATGCCTTTTGGCAAATTTCTGTTGCTGATTATTCATAAAATGTATAAGTCAACTAATAAGCAGACGCCTTGCAAAAAGTTAATGAAAACCATGTGCCAAATGAAATGTATAAGCGGTCACACATACCTTTTATCCATTCTTATAGGACCTATGTGGTTTGTCTTATGGGATGTATAAGGCTGATTTTTTGGCAAAAATGTATAAGTGAAACGCATGAATAAAATAATTGATTTTCGTTTCGTATACGCCCAAAACGAAAATTTTAGCAAAAATGATGACAAACAAAAAGCTGCAGTAAAATGTCATTGAGTGTATGCGTTAAAGTTACACTGTTATATTTTTAACTTTGAAGGTTTTCGCTTGACAGCTTTAGCTAAAAATTATAATAACTACACACAAAAAATAATCGTTAATAGAATTGAAAAAACCATTGGTAGAATTAAAAGTTTGCATTGGTTCTTTTTGGTAGAAAGTCTTGAGCTTTCAATATAAAAATGTGTTACCTTTCAAATCAAATGTTTCCCTTCTTGTTAATTTTAAAAGTTGCAAAATTAAAATCAAATTGTAGAACTGTCAAAATAATAACCAAGGTTTTTAAACTGACGTATGAATTGTTGCACACCAAAAGATGCTGGTTTCAAAGTAAGAATATACAATTTTAACATCAAATTAGAGTTATTTTCAAACAAATAGTTCTCATGACTGAAGAGAAAGTATCCAAACTCATATTTTTTTTATCATTTTCAATAATAATGTATATTTACCAATTCAATTAACAATTAAAAACAAATATTTTATGCAATCACCATAGATTGCTGCCGAGTTTTAAGATGACGACACTTTGAGAAACGGAGCCTTCATGATGCATTCCCAAAACCTTTCCAAGGATGGAGGTTCTTGTTAACTTGCTCATTTTCCCCAGTGGAACAGCCACATTAGATCCATTGTTTCGGCTGATACAGCGAGTTCATTCCATCAGCTTTACCGGAACGTTAACACAGGTGGTTTGCAATGCAGATCGCAGTTTTCTAAAATAACATTCAGTTGCACCAACCAATAAACTTGCAAATAAATATTACTGCTACTTACCTCTTTGAACGATAGTCGCTGCGTTTCCAAATCCTCCAGGATGGTCGAAATCTATTTCCACAAATGTCCTACTTCGGGAAAGCAGTCCGTTGGATGGGAGTTCTGTTAGGAAAATAATTTTCATAATAAACAAATTCGGGAAACAACAATGATTCCAACAGATTTTAACTTACTTTTTTTGTTTTTTGACCCAACTTTCTGCAGTAGACGGCTAACTTCGCAATGTAGTTTTGCCTTCCGAAAAAGGCAGCAAATGAAGGCTCAGTGCTGCCAGTGAAAACGTGCTATGAAGACATATTTTGGAAAGTTGAACAACTTTTCTTTTGAAAAATTTTACTTTTAGAATTACAAGTCGAAAGTGAGAGAAACACTTTCAATCCAGTTAAATGAGAGAAACACATAGTGTTAAATGTTTTCGTAGTTGAAACTACGGATTTTTGGAAACTTTCAATTTAAAAATGCATTATATTTATTGATCCAATTTTTGTTTTTTGTGTGTACCAATTTGAGCAATTTTTACACCAAATATTACTTCAGATCAAGTTGTACTTCCCCTAGATTACATCAATGGATGTAATTTTGTTCACAAAATCGATGTACATCGTACAACCAACAATCAATACGAAACTAACGATTTTAAATTGGCTCACTACTTGACTAGCCTATTGGTCCCAAGCAAACGATTAACGTACCTCATTCTAGTCGAAATTCTAGTACTACTCTATGTTTGTTTTGATTCTCTATGAAAGTTTGACAGATAAAATGAGGGATTATTGGTTTTTCCTATGTTTCAAGGGGTGAATCGATTAGCTTAGGACCGAAGAGAGTACCAGAGCTGAGCCAAAAAGTTGAACACGTTATTTCGGGACCTTCTAGTCTTAGAGTTACCTGCATGGTACAACCATAGAGGTAACTCTAAGACTAGTAGGTCCCGAAGAAAACTGCTCAACTTTTTGGCTCAGCTCTGGTACTCCCTTCGGTCCCAAGCTAATCGATTCACCCCTCGAAACATAGGAAAAACCAATAACCCCTCATTTTATCTGTCAAACTTTCATAGCGAATCAAAACAAACATTGCGTAGTACTAGAATTTCAACTAGAATAGGGTACGTTAATCGTTTGCTTGGGACCAATAGGCTAGTCAAGTAGTGAGCCAATTTAAAATCGTTAGTTTCGTATTGATTGTTGGTACAACCAACAATCAATACGAAACTAACGATTTTAAATTGGCTCACCACTTTAGTAGCCTATTGGTCCCAAGCAAACGATTAACGTACCCTATTCTAGTTGAAATTCTATTACTACACTATGTTTGTTTTGATTCGCTATGAAAGTTTGACAGATAACATCAGGGGTGTGTGGATTCATGCAGAACATGCAGGGGTGAGTGAAATAGCTTGGGACTGCTTGGGACCGTTGTTCTGGTACTGAGTGAGCCAAAAATAATAATGATTTTCTTCGGGACCCAGTGGTCTTAGAGTTACCTCTATGGTACAACCATAGAGGTAACTCTAAGACTAGAAGGTCCCGAAGAAACGAGCTCAACTTTTTGGCTCAGCTCTGGTACTATCTTCGGTCCCAAGCTAATCGATTCACCCCTCGAAAAATAGGAAAAACCACTAACCCCTCATTTTATCTGTCAAACTTTCATAATCAAAACAAACATTGTGTAGTAGTAGAATTTCGACTAGAATGGGGTACGTTAATCGATTTGCTTGGGACCAATAGGCTAGTCAAGTAGTGAGCCAATTTAAAATCATTAGTTTCGTATTGATTGTTGGTACAACGTTATATTACACAACCGATGGATTGACCTGGTTGCACCAGTTTGGATGTAATATTCAACAACTTGTGTCTGTGCTTTGTGTACCACCTTGTGTCTGTGCTTTTTGTGTTTCATACGTGTTGTTGGGTGTCGGAAGGTGTTTCTGGGTGTTTCTTCGTGTCGACGAAAAAATAAATTTAAATATTGTGTGTGGCAGAATAATTTCTCAAAATGGGATTATACCAAGGGGTAAGTCACTCAGCACATTATGCCGAAATTAGATTCGGCACAACTTGGGCACATCCATTGGCACAATCTCGTAGGCATGGGATTGTTGCAAATAAAATGGGAGCACTACTGGACAACTGTCATTGAAGTTGTTCACAACATTACGTGCTGTTTGACTGTATGTTCAAGAACATCCTTTAGTTGAATATACCAGAGGAACTCAGACCAGCAGTTCACTGATAGATCTAAATACGAAATGTAAATTCTAGAGTGAGCTCAAGAGCACTTAAACAGACCCCATTAGAGCAACCGTAACGGTACGCTGCTAAACTCATTTTAGCAGCCCTCATCATAGCGCAGCTACCGTATCGGGGTTGCCATACGAGTAACTAAAATAGCAGTCGGCTTCTCGGTGAGAAGCGCGTTACCAAATTTAGCAGCGCAATAGCAGCGCGGGAGAAAGGTTGCTATTCGTAGAAACGTCAAAATGCTCACTACCGGTACGGACTACGGCGAGTAAATTGATAACCGCGATAGCAGCGACCGGTGTGGAGAAGAGTGACTAAACTAAAACACAGAGAACAGACGTTGAAGCTCGATCAGAAACTGTTGAAAATTGCCACTTGGCGCTACTAGCGCTTAGTGTCTAGTGTAATTTGTGCAACGCCAGCGCCATCATGTTGTCAAAGAGGGTTTTTAAGTGGGGAAGTCGCCGTTAGTGGCGCTTAAGTCGAATAGGAATCTTTACACAAGTTTTTAGAGAAATTTTGTTCGAGCCTCCATGTCTGTTCTCTGTGCTATAGGTGTCATATTCATCATCCTCTATAGTCAGTCGCCAACAATGTTCCCCACCGGTTTCGGCAGCTGATAGACCGTTGTTTTTCTCATCACAAAAGGCCAGGCTTCTGGTCTACCTTTGAGGGCATTATAAAACCCTAAAACACAGGACTTTTATTATCCTATGAACACAAAACTCCAAAATTTTGCACACCCGCCACTTCCCGCGTCATCCTCAATCCGATTTATGCTTGCGATTTCAAACCAAAACATTCATGGTGTCATAAATACCGAGGGGGGCGACACATCTAAATCTCAAGTTTAGATGGTCAACAAATCTCGCACTAGCGAATCAATCTTCGAACAATCTTCTTTCATTTGTCGCATCTACTTGCATCGCTCATCAATTTTTTGCAGGAAATCTTCAGAATCGTCATCAATCTTCTTTCTATCTACTCAGCGTGCGCGCAGCTAGCCACAGCAAAACACAATCTTTTTTGCATCGTAGATAGAGTCGTCCCCCTCGATAAATACCGGGTTTGCTGGGATGGGTGTTTTACAAACAATCGCAGCTTGCTCTATGACCGGCAACATCGGCACACTTGCGGCACACATGCGGTACACTAACACAAAAGATGACGAAAGATTGGTGTGCGGAGTGACCTAGCCCTTGGATTATACCATCTATTTTCTGTTTATGACCGTTCCACCATAGAGGTAACTCTAAGACTAGAAGGTCCCGAAATAACGTGCTCAACTTTTTGGCTCAGCTCTGGTACTCTCTTCGGTCCCAACCTAATCGATTCACCCCTCGAAACTTAGGCAAATCCACTAACTCCTCATTTTATCCGTCAAACTTTCATAGCAAATCAAAACAAACATTGTGTAGTACTAGAATTTCGACTAGAATGGGGTACGTTAATCAAAGATGAATACTAAGATTAAACTTTCGGAAGAAAAACTTTCTATTTTGGTGTCATTTTTCACGGTCCCTTTCATCAAATGAGTACCCCCCGTATGCAAGGTAATTTTGTGGTTTTGCTGCCCCCTCGGTAGAGATAATATTTTGCGCACATTTTTATCAAAAGAATCACACCAAAATCAGTCAACATAGTTTACCCATTTTTGGGTAGGTTCAGTTTTGACCGATCTAGGTGGATTCTACCCAAATTTGGGAAGTTTTGAAATAACGTGTAGGGTAGGTTCAGTTTTGATCGATCTGGGTTGATTCTACTCAAATTTTGGTAGTTTGAAATGTAGTGTGCATAAATTTTTATTCAAATATAAGAAATGTCACTCACATATGAATGACATTTACTCATATAGATTGACATTTCGACAGTGAGCATGCATAAGGGCGAATACGCGATGATCGTGGGATGGGAGGATGGGAGTGACAAGTTGACAAATGAACAACATTAACATGAATCTGATCGACGTTGTTCATTCGTCAACTTGTCACTCCCAACACAGTTTACCCATTTTTGGGCAGGTTCAGTTTTGACTGATCTGGGCGGATTCAACCCAAATTTGGGAAGTTTTGAAATAGCGTGTGCGCTGATCGTTTCTGAAGGGCATCGGATTTTAGTACAATAAACACAGTGCAGCTAGTATCCGCTGATGCACAAAACAGCGCTGTAGATTCACGGCCGATGAGATTAACCTTGTGGCTCGAAGTTTACTCAGTTAATATGCACGGCCAATTGATATAACGAGTGCCCTTATGCATGCTCACTGTCGATTTTCTTATATTTAAGTAAACATTTACTCATCTATGAGCGACACTCGTTATATCAATTGGCCGTGCATATTAACTGAGTAAGCTTCGAGCCACAAGGTTAATCTCATCGGCCGTGAATCACAGCGCTGTTTTGTGCATCAGCGGATACTAGCTGCACTGTGTTTATTGTACTAAAATCTGATGCCCTTCAGAAACGATCAGGGAAACGTACACGCTATTTCAAAACATCCCAAATTTGGGTTGAATCCGCCCAGATCGGTCAAAACTGAACCTACCCAAAAATGGGTAAACTTTGTTGGGAGTGACAAGTTGACGAATGAACAACGTCGATCAGATTCATGTCAATGTTGTTCATTTGTCAACTTGTCACTCCCAACACAGTTTACCCATTTTTGGGTAGGTTCAGTTTTTACCGAACTGAGTGGATTCTACCCAAATTTGGGGAGTTTTGAAATAGCGTGCATCAATACAAATATGACAGCTCAATTTGAGCGCGAATTCCGACCTGCAGCCAGATGCAGTCCTTTTATTTTCTTATGAGATTCCGGTTGGAATCTGCTTTGCGTACAATGATCCCTAAAAAATAACATTTCCGTTACTCGTTGAATACTCCGGATTTTGTCAATGAAATTTCGTTTCGTGACCCGTGGGAGTTATTTTCGAACAGACCATCAGTAATGCACAACATTGGTGACTACCAGCGGATCGAAAAGATTGGCGAGGGAACGTACGGAGTTGTGTACAAAGCCAAGGATGTCAATACCCAGAAATATGTCGCCCTCAAAAGGATTCGGCTAGACAGGTAAATTGTGTTTGATTATGTCCATTGCGAATGGCTTTGTATTGTAGGGTTTTTCAAACATCTGACATGAATCCTGTTGCACCTTGAATTCCAGTGAAACCGAAGGCGTCCCATCAACTGCCATACGGGAAATCTCGCTTCTCAAGGACCTTCAGCACCACTCGATCGTCGAACTGTTCGATGTAGCCGTGATGGATTCCAGTATCTTCATGATCTTCGAATATCTGGACATGGATCTTAAAAAGCTGCTCGACAAATACAAATCCTCATTCACGCAGAAGCTGGTCAAGAGCTACATGCACCAGATGCTGGATGCAATTGCATTTTGCCACATGCACCGAATCCTGCACCGTGATCTCAAGCCACAGAACCTGCTAGTGGATCGAGATGGTCATCTGAAGCTTGCGGATTTTGGACTGGCCCGATCGTTCAATGTTCCGATGCGAACATACACGCACGAGGTGGTTACCCTTTGGTACCGAGCACCGGAGATTCTGCTGGGGACCAAGTTCTACGCAACCGGAGTCGATATCTGGAGTTTAGGATGTATTTTTGCAGAAATGATACTCAAGAGGCCGCTGTTTCCAGGAGACAGCGAAATTGATCAGTTGTATAGGATTTTTCGAACACGGGGGACACCGGACGAAACCAATTGGCCGGGCGTGTCACAGCTGTCGGACTATAAGCGAAGCTTTCCAAAATGGGATGGGCAAGCGGTGCCGGAGGAAATCGAGCGGTACCGAGCCAAGGATCTATTCGAGCTATTGATGGCGTACGATCCCATAAAACGTATCTCCGCTCGGAATGCCATGCAGCAGTCGTACTTTGATGATGTGGAGCTGGTGCCGCCGGGGATCTAGCCGTGTATTTGTAAAGGTTTGTAAAATTTTCTTGAAGTATTTCAGATTCGATACTTGATGGTCCTACCACAGACAAACAGACATAACACTCGCAAGATGTTCATCGAACAAGCATTTAACGGTCAATTTAAAAGTATCGTAGTTGGTAGTACCGCCACCTGTGGCGTGCATAGTCAATTCCCTTGCGTTTGACGTTTACACACTACCGCCATCTGTTCAGCGTACTACCCACCACAGTGTACTCAACAGATGGCGGTAATGTTTTAGCGACGATGTTTTACATTGAGAAATATTCAATGTTGTTTGTTTGTTGTATGTTTGTCTGTGGTCCTACCCCATCTAGAGCGGATGATGCGGTGCGATTCGCTTCGGCCACATTTATGGCTTTTAATTTCTAAAGATGACGGTGTTTAGCAATAACAAACAAATTTATCAGTCTCGATGAACATTTCAAATGGTCCTATCTGTTTTGATCGATTCTCTTCATCGACTTTCTCTTTTCATAAACACTGCTATGCAAACAGATTTCGCGCTAATTCTACCACATAGTTTGATAAAGGAGGTTCTTATCTAGCGCTAAAAACGTCAAATACAACAAAGAAAGGGTTTGCAGCTGAGTTATTGACTAAAAAGAAAATCGTTGAAGAGAATCGATAAATGCAGATAGAACCTTTTGAAATGTTTATCCAGAGATGGGACTCTCATTTAAACATTCTGCACTTTGTTTTTTTTTTTGCATGAAGATTTCCATTAGGATTCCGAAGTAATTGGCCAGATACCGTCTAAATAGCAATGCTATGGTTTCAATAGATATTTTAGGAATAGATAAAAGTTTAATACTGCATAGGACAACGTAGAGCAAAGCGTCCGGGTACATCATCATCATCCAGCACCCGTGAAGATCAGAGCATTATTTGTTCGGGTCATATTTACGGCGACCTTGCAGAATGTCTGTATTTGTCTGTATCAGGAGTTTTTGGAACAGTGTGAGCGTGGGTGAGCGGCGCGTCTGTATGAAAGTTATTTTAAAACAAGGCTGCTAATGCCCATTTCACGTAAAAAATATATTTTTCATAATAATTGCATTCACATTCAATAAGAAAGAAAAAATAAACACTGAAACCTGCTTTACGAGAAATTTGAAATAAAATCCTCTTCAAATTCATTCGAACCTTAATTCAAAGGTTAATTTCCTGATTCAAGGTTACCTGATCTTTTTAGTTTTTAATACTAAGCTCCTTGAATATTGTTAAGATTCCCTGGTCATCGTTAAAGTACTGAAGTTCCCCAAATTAATTGTAATTTTCTTAGATTCCAAAGAACTATCAATACTTCCTAAAAAATCTCCCAACTACTTTGAAGAACCTTTAACTACTCGAGGGTTGATTTGAACTTTTCTACAATTACCATAAGCTTTGTTTCTGAAAAGTCTTTCTGAGGTTCTTGGTGGGCGTTGGCCAAATTTGGATTTTTCAGATATAATCCTAAATAGGACCTAGATTATTTAATACTCTAGTAACCTCAAGTCCGTGCTCTGTCACAATGTTTCATTGTGATTAATAAACACTCAAAGGGGTAAAATATCAAATTTGGGGTGAATTTGAAAGAAAGGGAACTTGGAGTGTAGAGCGCACTGCCCACTGGACGATTCTGAAGCCTGGCCAAGTGAGTAGGGTATGGGTTTATTTGATTGAACGTCATTTCCAATGTATATATTGATACATTCAAACCATTGGCATTTGAGATAAGACAGAGATAGGATGCGGAGGGCCCGCTTAGGGGAAGCGTAACCCATGTTATGGTTTCCATTTATTAAATAGTTCAGATAGGCTGGAAATGACATTTTTTTTTTTTTTCCTTTGGTTTGTTTTTTTTCCGTCGATCTTGTTTTCCGTGCTGAGCACCAATGCTACCGACGTGCCAGGAAGGCAGCTCCCACACCTGGACCCTACCTATCGACCCATCAACTCATGAACCGGGGACCAACGGCTTTACTTCCCATCCGAAGGAAGGCGTGATCAGAGATGTTATGCCTCAGAACATCCCGGCGTCGCCGACTGGGATTGAATCCAGGCCTGCTGGGGTGAGAGGTAATCACGCTTACCACTACACCACCGGCGCCGTTCTGGAAATGACATGTTCATAGTGAGAAAATGTACCATATGGGGCCCGTTCACTGATCAAAATCAGATTCACATCGTCAGACCCTGCCCAAGAATAAGGGGATTGACGATGACTTGTCAAGTTTTATTTTGAATTTGCGTTTTGCATTTAATACTCTAGTAAATCTCGCGTCCGTGCTCATTCACAACAGTGTGAGGTGTCAATACTCACTGGGTCATATGTCTTAGACCAGTTCCAGATTAGTTTGCTATTAATATCTTCTGCATCGCAGTTCACGATAGATTCCTAAATATGGGTTCTCTTTTCCGACCATAATAGCAACAATCAATACGAAACTAACGATTTTAAATTGGCTCACCACTTGATTAGCCTATTGGTCCCAAGCAAACGATTAACGTACCCTATTCTAGTCGAAATTCTAGTACTACGCAATGTTTGTTTTGATTCGCTATGAAATGTTGACAGATAAAATGAGGGGTTATTGGTTTTCCCTATGTTTCGAGGGGTGAATCGATTAGCTTGGGACCGAAGAGAGTACCAGAGCTGAGCCAAAAAGTTGAGCACGTTATTTCGGGACCTTCTAGTCTTAGAGTTACCTCTATGGTAGTACCGCCATCTGTGGCGCGCTTAGTCAATTCCCTTGCGTTTGACGTCTAAACACTACCGCCATCTGTTCTGCGTACTACCTACCATAGTGTACTCAACAGATGGCAGTAATGTTTTAGTGAAGATGTTTTACAGTGAGAAATATTCAATGTGTTATGTCTGTTTTTCTGTGGTATAATTACCATGCATAGATATAAGTTAATGTACCAGAACCTGGACGGACACGAGCCTACCCAGGGGAGGACCCGAATACGACCACCCATGTGTGTCTAGAGTATCGCACGAGCTGACGAGTGCAACGGGAAGGGCAGTAGGTGTATAGACTAGGGGGTTAGTCCCTAGATAAGCCAACTTAGCGGTTGGCACAGCCTATACACTGAACAATTACAATTACAATTACAATTAAGAAATTCAGGATTCACATTGAACCGGCTTTGAAATTCACTTAAATATCCTTGACGTGGTGTTACATGGCTCTTTCTGAGAGAGGTTTTTTAAACTACAAAGTAGTTGCTTCGTAAAATTTTGCTGATCTTCTTCAAGTTCAGGAATTTTATGTATAATTTGCAGCACAAAACTGAAGTTTACTAAGTTCTCTGAGCTCATAAAATAACGGTGAAAGGGTCAGGAAAGTAAACAAGAAAATACTGCGAAACTTGTAGAACTATTGAGAGGTTTGACGAGCACAAGTAGTTTTAGCGATTTCGAAGATCTTATAAGTATTTAAGAGAGGATCTGCAAACTTCAAAACTGTTAGGAGGTTTGGAGTGGCTCAGAAAGCTTCGGCGACGTGCTCCGATCGAGTACATACACGGGGTTTGGAAGTTTTGTGAACCTCTCTGAGCATATCTTGCACTTTTCCAGAATTTTCTGATCTTTAACGAAGTGTCATATACTTCCATGAGTAGCCTTTAGTTTTAATGAGATTTTCTGTTCCCAGTTTTTTTATGTTCCTTGAATTTTTTGGGTTCTCTGGGTATCGTTAAAGTACTGAAGTACCGTAATTTCCTGTAATTTTGAATATCTTTCTAAAGGTTTCCAATGCATCCTAAACTTTTATCTTAACATTTTTAAGAACCTCAAACTATGTTATGACTAATTTGAACTCCTCGAAAATTACAGTAACATGCCTGATGATCATGTGAGCCTTTCTGAGTTTCCTGAACTTCTTTAAATTTCTTCCAAACTTCTCTAAATGTACCCTGAATCTATCTGATATGCCCTAACCCACAATATTTTTTTTCTTTATATAGGAGATTTTCAGCCGCAGGCTGGTTCATCTTCGGTCAACCCACAATAAAGTTCATTGAGCTACTTTCAATTTTGTAGAATTTTCGAAGTTCATTGACCATATTCCAAATTCAGGAAATCTCGAGAAAATTAAAGAAAATGTAAATATCAATAAATATTGTGGTATATTTAGCGAACTCTCTCAAAAATTTGCCAGACTTGCATTTAGACTTAACTCCTTTGAAATTCACATAAACATCCCTGAGTCATTCTGAGATTTTTCAAACTACAATGAAGTTCCTTGGGCTTCTCTAAATTTTGCTGAATTTCTCTTAAACTGAAGACAACATATCAGAAAGACTGGCAACTCTTCTATTTGTCATGATGTCTTCACTTAAATCGAAGACACCATATCAAGAAGACTGGCAACTTAACCAGAATCCAAGCGACAGATACAATAGCGCTGCTCTTGAGAGAAGGTGTAAGCAACGAATAGAAAAATTAGTCAATACACAAACCTTTCTTCTGAGGATGTAATCTTAGCTATCAAATTCATTCGAATCATTTACCTTTGAGTGACGATCGTCACCATTTCATGAATAATTGTAAAGATGCTAAAAGTCTAATCGCGAAGTATGAAGATCTTTCTCAAAATATTGCTACCAATCGTTACCAATGTTAAAATATCGATTGTGTTGCCAGATCAAAATATCGATTTCTGTTGTAAAATCAAAATATCGATACACAACTGCTGATTTTATTTGTGATTTTTTATCTGCATAATTTCTAGTTTCGATCCCATGCCATCTGGGGTGTACTGATTTCGTTGTTGGTTGCTAATCCTCGGGTCAACGGCTGCTGTTGATGAGCTTATCAACGACAGGCAAACACACTCTAGTATGTGGTGTATTGAAATTTTTGTAAATCTTTTCATACATGAATTCAATATTTATATGTATGTCAGCGCTGGGCTTTGCGAGCATCTGCGGAGTGCTGCTACGCACGTATGCTTATTCACGGATCACAAAGCGCTAACAGCGCACATTTGCCTTCCCCACCTTGGCCGTGAACAAGGACGCGGTTACTGGTCCCTCCGCCCTCACCTCTTAACCGCCGAGAACTTAGAGGAATTCCAAGTGCGATGGCAGTTTTGGACCTGCCAACGGAGAAATTTCCCCAGCTGGATGACATGGTGGCTCTCATGCGCGAAGCCAAAAATAAAATCTTTTTTCCGATGGAAGTCAAGTGAAGTTTTCAGGACTTTCAACGCAGAACAACAACGACTCTACGAGCAATTACGACTCGCATATGATGGCTATTACCAGAATCCCACCATGCTGGTGACCATCAACCGCGTAAAAGCACAAATGCTCACGTTGCAGCGGCAATTTGCGCAAAACTTCATCCGCATCAACGAGACGTTTATAGCCGGCGAGAGCATATCCACTTTCCAGTTGGGTGATAGACGACGTAAAAAACAATCATAACAGGACTGCAGAACGAACGAGGAGAGCAAATACAAGGCTCTCTGGAGATCGAGCAACACATGTTTCGATACTTCAGGGACCTGTATGCGGCGGAAGAGACGAGGCAGGTGGGGGAAGAAATGTTCGAAACTGAGAGAGCCGTACCCGAGAATGACGAAGCCAACGCAGCTCTAATGGCGGAGATCAGCATTGACGAGTTGAAAAACTCCATCCGAACGTCGCAAAAACGTAAATCACCGGGGATCGATGGTTTGCCGGTAGAGTTCTAGCTACGAACTTGCGACGTCATCTATCGAGAGCTCTACTTCGTTATTAATGAAGCTATGACGAATGAGCTCCCATCTGAATTCGCCGATGGCACTATTGTGTTCGTTAAAAAGCGAGGTGGGGATGGGACAGCAAGAGCATACCGTCCGATCAGCCTGCTCAACGTCGATTTTAAAATCCTCTCCCGCGTGATGAAGGCCCGCCTGTAACGAGTACTGCGGATCCATCGAGTCCTGAGCGCCTCTCAAAAATGCGCAAATACCGACCGTTCTATTTTCCAAGCTACACTCTCGCTCAAAGATCGTATTGCGCAGCTAATCGCGAGGAAGCAGAAGAGGAAGTTGATCTCGTTCGATCTTGACCACGCGTTCGATCGGGTCTCTCATGAGTTCCTGCATCGGACCTTGCTCTCTCTGGGCTTCGACCAGGGTTTCGTCTGTTGGCTCTCTCGAGTCGCTGCTGCCTCTTCATCAATGGGTGCTTCTCAGAGCCGTTCCGTATAGAACGGCCCGTACGTCAGGGAGACCCGATGTCGGTGCTGCTGTTCGTGCTCTATCTTCATCCCCTCCTCACACGGGTGGAGCGTGTATGCGCTGGTGACCTTTGTGTTGCGTATGCTGACGACATCACGGTGATTGCCACCTCAAAACACACGATCGACCGTATTTATCAGCTGTTTGGTAGCTTCGAGATCGTATCCGGGGCAAAGCTAAATCGACTGAAAACAGTGGCGATCGATGTTGGTTTTATCAATGGAGATCCACTGACGATACCAGGGCTGCAGACAAAGGAGAATGTCAAGGTACTGGGCGTTATTTTCACCAACTCAGTGCGACTGATGGTTAAACTAAACTTGGACGCTTTAGTATCGAGGATCTCGCAACTCATATGGTTGCATAACATGCGCTCCCTTTCCCTGCAGCAGAAAGTGCTACTGCTGAACATCTTCATTACAGCGAAGGTGTGGTACCTCTCGTCTGTTATTCCACCGCAATGTGCTCACACGGCGAAGCTGACATCAACGATGGGGACTTTCCTTTTTCGTGGGCTACCCGCACGAGTCCCAATGCAGCAGTTGGCGCGCAGCAGAGAGCAGGGTGGATTGAAACTGCAACTGCCGGCGATCAAATGCAAAGCACTTCTAGTCAATCGTCACCTGCAGGAGATCGTTTCCCTTCCCTATTATCAGTCCCTTCTCGCCCAAAATATTCCTCCCCCCGCCGATCTTCCTTGACTAAAACTTCTCTCACAGCAAATTCCCTTATTTCCACACCACATCCAACCAAACCCCTCCAGCGATCAAATCCATCGTTTCTACTTGGAACAAACTGAGCTACCCAGAGTGGAACGAAACCATCCAGGCATCAATTGGAAAAAGATCTGGATGAACATATCATCGAGAAGGCTATCGTCGAGCCAGCGTACTGATCTCTACCTGCTAGTGAACGAGAAGACGGAGCACCGTAGACTGATGAACGTCATCGGCCGTGCAAACGACCCAAACTGTCAGCACTGTGCGGTAGGAATCGAGACTTTGCAACATAAGTTTTGCGAATGCCCTCGAGTTGCTGCAGCTTGGGCACACATCCAATTGACGACGACGCTCGGCGGCTGGCAGAGGCTGAGCTTCGACGATCTTGTACGGCCAATCTTGGGTAACATGACAACAGCGAGAAGAAATCAAATTTTAAAAACGTTCATTGAGTACATCAACTTTGTCAATGTGAATATTAATAATAAAGGGTGTCCACGATGAAATTGCCACACACAAAATTGATTCGCAAAATTCGAGTTTTCATCCGATTGCCATCAAATTTTCAGGGATTGAGAAATAACTATTAAACTTCATTTTACCATTTTACTCGTATTTTATTTACAGTCCATACGCAAATGCCCACACCTTGGCCTTAACCCCGGCCATAAGATTCTGCACAACCTGGGAATCAACCGTTTTTTGCATGTAAACCCATACTTTCTTCAGTTCCTCGACTGTCTTCACTACCTTAGGTCGTTTAAGAAGGTGCTGCTTCATAATCGCCCAGTACTTCTCGATGGGGCGGAGCTCCGGAGTGTTGGGAGGGTTGAACATTTTCGGCACGAAATTGACCTTATTGTCCGCATACCACTTCAGCACGTCCTTGGAGTAGTGGCATGAGGCCAAATCCGGCAAGAAGATTGTTGGGACGTTGTGGGCCTTCAGGAGAGGAAGCAGCCGCTTTTTGAGGCACTCTTTTATGTACACCTGTCCATTCATCGTGTCCTGGGTCACGAAAGGTGCACTCCGCTTCCCGCACGTGCAGATGGCTTGCCAAACCAGGAATTTCTTCGCAAATTTGGACATCTTCTGAGTGCGGACATGCTCCGGAACGCTGAACTTATCCTTGGCCGTTAAAAACAGGTTGCCGGGGATCTGTTTGAAGTCGGCCTTCACATATGTTTCGTCGTCCATGATGCAGCATTCAACTTTCGTCAGCATGTTGAGGTACAACTTCCTGGCACGGGTTTTGGCGAACTTGTTCTGCTTCTCGTCGCGATTAGTGGCCTTTTGTACCTTGAACGTTCGAAGCCCAGCCTTAGTTTTGGCCTTCTGGACAAAACTTCGGCTTAGGTGCAGCTTGTTAGCCACATCCCTAACGGAGGCGTTCGGATTTCGGTTGAAGGCCCCAACTACGCGGTTGTGATTTTTGGTGTTGTACGGAATACTTTTTCCTTCACTTCTGGGCTTCCGATCGGTGGTCAACCGTTCCTCGAACCGCTTTATCACTCGCGGCACCGTGGAATTCGCGATTCCCAACGTTTTAGCGATGGAACGATGCGAGAGATCCTAGTTCTCGTGATGAATGCGCAAGATTTTATCACGCACGAGCTGTTCTTTCGACTCCATTTCCGCGAGTTTTGATCACAGGACTTTAAAACTTGCAGGATGTAAATAATGCACTATGAACTAAATCCACCCAAATTTTCATTAAATTCTACCCAACGGTTAAAAAGTTAGAGCAATTTCATAGTGTGGCAATTTCATCGTGGACACCCTTTAGAATAGATGTAGGCGAGCTAGATTTCATTTTGACTCTAGAAGATTGATATATTTTTTAAATATCTTGAATATGTTATTTAAGACCTAAATAAACTATATTTAAAAAAAAAATCCTCGGGTCCACGGCTGCTGTTGATGAGCTTATCAACGACAGGCAAACACACTCTAGTATGTGGTGTATTGAAATTTCTGTAAATCTTTTCATACATGAATTCAATATTTATATAAATTTATTTGTCATAACCATCAACCAGTCAGCCATGTAGGTGTAATAGAGGTCAAAAAGGTATCAATTTTCCTCATTGGGTTTCAAATGCCGAGAATCCCACCACGCATGCTACTACGGGTTATTGAATAAATAGACATAAACTTGAAGAACTACAATGGTAAACATTTGCTGCGTCGCGACCATCGGTCTGCTCGTTCATTTATCGGCAGATTGCTTCTTCCGATGAAATGCCGAATATGTCGATAAATAATATAAACATTGCCATCTGTCACCTGGTGTGTCTCGAACTCTCTTTAACCAGCAATACAAATCGATAACAAGGAGATTATAAATGTGCATCGATGGCAATCTTTGTTTTTCTTTATCAAAGTTCAAAGTTACGATGATATCAGTATTTAAATATTTATTGATGGATATTTGTAAAGAATACTGAAGTCCATGTGACATAACGAAATTAAAAGAAATTTTGTATGGCACCTTTAAAGATTACTATCATATGGCCGATGAAGAAATAATCTCAAATGTAAGTATCGATCAATAAAGATTTTTAAATGTGTACATCGAAATCATAGAAAATTTAAAGCAAAGAATTGCCGACATTAATCTTTATTTCTGTATAAAGAACTTTGAAGAAGTTTCACGAACGGTTGGTCGGGAACCAGTGGCAACTACAAAATACAATTCGGCAGCAGGGATTTGTACCTAAATTATCTTTCAACCCTTGCTAGAAGCTAGCATTTCACATGACTTTTATTTTTGATTCGATTTACGTGCAAAATAATAATAGATTGCATCGCACTATTTTGCACATTTCTTGGTGCCATTAATTAACCAACAAAGATCAATTAATCAACAGAGTTAGAATATTGTTTTTGATTCCAAAAACTAGTTGAATTTGAGAAGTACACGAAACATAAAAGTGATTGAATTTCTGTTCGATTTCAATGCTCTCAAATTTATTCTAGTGAGAATAAGAAATGCTCGGAAAAATTCTAATGGAAACGTTCGATTGGCTCAGATTTAGACAGTTCATTTGGCTCAAACCATTCTCTTCGCCCATCTCTCCCTATGAGTATTTCTAGTGACAACTATAGATATTATAGATTCCATAGATAAGCGGAGGCACAAAAAGTTGTTTTGGCAACCATGAAAAATAAATGATCTTACTGGCATCCGTGAAAAACGTTCATGCCATCATAGAACTCTTCGTTATGCAGTTTTGTTTTGCTTCGTGCGTAGAAGCTCAAAATGAAGTGCAAAGTAAATCTTTGCAACAATAAGTCGAGGAATGGTTTGCTTTATCTTTCCTTCTTTCTTTCTTTCTTTCTTTCCACATCGGAATGTGGAGTGTAGAAAGAGTTTTGTGCTCATAATATTACAATACTTCTCCCTCAAACAACACCATGATAACGTCATGCTCGTTTGGCTACACTAATTGACAGTTCGTTTTGCTATATTATATTTACTTTGCCTCCGCTTATCTATGGAATCTATAGTATCTATAGGGGCAACTAGAAATACTCATAAGGAGAGAGGGCGGAGAGAATGGTTTGAGCTAAAGAGCCTGAATTTATAAAGAGACGACATCTTATCAATTTGACAGGTCCTCTGCTCGATTGGAATGACATTTCCTATGACTTTGACAGACAATCGATTGTTCCAATTTTGACAGGTCGCCTCTTTATAAATTTAGGCTGTTTAGTTTGAGCCAAATGAACTGTCTAAATCTGAGCCAATCGAACGTTGCTAGCTTCTAGCAAGGGTTGAAAGATAATTTAGGTACAAATCCCTGCTGCCGAATTGAATTTTGTTTTCTCCGCCTATCTCTCCCTCTGAGTATTTCTAGTGGAAACTAACGATTTTAAATTGATACGTTTTGTAAACGGACCATCGTCAACAGACCAGATCTTCCAAAAGTGTCGTGAAAGTCACTATGCACCATCTATTCATTCTATGTTCAAGGTCGCTTACGATACGACAGAACGTGAAGAGCTATGAAAGAATATGGACGAGAATGGTTTTCCCGGGCAACAGACCAGACTGATCACAGCGCTGTGTGAAGATATCGGGTGCTTCATCGGACTCGTTTGAAACTCGTAAAGGACTTGGACAAGGCGATGGTCTTTCCTCTCTCCTGTTCAGAATTGCGCTAGAAGGTGTTATGACACGTGCGGGCTTTAACACGCAGGGCATGATCTTCAATAGAAGACCTAGTACATGTTGGCAGGATGAATCGAGAAGAGATAGGGCTCGCATAGGCAGAAGCGTGATGAGATGAGTTCAAGGTGGTGGATGAACTTGTGTACCTAGGATCATTGGTGACGTTGGATAACAACTGCAGCAGAGAAATTCGGAGACGCATTATTGCTGAATGACGTGCTTGCTAAAGACTTTCTAAGACCTTGCCCCCGTACTAAATGTACTATGTTCAAGACGTCGATAAGACCGTTGGTTGTCCACGGGCCCGAGACCTGGACAATTCTCCTGCAAGCATCGGTAGTTCCGTTTCGGTGGCTACCATTTATTGATCAAATTCTTATTCCATTCATATATTCATCTGAAGCTAAACGAAGCTTATTATAGTAAAAGATATCCCTAGGTGTGTAGGGGAAATGTCTCTAATGTTGCCCTATGGATCTAAGATTGGGCCCATCGCTAAAAATCTGCTATTTATCAATTTTATCTAGATGAACGCGTTATTGGGACGTCACTAATGGATATTTTTGGTTGCTATTGAAAATTTAGTCGATTGCTGAATTTATGTATGGGCCCAAATTAGGGACACTTAGGCCGACATTACCTGCATTTCCCCTATATACCTTTATCTTTCAACGGTATCTTCACGTTTTTGGTGCAATTATCCGTAAATTATCGTAGTCCTTCACTCACAAATGCCAACATTGCCAATTGATAAACCTAAACTTTGGGTTCTTGTTGTCGTCTCGGATGCCACCGTCTGCTGTTCTCCAAGACGGCATTTCTGAACTCTTTTCAAACTCCTAACCTGCAAGACATGGAGAGCAGGGGGAAAATCGAAAGAAACCAAGCGATTCCGTATTCATGGCAGATGATTTTCAATAATATATCAAATTTGTATCACGTTTCTCTCTCCATCTGCTACCTACTGATGTGCCACCCATACAAGCTATATAGAGAAGCTAACCGGTACCCTTCAACAAACTACCCCTCGGCCGTTTCTCGGTGTCTCGAAAACTGTCGTCCTAGTGGAATTGACCTAGCCCAAAAATGGAAGGGTGAGGGAAATCGAAACGATTTTTTTTTATTTCATAGATAGATGATACGGGGCTGCTTCGGAGTCGCTAGCAGAAGCTTTCAAATCCTCGTTCAAGTAGTGCCATCGAAGCGTGTGACCAGAATTGATTACCATCCCATGTCAATTCCCTTTTCGGCCTGCTTTTTATACATCCTCGCTGTATTTGGCTAAATAGCCAACCATCAGCCATTCAGTCGTCAGCTCATCCTACCTCTCTCGATCCCCTAATTCGGTTTGGGGGGACTCTAAAACAAAACAAAAAACAGCAAGAATTCGGCTGGGATTTTCGACCTGTGCTTTGGCACTGAAATGGACGGAGAAAGAAATGCAAAGATGTCACATGATAAGTTGATAGATAATCTAAAGATTAAAAGTTCAAATCCTGAATTGTGGGCTGTTGGGGCTCGTCGATTTTTGGCTCTACTTTTTTGTTTGCAGCATTAGGTATGTTTATGTAATGAATGTATAGTCCCGAGTAAAAATTTCCGAATTGTGCTGTAATCGTTAGTTCCGAAAAATAAAACTATGTTCAGAAACATCGAAACACATGCGCTCACAATGTACGAATATCGGTCGAAAGCGATTTCTCCCATAGCATTGATCTTAAAAATTAGAAACACTTTGTTTGGAAAATAGAAGTAGGTACTCAGCGGTACTTTATTTTTTTTTGTAATTTACAAGTAGCAAATTTCATCAAAACATTTAAAGATTTCATAATTCCGAAAACATGTTCTCTAGTGAAATGATTTAGCAACCTTGCCTCAGGGAAGTGGGCAGAATCTGACGAGAGACAAAGTCTATATAATTAGATGCATCAAATGTCCTTACTCAGCTGTCGAAACGAATCGCATTGACAACTCTAACACACTTGAGTTCTGGCGATCTTATGCGTCAACCGCCATTAAAACGGCGCCGCGATGAAGGCTTGCTGTCTCTGAACCCACCGAGCTGTTTTGGCTGTACCTTTCTCGTATACATCCTAGCGTGAAATCGCAATCAATCGAGAAGCTGCTCAAAGGTTGATGATCCGATTAAGGATGTGTCGCTAGCTCCCAAACTACGTGAAGTTGCTCTTACATCAGATACGGTGCAACGCCTCAAGCATCTGCCGGTTGTTTCCAATTGAGAAGCACTTCCGATACTCCTCATTCACAACATCCGCTTTACTGTTCGAACAATCCTAATTCATCTCATTTTCTTATCAGCCACAGTTAGGCAGCTGCACACTTGTACTTCCCACCGCAGTCGAGCCATTCCAGTCGTCCCGGACCCGCTCGAGCTCAGCAGTCGTCCCGGCCCTGCGTGTGGGAGTAGTGCAGGGGTCTTCCAACTCAACGGCAAAGGCAAGTACGATAATTTAATGTACTCGATGATTCCTGATCCGTTCATCGCTTGCAGCCAATTTCCGACAGCCCTACCTCATCAGCCATCTCAATTCAACCGGACACTGGGACGCACCGAAGTTGGCCTCATGAAAGCCCTTGTACCTCCCACCACAGTCGAGCCATTCCAGCCAGCGTTCAGCAGTCGTCCCGGCCCTGCGTGTGGGAGTAGTGCAGGGGTCTTCCTACTCAACGGCAAAGGCAAGTACGATAATTTGATGTACACGATGATCCCTGATCCGTTCA
The DNA here is from genome assembly GCF_037179485.1 of Ochlerotatus camptorhynchus. Classification (NCBI taxonomy): domain Eukaryota; kingdom Metazoa; phylum Arthropoda; class Insecta; order Diptera; family Culicidae; genus Ochlerotatus; species Ochlerotatus camptorhynchus. The sequence continues at coordinate 323,883 of NW_027040941.1, read as the reverse complement.
CCGCTTGCAGCCAATATCCGACAGCCCTACCTCATCAGCCATCACAATTCAACCGGACACTGGGACGCACCGAAGTTGGCCTCATGGAAGCCCTTGTACTTCCCACCGCAGTCGAGCCATTCCAGCCAGCGCTCAGCAGTCGTCCCGGCCCTGCGTGTGGGAGTAGTGCAGGGGTCTTCCAACTCGACAGCATAGACGAGTCAACTTCTGTTATCGATTCAACGACTCCTGATCCACTCATTGCTTCCAGCCAATATTCGCCTGCACCATCAAGGCATCCTTCGCAAGTTGCTCAGATTCTAGGACGTATTGAAACTATACCTGCTCCTTCAGACTTGCTGCTGTATTATCAAACGTCGGTGGTATCAACTGTGATGTCGACGATTTTCGCGTAGCAACCTCGGATCTTTGCTACGACATCATTATTCTCACGGAGACATGGTTGGATTCACGCACACTCTCTCGTCAGGTGTTCGGCGACGATTATGAAGTTTTCCGTTGCGATAGGAATTCTGCTAATAGTCGGAAAGTTAAAGGTGGACGTGTTTTAGTGGCTATAAATTCTAGGTTTAGAGCGAGGTTACTAGAAAATAATGCTTGGACATGCTTAGAGCAGGTGTGGACGTCGATTAAACTGGGCGATCGTACCTTGTTTCTCTGTGCGGTTTACTTTCCTCCCGACCGTATACGGAAGCGTGACCTCATCGAAACCCATTGCCAATCGGTTTTCTCTGTTCTAGATACCGCCAAAGCAACCGATGAAGTTATTGTGTTTGGTGACTTCAATCTCCCGGGGATTTCATGGAAAAAACTCGCAACGGCTTCCTCTATCCTGACATGGATCACTCTGTCATCCATTCCTACGCTTCGTTCCTTAGCCACTCTTTCTCAAATCAACCATGTTATTAACCAGAACAACCGCAGTTTGGATCTTTGTTTTGTAAGCGCCCAGGACATGGACACGCCGCTACTGGTGACGTTAAGTACTAAGCTGATGCATGATTTTAATATTTCACCTGCCACCGTTTCCTACGATTTTCGCAACGCCGACCATGGTAGTATCGCCGAATTAATCTCCAATTTAGATTGGGACGACTTATTGGACACCGTTGACATTGAGTCCGCCGCTCAAACTATTTCAAATGTCTTGGCATATATCATTGACAGACACGTTTCGAAAAAGATTCATCGTCATACGACCCATCCACCATGGCATACGAGCGAATTTCGTCGACTGAAATCCAGAAAGAGAGCCGCTCTTAGGAAGTTCACCAAGCACCGCACACTATCCCTTCAACGTGACTATGTCAGGATCAATCACGCATACAAACGAGTTGCGAAACGGTGCTTTCTTCAGTATCGACGTGGATTGCAGAGAAAGCTTAAGCACAAACGAAGTGACAGACGACTTACTGGCGAAGAAATCCATTTAAATAATGTGGTTCACTGTAATTGGCAAATCAAAGTTGGCACTCGTGGAGAATAGAAGAACTATGAGAGTGATGATGGTTTCAAAATTTTACACGGTGACCCTAATAAAAAATAACCATAAACGAACGATAACCCAAATCATTGAACTATTCCACAAATGGTTTGGATGATACCCAGAACACGTCGTTAAGCAAATTAACCATACAATTTTTATTAGGGGAAGTATACGAGTGCAATCTTTAAATGCTTTTATTTTGCAAATGGAGTATTTTATTTAAATCTGGTTAATGCTACGCTAGTAGAAATCTTAAGGACTACTTAATAGACACATAATATAGAAAAAATAATTTCTTTTCAGATTTGTATGTGTAGACATAGATTTCAGGTTTTCTACAACTGTAGTAGCAACCAGATTTAAATAAAATGCTCCATTTGCAAAATAAAAGCATTTTAAGATTGCATTTGTATACCTCACCGTGGAAAATTTTGAAACCATCATCACTTTCATAGTTCTTCTATTCTCCACGAGTGCCAACTTTGATTTGCCAATAGAATTTTCTTGGAAGCTTGTGCCATCATCCACCAGATGGGTTAGTTTTTTTTGTTTTGATTTGAACAAAGTTGATTTTGTGTACAATGATTCTTTGACAAAGTGCAAAGAGTGCGTATCATTTTGTCATTTTTTTATGCATTTCAGTTTTGAGTAGAGTGAAAGAGATAGAACCAAAACATTCTAGTACATTTGGTGAAAATGCTAGTTCAATCTAGTAGTAGTGTTGCCATGTGGTACAATCTAGTAGTAGTGGTGTTGCCATGTGGTACACTAAAAAATTGCAATAGCAGGTTAGTCACCAAAGTTTTCGAGCCGCTCCGTCTGTCACTTCGTTTGTGGCTTAAGTCACGTCCCAAGCAGTTTTGGAAGTTTGTCAACGAACAACGCCATGAAGCTGGTCTGCCGTCGTCTATGACACATAATGGTAACGTGGCCTCTTCTACGCAAGATATCTGTCAGCTGTTCTCTGAAAAATTTGCTAGTGTCTTCACGGACGAGAGACTGAGTGACGACCATGCTCGACTGGCTGCCAGTTACGTACCACTCTCTGGCCAAACGATGAGCAGAATTGACATCAATCCCGAGATGTTTTTCAGGGCTTCCTCGAAACTCAAGTCGTCGTACAATCCTAGTCCTGACGGAATTCCATCGGCGTTCCTCAAAACGCACTTGGACAGTTTGTTGATACACTGCTGCACGTTTTTCAACGGTCTGTGGACGTCGGAGTTTTCCCATCCTGTTGGAAGCTAGCGCACATGCTTCCAGTACATAAAAAAGGCAACAAACAGGACGTTGGCAACTACCGTGGCATTACTTCGCTTAGAGCTGTTGCTAAATTGTTCGAACTCGTTGTTATGGAACCGTTACTCGCTCACTGTAAGCCGTATATTAGTATCGACCAGCATGGTTTCATGGCTGGTCGCTCCACTGCCACTAACTTGCTGTGTCTTACTTCCTACATCTCTAACAGTATGTCGGATCGTGCTCAGACGGATGTCATTTATACTGACTTATCTGCTGTTTCAGTCGTATCTCACCGATCGCTATCTTACTGTTGTCATTGGTGATCACCCGTCCCGTACGTTCGCTGCCACATCCGGCATACCTCATGGTTGTCACCAGGGACCGCTGATTTTCCTGATTTATTTCAACGACGTGAATCTGGTAATTGAGGGACCACGATTATCTTACGCAGATGACCTTAAACTCTACCTCCGAATTCACTCAATTGAAGACTGTTGCTTCCTTCAACGTCAGCTGAATGCTTTTGCTGATTGGTGTATTCTGAATCGTATGGAGGTTAACCCGTCCAAATGCTCGGTTATCTCTTTTTCGCGCAAGAAAGAGACTATTATGTTCAAGTATGTTTTGTTAGGCACTGAAATTGAGCGCGTCAGCCAAATTAAGGACCTAGGCGTGATTCTGGATACAAAACTCTCTTTCAAGCAGCACATCTCGCACGCCATCGACAAAGCTTCCAGAATTCTACGGTCTATCTTCAGGATTGCCAAAGACTTCACGGATATCTACTGCCTTAAATCGTTGTACTGCTCCTTGTCTCGCTCCATATTAGAATACTGCTCGGTTGTCTGGACTCCTCACTACAACAACGGTGTCGAAAGAGTTGAGTCTGTTCAGCGACGGTTCCTGAGATATGCTCTACGTAAACTGCCGTGGACGGATCCCTTCCGATTGCCTAGCTACGAAAGTCGTTTGCAACTGATCCATCTGGAGCGCCTGTCGGTCCGAAGAGATACAGCAAGGGCATTGCTAATTGCGGATATTTTGCAAGGACGCACCGATTGCCCTGTCCTCCTTGAGCAAATTGACATTATTATTATTATTTAGCTTTATTTAGGAGGCTTTCAGCCTTAGGCTGGTTCGCCTCCAAAAAAGCAAATTGACATCAATGTTCAACCCCGAGCCCTACGGAATAATTCAATGCTGCGCCTGCCCATACAGCGAACTAATTATAGCATGTTCGGTGCAATCGGTGGTTTACAGAGACTCTTCAATAGGGTCTCCGCACTGTTTGGTTTTGACCTGACTCGCGAGCTGCTTCGCCGGAGGTTTAGTTCGTTTTTTTTCTAGATCAGTTTAGTTTGTTTAGTTATGTTCTTTTTTTTTTACGAGATGACTATCTATGTACTTATTGATGTTTTGTTTTAGTACTTTTCATGTTTAGTTTAAGTTACATCATTGGGGCAAATACCGCCTGTTGATGTTCAGTCATATAAATAAATCTCCCGGACGCACAATAGACCGCTTTTTTTTAAGCTCCTGGTTCTTCCAGCCCAGTCGTGCTGATTACTGCCAGTGTTCAGCATAGTCGTCCTGAACCTGTGGCTGGATATGAATCAGGAGTTTTCCACCTTGCCTCTACAGGCAAGTACAATCAATATATTGACTATTAACTGCCTGATGCCGATCAAATTTTCAGCAATTCGGACTATGTTAGTCATTGTGATGATGCCTCTGTAACTCCCAATCCTGGGAACCCGGAACGCGCCGTAGGAAGCCCCATGGAAGCCCCCAATCCCTCCGTCTCAGTTCTGCCATCAGCAGCCTTCGTTCATGATAGCCGTTCCGGACCTGCTGTCGGATGTGGAGAGGGGGTCTTCCAACCCACTCACTATGGCGAGTACCCAATCAGACTTGATGATGGTCAGTTATTGCCTGATGTATCTGTGATTTTCAGGGAGAGTAGTCGTTCGATTCTTTGCCGCAAGCAGGACGTCGTGATCTTCTACCAAAACGCCGGTGGAATGAATTCTGATGTTGAAGAGTACCGCCTAGCTGTATCGGATTGTTGCTACAATGTAATTGTCCTGAGCAAAACGTGGCTCGATTATTGAACGTTTTCCAATCAAGTCTCCGGTCCTGACTACGAGGTCTTTCGTTGCGATCGGGATCCTAAAAACAGCCGTGAATCTACTGGTGGAGGTGTCCTTGCAGCTGTCCGTGGTGCGTTGGAGGCAAAGGCCATCGATAACGATCCATGGAACTATGTGGAGCAGGTTTGGACAGCCATAAATCTGGGTGATGGACCTCTGATTCGTGAGCACACAGGACAGGGCTCCATTAATTTCATCGGCTCCTTGTGCACTAACTAAGCTAGTTCACTTTTGTCACTGTTGAGGACAAACTCGTGCGTGATTTCGACGTAAAGCTGACCACCGTAGCATTATAGATGTATTGTCTCGCATGGTATGGGAGAACATCCTTCATCCAGATGACGTTGAGGCTGCAGCGCAAACCTTTTCTCATCTCTTGGCATATGTCATTGACAGACACGTCCCGAAAAGAACTCACCACAAAGTGTCTCACCCTCCCTGGCAGACGAGAGAGCTACGTAGGTGGAAGTCAATCAAGAGAGCAGCATTGAGAAGATAGTACGAAGTATCGTACGCTTCCTCTGAAACTCGCTAACAGCTAGTCAGTCGTGAATGCTTTTCAAGTTTCCAACGAGGCATCCAGCGCAAACTTAAGCGACACCCGAAATCCTTTTGGAACTACGTGAACGAGCAACCCAGGGAATCCGACCTCCCATCGTCTATGGAATTCAACGGAGAAGTTGCTGCCACCGTCTAGGATATAAGCCGCCTTTTTTCCAACAAGTTTGCCAGTGTATTCACTAATGAGATACTCACTGACGACCGTATTAACCTGGCTGCGAGGAACGTTCCAGTAAATGATCAAACGCTGGGTGCAATTGATGTTAATGCTGAGATGATTTCCAAGGCCGCGACTCTGCTCAAGTCATCCTTCAATCCTGGACCTGATGGAGTTCCATCCAGTGGCATATTTCCATCTTGCTGGAAATTTGCGCACATGTTTCCCGTCCACCAAAAAGGAAGGAAACGAGCTGTGGATATCTATCGAGGAATTACATCGTTAAGTGCCGTTTCGAAGCTATTCGAGCTAGTGATTATGGAACCGCTGCTGTCCCATTGCAAGCAGTATTTGAGTGCTGATCAACACGGGTTTACTGTTGGCCGCTCTACAACCACCAATCTGCTGTGTCTCACATCGTATATAACCGAAAGCATGTCGGATCGGGTTCAAACGGATCTTATTTTTTCAGACCTATCCGCAGCATTCGACAAGTTGAACCATGCTATTGCGATTGCTAAACTCGGCAGGCTCGAGGTATGCGGAAATCTTCTGAGTTGGTTTCGATCATATCTTACCGGTCGCCAACTAAAGGTTGCCATAGGAGATTGCAGATCAGCTAGCTTCTTCGCCACATCAGGTATACCACATGGGACTGTTGGTTTTTATACTGTACTTCAACGACGTGCATCTGGTCATCGAAGCTCCTCAAAATCTTGCTACGAATACGCTCCATTGCTGACTGTCACGTTCTACAACGTCAGCTGAATGTATTCGCTAGTTGCTGCACTTTAAACAGAATGGTAGTGAACCCAGCCAAATGCTCCGCTATTACGTTCTCACGAAAGCAACAACCGATAATATGTAGCTATGACTTGCTTGGCTCGACAATCGAACGCGTGAATCAGGTGAAAGGCTTGGATGGGATCTTGGATTCGCAGCTTTCATTCCAGCAACACATTGCATTTGTTGTCGATAAGGCGTCAAGAACTTTAGCGTTCATTTTTAGGATACACTCTTAGAAATAACTAATTTTACACGTGACGGAATCCATCTTTGACATAAAAGATGAGACGTAAACAAACATGTCATGTAAAATTAAGTGCTCCGAGACTGAAAAGTTCGTTACTCGACGAAAAGTACGTTTGATTGAGTTGAATTGCGCGTCTGTTATGACTCAATTTTGTGTCAAAATTGACGCTCGTATATGTCAGTCTCAGAGCACCTAAATTTACATGATTTTTTTTAAGTGTGTAGCTATTGTTCGCTTGTTCGATCGACGCTTGAGTATTGTTCAGCGGTTTGGAACCCAAACTTCAACAACGGTGCCGAGAGAATTGAATCTGGTCAACGTCGTTTTATTCGTTTTGCGTTGTGTAGATTGCTTTGGAATGATCCGTTTCGATTTCCCAGTTACGAAGCCCTTGTCAACTTATCGACCTGATTCCCACACCGGAGCTGCGCAGAGGATCGCAGGTGCTGTTATTTGTTTGTAGACAGCCAGTTTGTTCACCCTTGAGAGGCGGGATCTGCGGCAGATCAGCGGATACAGACACCTAACCAAGGTAGAACACTTGACTACAGTTTTCTCTACATGCGACCGGAAGAGGAGCTTTTCATTGATCAACATCCCGAGATAGGTTACTTCGGCAGACCACTCAACCCTTGTGCCATCCATGATTACAGTACAAGAGGGAGCCGGTTTTAGTTTCGGCGATTGCCGATGGAGGAACATGATCGCTTGTGTTTTGGAGGGATTGATTTTAATTTTCCACGTGGTGGCATAATCAGCAAAGGCGTCAAGACATCGTTGGAGCTTGTTAGTTATTTCGCGAGGCATCCTACCCTTGACGGCTATTGCGGTATCATCTGCAAACAGGAAGAACACGCAACCGTCTCCGAGTGGAGGAATGTCTGAAGTGTAGGTGCTGTAAAGCAAAGGGCCCAACAGACTTCCTTGCAGAACTCCTGTTGGGATGGAGAACGTGTTTGAAAGGCAGCTATTCACCGATACCTTAAACGACCTTTGCTGAAGGTAGTTACGGGTTATTTTAACAAGATGCAAAGGAAAGTTGAATTTACAAAGCTTGTATACAATTGTGCCAGACATTGGCAAACGCTTTCTCAACGTCTAACAATGCCATGGCTGTGTACTTGGATACAGCCTTGTTACTTCGGATGTTATTCATCACCCGAGTGAGTCCATTCTGGAAGCAATCTGTCTGTTCAGATCGGCCATTTCACGTTTTTTGCCCAGATCTCCAGGCCTCTGAAACTGGCGTCTATGAACATTTCTCAGGCGAATCAAAAGTTGGGTGTGGGAATCAATGGCAATAAACTTACCCCTCACAGGAACTCGTTGGACGCACGCCTCGTCAGCCACGGTGAAGTCCCTCCAACGCTCGGTTGATGTCCTCCACGGTGTCAAGCGGCGGGTTGTCGATGATGTGCCTGTCTACCACGCTTCCAAACTGGGCCTAGTTTACGCGATGGTAGTCCTTGCGCAGGCTTGAAGCAGGAGCCACGTTGCAGCCCAGTTCAGCCACCACCGGTTGCTGGTGGGAGCTGAGTTCGTTCAAGGCTACCGGCTTGGACAAGCCGATATTTGTCAGGAACAGGTCTAGCGTCGATGGGTTGCCCGCCGGTGAGATGAATGTTGGTTCATCCGAAAACCAAACGGAGTAGAGCCCATGCTGTGAGTGGTCGAACAGGAGACGACCGTTCTGGTGCTGCTGGTAGTTCCGCCAGGCCTTATGGCGAGCATTCAGATCTCCTCCAACTACGAAGCGGGAACCGGTACGGGTGATGGTGGACAGGTCCTTCTTGAATTTAGCCGCTAGTCCACTGCTGGCGGCACACTGTCGAGGGCAGTAGACGGCGATGAACTGGACGTATCCAGTCGACGACTCCACCTCCACACCAAGGGCCTCGATGATAAAGGTGCGGATATGGGACAGAGTGTGGTATTTTATTCCTTTCATGACGACAACCGCAACACCAACCCCCCCCCCCCCCCCCCCTGGAGCTGGTGCGATCAAGCCGGATAATGTTGTAGTCAGGCAACCAGAAGCTGTCGCCGGACTTTAGATGGGTCTCGGTTAGAAGGCCCACGTCGATGCAGTGCTTGCGGAGGAAGTCGGCGAGCTCAATCTTTTTTGCTCCAGCATTCCAGGTGACGATAGTTAGCGTTTTAGACGCCATACTGGATGATGAACTTATCGAGCACTTGGATCTGTTCGGGCTTATTGCGGCACTTACGAAGAGCACCGGACATGTTGACGAAAATTTCCATCAGTTCATCCGCTGAGAACAGATCGGGGTTGTTGTTTTGCGCTGTTGGTTGTCTCCAGAATCCAGGGGAGATGGAGAGTTTTGGCCAGCAGAATCACTGGATGCTTCTTGAGGAGGGGGGCGGTTTGCACTCGCGAATTCGCTTGCCTTTGCTGGGGAGCACGAAGAGGTGGAAAATCCTCCGTCCTGAATGCTGGGGTTTTGTCCTTCTTGCGTCCTGGTTGATTGTTGCTTGACGCCTGCTTTTGAAGTCCTCGCGTTTGGAGCATTGTCTGTCGGAACCTTGATGTGCACCACCACAGTTAGCACATTTTATCGCCACGGCTCCATCCGCAGGGCAGTTGGAAGTGGCGTGTTCTTGAGCGCAGTTGCTGCAGCGTGGCTTGATGTTGCAGTTGCGGCCGGGTACCGTGTCCAAAATTGAGGCACCACGGTATGGCTCCCATCGTACGATGATGGAGTAGATCGATCGGATGGCTTGCAGTGCATTGAGAGTCACCGTCCCTTTCTGGAAGTGCACCTGGAAGAGACAATCCGGGTACGTCTTCACGTTTTCGTCTCTCCTTGTCATTCGGAAGACAGCGATTGGGGCTAGCTTGTACCGGTTGATTTCAGCTTCGACCATCTTTGGGTCGAAGTTTGGTTGACCCCTGATGACTACCTTGAAGGGCTTCTCACCGGGGATGTCGGGCGTGAAGAATTCCGCCTTGGAATCCTTCAGATATTTCACGGCCACTTCGTACTCCGCTTTTGTTCGCAGCATCACCTTGGTGCCGATCCTGCCGAGCTTAAACTCAGCTGCAATGCCCAGCGATGAGAGATCGCCAATCAGCGTGTTGAGTGGTACTTGCTTGACCACCAGTGGAGGAAGCTTGACTTTCGCCTCACTCGGGCCGGCAGAATTGTCGGTTTCGACAGCGTCGCCGAAATCACCGATGTCGCTGGCGTTCGTCACGGTAACATCGTCGCGTCCGCTCGTACCATCGGACTGTCCTTGATTCTTCTTCCTCTTTTTCGTCCGTTTCACCGGGACTGGGTTGGTATTCCCAACATCGGTGGGAAGATTAGCGTACCTATTTGAGGTAGGTACCGAGCTACCCTCACCACTGTTTTTCTTCTCCGCTTGGTCACGAAGTCTGCTCCGGGAGCACTGACTTCCCATCACGCGATGCGACCGACACTACTGACGACGCGACGTGCAGTATATCTGCGAACGTTTGTAACAAACTATAGGTTTATCGAACAACTCGACAGAGCGAGCAAAGACTGAACTGTACTGCTTGACGTTCAAGCAGAGAATGATCAATGATGACTTGAAAATATATCTGGTACCTCTATGTATGCACTTATATTAACATCCAAAGTCCATCCTTTTTTCCATAATCTGCACAAAAGAAACGATCTGCCCCGCCCTATTTATTAAAATGGCTGGAAATCCTGTCAGTTGCGGGGCTTAGAAAGTATGTTTTGTGCATAATAGGTAAAAAGGAGGGACTTCGGAGGTATTTTTTCTGCAAAATATGTAAAAAAGGAGGGACGTCGGATGTTAACCTAAATGCATATATCATGCATCATAGATAGAGATAGATAGATAGGTTCTACGTTAACAATGCGCTTGTGCTTTGGTTACAACCCTTAACTTGTTCAACATACAGAGACTACATTTTGGATCGTGATTTGAAGAAAAATCTTTGATTACAGTCACCCTAGCTTTATGGGTCACCCACAATTATGAACCACTTCCATTTCATTAGCAAGCAGAACCGACTGTCCCATAATAGTGACTAGCTGGCCCATAATACTGGGGTGACTGTACATGCATATAAAGAGAATCCACCTGTTGGGTGAAATCCCGTTCAGGCCTAGAGTGACTTTGCAATCCTCCCCCTCTCATCCATTCTTTTTAAAAGTGGACGGATGTGGAAGAATTTACAATCACCTAAATTTTGTCTCGGGCTTTTAATACTATTCATCAGACTTCTAAACTCACATTATTTTTTCAATACTAGTACCCATTCCTATTCCTATATTGATGTTTTTGCTCCAGACGCCCACAAGACTGTCGGCTCCAACACCGGTCGGATGTCACAGTGATGTGTGATGTGCCCTAGGAATGTGTGTGTGTGTGTGTGAGTGTATTGGTGTGTGTGTTTGTGCCCGCTCCGAATAGACCAGGTGTGCCGGAAGCGAAAGATTTATGCTTGGGATGTCTCTGGAGTATGCTTGAGACTTCAACAGCTGCCAGCAATGCCGATGCTTTCCGGAATGAAATTATTCCTTTTTGTTGCGTCCTAGCTTCAACTTCAAGCGGATTTTTTTCCACGTTGGTGAATTTGAGCTTGAAAAACACATTGAGCCCATGTGAGGAGCAAAAACTGCTGGAATAATTAATAGGGGAAAATTTCAATGGTAAATTTAAAAATGTTTTTTTTTGGTCCTGTAGATAATTATGTTTCTTAGATGACAACTCTAACCGGCGAATGGGTAGAATTAGTCTCATACGAACTAAATACGTGATTTAACAATGTCAGGTTCCACGTTACAGTGTGAAATACCTATCTCTATAACTATTTTTTTAACATTCAAGTTCACTCATCGACATAACCTATCTTTTTTTCGATTTCCTGAATGCGTCTAAACCGGGTGAAATACAGCCCAGCAAAAGTTTTGATCCTCCAGAACCCCGGCTGCTGCTGCTGCTGTTGCTGCTGCTCGTAACTAAGCTTATTTAAACATTTTCGCTTGTTCCTCGCTGAAACGGATCGCGGAAGGATAAAGTTTTATAATGCAACTTCCGTTCCGTTCGATGGACGGAAAAATAGTTTCAATTTTAAACAACACTGTACTTACACGCTCACAGGAGTAGCAGGCAAAAGTTGTTGGATCAAGTTCAAACTGTAATTATGATCACACTTCACTCTCTCGGCTGGGACTCCGCGGGGTGAAAGTTTGATTAATACACAATTTATGCGAGAGTGGTGAGTGTTCGCAGAGTCCGTTGGCTGTTAAATTGACTGTAATCTGCCGTTGACCTATTTCGGATGAGCCCATCATCATCATCATCATCATCATCAGCATCATTGGAAACCAAAACTAAACGTTACTAATTATCAGCGATTTTTATTACTTCTTCTTCTTCTAGGCTTTTACGCTTCTGTAGCGAGCGTTTTTGCCGGTATTCAACTAAGTGTTCTAGATGCACTTCCATAGTTATTAATTGAGAGCTTTCTATGCCAACAATGCATGAATTTGTATATTGTGTGGCAAACACAATGATACTCAGGTAAGTTGAGAAAATTTACAACCCGAGGCCCACCAGCCGACAAATAAAAGATTTTATAATAATTTATACTGAGAAATCCAGGTATGAAAATTTCGAGCATCTGAACACCCCTCTTTTCGCGATTAGAGCCATATTAACGGAGATAAATCGATTTAAAGGTTTGGAAGGCCCACCAGCCGACAAATAAAAGATTTTGTAATATTTTATACTGGGAAATCCGGGTATGAAAATTTCGAGCATCTGAACACCCCTCTTTTCGCGATTAGAGCCATATTAACGGAGATAAATCGATTTAAAGGCTTGGAAGGCCCACCAGCCGACAAATAAAAGATTTTGTAATATTTTATACTGGGAAATCCGGGTATGAAAATTTCGAGCATCTCAACACCCCTCTTTTCGCGATTAGAGCCATATTAACGGAGATAAATCGATTTAAAGGCTTGGAAGGCCCACCAGCCGACAAATAAAAGATTTTGTAATATTTTATACTGGGAAATCTGGGTATGAAAATTTCAAGCATCTAAACACCCCCCTTTTCGCGATTAGAGCCATATTAACGGAGATAAATCGATTTAAAGGTTTGGAAGGCCCACCAGCCGACAAATAAAAGATTTTGTAATATTTTATACTGGGAAATCCGGGTATGAAAATTTCGAGCATCTGAACACCCCTCTTTTCGCGATTAGAGCCATATTAACGGAGATATATCGATTTAAAGGTTTGGAAGGCCCACCAGCCGACAAATAAAAGATTTTGTAATATTTTATACTGGGAAATCCGGGTATGAAAATTTCGAGCATCTGAACACCCCTCTTTTCGCGATTAGAGCCATATTAACGGAGATATATCGATTTAAAGGTTTGGAAGGCCCACCAGCCGACAAATAAAAGATTTTGTAATATTTTATACTGGGAAATCCGGGTATGAAAATTTCGAGCATCTGAACACCCCTCTTTTCGCGATTAGAGCCATATTAACGGAGATAAATCGATTTAAAGGTTTGGAAGGCCCACCAGCCGATAAATAAAAGATTTTGTAATAATTTATACTGGGAAATCCGGGTATGAAAATTTCGAGCATCTGAACACCCCTCTTTTCGCGATTAGAGCCATATTAACGGAGATATATCGATTTAAAGGTTTGGAAGGTCCACCAGCCGACAAATAAAAGATTTTGTAATATTTTGTTATATTTTATACTGGGAAATCCGGGCATGAAAATTTCGAGCATCTCAACACCCCCCTTTTCGCGATTAGAGCCATATTAACGGAGATAAATCGATTTAAAGGTTTGGAAGGCCCACCAGCCGACAAATAAAAGATTTTGTAATATTTTATACTGGGAAATCCGGGTATGAAAATTTCGAGCATCTGAACACCCCTCTTTTCGCGATTAGAGCCATATTAACGGAGATAAATCGATTTAAAGGCTTGGAAGGCCCACCAGCCGACAAATAAAAGATTTTGTATGGGAAATCCGGGTATGAAAATTTCGAGCATCTCAACACCCCTCTTTTCGCGATTAGAGCCATATTAACGGAGATAAATCGATTTAAAGGCTTGGAAGGCCCACCAGCCGACAAATAAAAGATTTTGTAATATTTTATACTGGGAAATCTGGGTATGAAAATTTCAAGCATCTAAACACCCCCCTTTTCGCGATTAGAGCCATATTAACGGAGATAAATCGATTTAAAGGTTTGGAAGGCCCACCAGCCGACAAATAAAAGATTTTGTAATATTTTATACTGGGAAATCCGGGTATGAAAATTTCGAGCATCTGAACACCCCTCTTTTCGCGATTAGAGCCATATTAACGGAGATATATCGATTTAAAGGTTTGGAAGGCCCACCAGCCGACAAATAAAAGATTTTGTAATATTTTATACTGGGAAATCCGGGTATGAAAATTTCGAGCATCTGAACACCCCTCTTTTCGCGATTAGAGCCATATTAACGGAGATATATCGATTTAAAGGTTTGGAAGGTCCACCAGCCGACAAATAAAAGATTTTGTAATATTTTGTTATATTTTATACTGGGAAATCCGGGCATGAAAATTTCGAGCATCTCAACACCCCCCTTTTCGCGATTAGAGCCATATTAACGGAGATAAATCGATTTAAAGGTTTGGAAGGCCCACCAGCCGACAAATAAAAGATTTTGTAATATTTTATACTGGGAAATCCGGGTATGAAAATTTCGAGCATCTGAACACCCCTCTTTTCGCGATTAGAGCCATATTAACGGAGATAAATCGATTTAAAGGCTTGGAAGGCCCACCAGCCGACAAATAAAAGATTTTGTAATATTTTATACTGGGAAATCCGGGTATGAAAATTTCGAGCATCTCAACACCCCTCTTTTCGCGATTAGAGCCATATTAACGGAGATAAATCGATTTAAAGGCTTGGAAGGCCCACCAGCCGACAAATAAAAGATTTTGTAATATTTTATACTGGGAAATCCGGGTATGAAAATTTCGAGCATCTCAACACCCCTCTTTTCGCGATTAGAGCCATATTAACGGAGATATATCGATTTAAAGGTTTGGAAGGCCCACCAGCCGACAAATAAAAGATTTTGTAATATTTTATACTGGGAAATCCGGGTATGAAAATTTCGAGCATCTGAACACCCCTCTTTTCGCGATTAGAGCCATATTAACGGAGATAAATCGATTTAAAGGTTTGGAAGGCCCACCAGCCGATAAATAAAAGATTTTGTAATAATTTATACTGGGAAATCCGGGTATGAAAATTTCGAGCATCTGAACACCCCTCTTTTCGCGATTAGAGCCATATTAACGGAGATATATCGATTTAAAGGTTTGGAAGGTCCACCAGCCGACAAATAAAAGATTTTGTAATATTTTGTTATATTTTATACTGGGAAATCCGGGCATGAAAATTTCGAGCATCTCAACACCCCCCTTTTCGCGATTAGAGCCATATTAACGGAGATAAATCGATTTAAAGGTTTGGAAGGCCCACCAGCCGACAAATAAAAGATTTTGTAATATTTTATACTGGGAAATCCGGGTATGAAAATTTCGAGCATCTGAACACCCCTCTTTTCGCGATTAGAGCCATATTAACGGAGATAAATCGATTTAAAGGCTTGGAAGGCCCACCAGCCGACAAATAAAAGATTTTGTAATATTTTATACTGGGAAATCCGGGTATGAAAATTTCGAGCATCTCAACACCCCTCTTTTCGCGATTAGAGCCATATTAACGGAGATAAATCGATTTAAAGGCTTGGAAGGCCCACCAGCCGACAAATAAAAGATTTTGTAATATTTTATACTGGGAAATCTGGGTATGAAAATTTCAAGCATCTAAACACCCCCCTTTTCGCGATTAGAGCCATATTAACGGAGATAAATCGATTTAAAGGTTTGGAAGGCCCACCAGCCGACAAATAAAAGATTTTGTAATATTTTATACTGGGAAATCCGGGTATGAAAATTTCGAGCATCTGAACACCCCTCTTTTCGCGATTAGAGCCATATTAACGGAGATATATCGATTTAAAGGTTTGGAAGGCCCACCAGCCGACAAATAAAAGATTTTGTAATATTTTATACTGGGAAATCCGGGTATGAAAATTTCGAGCATCTGAACACCCCTCTTTTCGCGATTAGAGCCATATTAACGGAGATAAATCGATTTAAAGGCTTGGAAGGCCCACCAGCCGACAAATAAAAGATTTTGTAATATTTTATACTGGGAAATCCGGGTATGAAAATTTCGAGCATCTCAACACCCCTCTTTTCGCGATTAGAGCCATATTAACGGAGATAAATCGATTTAAAGGTTTGGAAGGCCCACCAGCCGACAAATAAAAGATTTTGTAATAATTTATACTGGGAAATCCGGGTATGAAAATTTCGAGCATCTGAACACCCCTCTTTTCGCGATTAGAGCCATATTAACGGAGATATATCGATTTAAAGGTTTGGAAGGCCCACCAGCCGACAAATAAAAGATTTTGTAATATTTTATACTGGGAAATCCGGGTATGAAAATTTCGAGCATCTGAACACCCCTCTTTTCGCGATTAGAGCCATATTAACGGAGATAAATCGATTTAAAGGTTTGGAAGGCCCACCAGCCGATAAATAAAAGATTTTGTAATAATTTATACTGGGAAATCCGGGTATGAAAATTTCGAGCATCTGAACACCCCTCTTTTCGCGATTAGAGCCATATTAACGGAGATATATCGATTTAAAGGTTTGGAAGGTCCACCAGCCGACAAATAAAAGATTTTGTAATATTTTGTTATATTTTATACTGGGAAATCCGGGCATGAAAATTTCGAGCATCTCAACACCCCCCTTTTCGCGATTAGAGCCATATTAACGGAGATAAATCGATTTAAAGGTTTGGAAGGCCCACCAGCCGACAAATAAAAGATTTTGTAATATTTTATACTGGGAAATCCGGGTATGAAAATTTCGAGCATCTGAACACCCCTCTTTTCGCGATTAGAGCCATATTAACGGAGATAAATCGATTTAAAGGCTTGGAAGGCCCACCAGCCGACAAATAAAAGATTTTGTAATATTTTATACTGGGAAATCCGGGTATGAAAATTTCGAGCATCTCAACACCCCTCTTTTCGCGATTAGAGCCATATTAACGGAGATAAATCGATTTAAAGGCTTGGAAGGCCCACCAGCCGACAAATAAAAGATTTTGTAATATTTTATACTGGGAAATCTGGGTATGAAAATTTCAAGCATCTAAACACCCCCCTTTTCGCGATTAGAGCCATATTAACGGAGATAAATCGATTTAAAGGTTTGGAAGGCCCACCAGCCGACAAATAAAAGATTTTGTAATATTTTATACTGGGAAATCCGGGTATGAAAATTTCGAGCATCTGAACACCCCTCTTTTCGCGATTAGAGCCATATTAACGGAGATAAATCGATTAAAAGGTTTGGAAGGCCCACCAGCCGACAAATAAAAGATTTTGTAATATTTTATACTGGGACATCCGGGTATGAAAATTTCGAGCATCTCAACACCCCTCTTTTCGCGATTAGAGCCATATTAACGGAGATAAATCGATTTAAAGGTTTGGAAGGCCCACCAGCCGACAAATAAAAGATTTTGTAATATTTTATACTGGGAAATCCGGGTATGAAAATTTCGAGCATCTCAACACCCCTCTTTTCGCGATTAGAGCCATATTAACGGAGATAAATCGATTTAAAGGCTTGGAAGGCCCACCAGCCGACAAATAAAAGATTTTGTAATATTTTATACTGGGACATCCGGGTATGAAAATTTCGAGCATCTCAACACCCCTCTTTTCGCGATTAGAGCCATATTAACGGAGATAAATCGATTTAAAGGTTTGGAAGGCCCACCAGCCGACAAATAAAAGATTTTGTAATATTTTATACTGGGAAATCCGGGTATGAAAATTTCGAGCATCTCAACACCCCTCTTTTCGCGATTAGAGCCATATTAACGGAGATAAATCGATTTAAAGGTTTGGAAGGCCCACCAGCCGACAAATAAAAGATTTTGTAATATTTTATACTGGGAAATCCGGGTATGAAAATTTCGAGCATCTCAACACCCCTCTTTTCGCGATTAGAGCCATATTAACGGAGATATATCGATTTAAAGGTTTGGAAGGCCCACCAGCCGACAAATAAAAGATTTTGTAATATTTTATACTGGGAAATCCGGGTATGAAAATTTCGAGCATCTGAACACCCCTCTTTTCGCGATTAGAGCCATATTAACGGAGATAAATCGATTAAAAGGTTTGGAAGGCCCACCAGCCGACAAATAAAAGATTTTGTAATATTTTATACTGGGACATCCGGGTATGAAAATTTCGAGCATCTCAACACCCCTCTTTTCGCGATTAGAGCCATATTAACGGAGATAAATCGATTTAAAGGTTTGGAAGGCCCACCAGCCGACAAATAAAAGATTTTGTAATATT
This sequence comes from Ochlerotatus camptorhynchus, assembly GCF_037179485.1. NCBI lineage: Eukaryota > Metazoa > Arthropoda > Insecta > Diptera > Culicidae > Ochlerotatus > Ochlerotatus camptorhynchus. Next base: position 305,741 of record NW_027040941.1, on the reverse strand, counting down.
TTATACTGGGAAATCCGGGTATGAAAATTTCGAGCATCTCAACACCCCTCTTTTCGCGATTAGAGCCATATTAACGGAGATATATCGATTTAAAGGTTTGGAAGGCCCACCAGCCGACAAATAAAAGATTTTGTAATATTTTATACTGGGACATCCGGGTATGAAAATTTCGAGCATCTCAACACCCCTCTTTTCGCGATTAGAGCCATATTAACGGAGATAAATCGATTTAAAGGTTTGGAAGGCCCACCAGCCGATAAATGAAAGATTTTGTAATATTTTATACTAGGAAATTCGGGTATGAAAATTTCGAGCATATGAACACCCCTCTTTTCGCGATTAGAGCCATATTAACGGAGATATATCGATTTAAAGGTTTGGAAGGCCCACCAGCCGACAAATAAAAGATTTTGTAATATTTTATACTGGGAAATCCGGGTATGAAAATTTCGAGCATCTGAACACCCCCCTTTTCGCGATTAGAGCCATATTAACGGAGATATATCGATTTAAAGGTTTGGAAGGCCCACCAGTCGACAAATAAAAGATTTTGTAATATTTTATACTGGGAAATCCGGGTATGAAAATTTCGAGCATCTGAACACCCCTCTTTTCGCGATTAGAGCCATATTAACGGAGATATATCGATTTAAAGGTTTGGAAGGCCCACCAGCCGATAAATGAAAGATTTTGTAATATTTTATACTAGGAAATTCGGGTATGAAAATTTCGAGCATCTGAACACCCCTCTTTTCGCGATTAGAGCCATATTAACGGAGATATATCGATTTAAAGGTTTGGAAGGCCCACCAGCCGATAAATGAAAGATTTTGTAATATTTTATACTAGGAAATTCGGGTGTGAAAATTTCGAGCATCTGAACACCCCTCTTTTCGCGATTAGAGCCATATTAACGGAGATAAATCGATTTAAAGGTTTGGAAGGCCCACCAGCCGACAAATAAAAGATTTTGTAATAATTTATACTGGGAAATCTGGGTATGAAAATTTCGAGCATCTGAACACCCCTTTTTTCGCGATTAGAGCCATATTAACGGAGATATATCGATTTAAAGGTTTGGAAGGCCCACCAGTCGACAAATAAAAGATTTTGTAATATTTTATACTGGGAAATCCGGGTATGAAAATTTCGAGCATCTGAACACCCCTCTTTTCGCGATTAGAGCCATATTAACGGAGATATATCGATTTAAAGGTTTGGAAGGCCCACCAGCCGATAAATGAAAGATTTTGTAATATTTTATACTAGGAAATTCGGGTATGAAAATTTCGAGCATCTGAACACCCCTCTTTTCGCGATTAGAGCCATATTAACGGAGATATATCGATTTAAAGGTTTGGAAGGCCCACCAGCCGACAAATAAAAGATTTTGTAATATTTTATACTGAGAAATCTGGGTATGAAAATTTCGAGCATCTGAACACCCCTCTTTTCGCGATTAGAGCCATATTAACGGAGATATATCGATTTAAAGGTTTGGAAGGCCCACCAGCCGATAAATGAAAGATTTTGTAATATTTTATACTAGGAAATTCGGGTATGAAAATTTCGAGCATCTGAACACCCCTCTTTTCGCGATTAGAGCCATATTAACGGAGATATATCGATTTAAAGGTTTGGAAGGCCCACCAGCCGATAAATGAAAGATTTTGTAATATTTTATACTAGGAAATTCGGGTATGAAAATTTCGAGCATATGAACACCCCTCTTTTCGCGATTAGAGCCATATTAACGGAGATATATCGATTTAAAGGTTTGGAAGGCCCACCAGTCGACAAATAAAAGATTTTGTAATATTTTATACTGGGAAATCCGGGTATGAAAATTTCGAGCATCTGAACACCCCTCTTTTCGCGATTAGAGCCATATTAACGGAGATATATCGATTTAAAGGTTTGGAAGGCCCACCAGCCGATAAATGAAAGATTTTGTAATATTTTATACTAGGAAATTCGGGTATGAAAATTTCGAGCATCTGAACACCCCTCTTTTCGCGATTAGAGCCATATTAACGGAGATATATCGATTTAAAGGTTTGGAAGGCCCACCAGCCGATAAATGAAAGATTTTGTAATATTTTATACTAGGAAATTCGGGTATGAAAATTTCGAGCATCTGAACACCCCTCTTTTCGCGATTAGAGCCATATTAACGGAGATAAATCGATTTAAAGGTTTGGAAGGCCCACCAGCCGACAAATAAAAGATTTTGTAATAATTTATACTGGGAAATCTGGGTATGAAAATTTCGAGCATCTGAACACCCCTTTTTTCGCGATTAGAGCCATATTAACGGAGATATATCGATTTAAAGGTTTGGAAGGCCCACCAGTCGACAAATAAAAGATTTTGTAATATTTTATACTGGGAAATCCGGGTATGAAAATTTCGAGCATCTGAACACCCCTCTTTTCGCGATTAGAGCCATATTAACGGAGATATATCGATTTAAAGGTTTGGAAGGCCCACCAGCCGATAAATGAAAGATTTTGTAATATTTTATACTAGGAAATTCGGGTATGAAAATTTCGAGCATATGAACACCCCTCTTTTCGCGATTAGAGCCATATTAACGGAGATATATCGATTTAAAGGTTTGGAAGGCCCACCAGTCGACAAATAAAAGATTTTGTAATATTTTATACTGGGAAATCCGGGTATGAAAATTTCGAGCATCTGAACACCCCTCTTTTCGCGATTAGAGCCATATTAACGGAGATAAATCGATTTAAAGGTTTGGAAGGCCCACCAGCCGACAAATAAAAGATTTTGTAATATTTTATACTGGGAAATCCGGGTATGAAAATTTCGAGCATCTCAACACCCCTCTTTTCGCGATTAGAGCCATATTAACGGAGATATATCGATTTAAAGGTTTGGAAGGCCCACCAGCCGACAAATAAAAGATTTTGTAATATTTTATACTGGGACATCCGGGTATGAAAATTTCGAGCATCTCAACACCCCTCTTTTCGCGATTAGAGCCATATTAACGGAGATAAATCGATTTAAAGGTTTGGAAGGCCCACCAGCCGATAAATGAAAGATTTTGTAATATTTTATACTAGGAAATTCGGGTATGAAAATTTCGAGCATATGAACACCCCTCTTTTCGCGATTAGAGCCATATTAACGGAGATATATCGATTTAAAGGTTTGGAAGGCCCACCAGCCGACAAATAAAAGATTTTGTAATATTTTATACTGGGAAATCCGGGTATGAAAATTTCGAGCATCTGAACACCCCCCTTTTCGCGATTAGAGCCATATTAACGGAGATATATCGATTTAAAGGTTTGGAAGGCCCACCAGTCGACAAATAAAAGATTTTGTAATATTTTATACTGGGAAATCCGGGTATGAAAATTTCGAGCATCTGAACACCCCTCTTTTCGCGATTAGAGCCATATTAACGGAGATATATCGATTTAAAGGTTTGGAAGGCCCACCAGCCGATAAATGAAAGATTTTGTAATATTTTATACTAGGAAATTCGGGTATGAAAATTTCGAGCATCTGAACACCCCTCTTTTCGCGATTAGAGCCATATTAACGGAGATAAATCGATTTAAAGGTTTGGAAGGCCCACCAGCCGACAAATAAAAGATTTTGTAATAATTTATACTGGGAAATCTGGGTATGAAAATTTCGAGCATCTGAACACCCCTTTTTTCGCGATTAGAGCCATATTAACGGAGATATATCGATTTAAAGGTTTGGAAGGCCCACCAGTCGACAAATAAAAGATTTTGTAATATTTTATACTGGGAAATCCGGGTATGAAAATTTCGAGCATCTGAACACCCCTCTTTTCGCGATTAGAGCCATATTAACGGAGATATATCGATTTAAAGGTTTGGAAGGCCCACCAGCCGATAAATGAAAGATTTTGTAATATTTTATACTAGGAAATTCGGGTATGAAAATTTCGAGCATCTGAACACCCCTCTTTTCGCGATTAGAGCCATATTAACGGAGATATATCGATTTAAAGGTTTGGAAGGCCCACCAGCCGACAAATAAAAGATTTTGTAATATTTTATACTGGGAAATCCGGGTATGAAAATTTCGAGCATCTGAACACCCCTCTTTTCGCGATTAGAGCCATATTAACGGAGATAAATCGATTAAAAGGTTTGGAAGGCCCACCAGCCGATAAATGAAAGATTTTGTAATATTTTATACTAGGAAATTCGGGTATGAAAATTTCGAGCATCTGAACACCCCTCTTTTCGCGATTAGAGCCATATTAACGGAGATATATCGATTTAAAGGTTTGGAAGGCCCACCAGCCGATAAATGAAAGATTTTGTAATATTTTATACTAGAAAATTCGGGTATGAAAATTTCGAGCATATGAACACCCCTCTTTTCGCGATTAGAGCCATATTAACGGAGATATATCGATTTAAAGGTTTGGAAGGCCCACCAGCCGACAAATAAAAGATTTTGTAATATTTTATACTGGGAAATCCGGGTATGAAAATTTCGAGCATCTGAACACCCCTCTTTTCGCGATTAGAGCCATATTAACGGAGATATATCGATTTAAAGGTTTGGAAGGCCCACCAGCCGATAAATGAAAGATTTTGTAATATTTTATACTAGGAAATTCGGGTATGAAAATTTCGAGCATCTGAACACCCCTCTTTTCGCGATTAGAGCCATATTAACGGAGATAAATCGATTTAAAGGTTTGGAAGGCCCACCAGCCGATAAATGAAAGATTTTGTAATATTTTATACTAGGAAATTCGGGTATGAAAATTTCGAGCATCTGAACACCCCTCTTTTCGCGATTAGAGCCATATTAACGGAGATATATCGATTTAAAGGTTTGGAAGGCCCACCAGCCGATAAATGAAAGATTTTGTAATATTTTATACTAGGAAATTCGGGTATGAAAATTTCGAGCATATGAACACCCCTCTTTTCGCGATTAGAGCCATATTAACGGAGATATATCGATTTAAAGGTTTGGAAGGCCCACCAGTCGACAAATAAAAGATTTTGTAATATTTTATACTGGGAAATCCGGGTATGAAAATTTCGAGCATCTGAACACCCCTCTTTTCGCGATTAGAGCCATATTAACGGAGATATATCGATTTAAAGGTTTGGAAGGCCCACCAGCCGATAAATGAAAGATTTTGTAATATTTTATACTAGGAAATTCGGGTATGAAAATTTCGAGCATCTGAACACCCCTCTTTTCGCGATTAGAGCCATATTAACGGAGATAAATCGATTTAAAGGTTTGGAAGGCCCACCAGCCGATAAATGAAAGATTTTGTAATATTTTATACTAGGAAATTCGGGTATGAAAATTTCGAGCATCTGAACACCCCTCTTTTCGCGATTAGAGCCATATTAACGGAGATATATCGATTTAAAGGTTTGGAAGGCCCACCAGCCGATAAATGAAAGATTTTGTAATATTTTATACTAGGAAATTCGGGTATGAAAATTTCGAGCATATGAACACCCCTCTTTTCGCGATTAGAGCCATATTAACGGAGATATATCGATTTAAAGGTTTGGAAGGCCCACCAGTCGACAAATAAAAGATTTTGTAATATTTTATACTGGGAAATCCGGGTATGAAAATTTCGAGCATCTGAACACCCCTCTTTTCGCGATTAGAGCCATATTAACGGAGATATATCGATTTAAAGGTTTGGAAGGCCCACCAGCCGATAAATGAAAGATTTTGTAATATTTTATACTAGGAAATTCGGGTATGAAAATTTCGAGCATCTGAACACCCCTCTTTTCGCGATTAGAGCCATATTAACGGAGATAAATCGATTTAAAGGTTTGGAAGGCCCACCAGCCGACAAATAAAAGATTTTGTAATAATTTATACTGGGAAATCTGGGTATGAAAATTTCGAGCATCTGAACACCCCTTTTTTCGCGATTAGAGCCATATTAACGGAGATATATCGATTTAAAGGTTTGGAAGGCCCACCAGTCGACAAATAAAAGATTTTGTAATATTTTATACTGGGAAATCCGGGTATGAAAATTTCGAGCATCTGAACACCCCTCTTTTCGCGATTAGAGCCATATTAACGGAGATATATCGATTTAAAGGTTTGGAAGGCCCACCAGCCGATAAATGAAAGATTTTGTAATATTTTATACTAGGAAATTCGGGTATGAAAATTTCGAGCATCTGAACACCCCTCTTTTCGCGATTAGAGCCATATTAACGGAGATAAATCGATTTAAAGGTTTGGAAGGCCCACCAGCCGACAAATAAAAGATTTTGTAATAATTTATACTGGGAAATCTGGGTATGAAAATTTCGAGCATCTGAACACCCCTTTTTTCGCGATTAGAGCCATATTAACGGAGATATATCGATTTAAAGGTTTGGAAGGCCCACCAGTCGACAAATAAAAGATTTTGTAATATTTTATACTGGGAAATCCGGGTATGAAAATTTCGAGCATCTGAACACCCCTCTTTTCGCGATTAGAGCCATATTAACGGAGATATATCGATTTAAAGGTTTGGAAGGCCCACCAGCCGATAAATGAAAGATTTTGTAATATTTTATACTAGGAAATTCGGGTATGAAAATTTCGAGCATCTGAACACCCCCCTTTTCGCGATTAGAGCCATATTAACGGAGATATATCGATTTAAAGGTTTGGAAGGCCCACCAGCCGATAAATGAAAGATTTTGTAATATTTTATACTAGGAAATTCGGGTATGAAAATTTCGAGCATCTGAACACCCCCCTTTTCGCGATTAGAGCCATATTAACGGAGATGAATTGATTTAAAAGTTTGGAAGGCCCACCAGCCGACAAATAAAAGATTTTGTAATAATTTTTACTGGGAAATCCGGGTATGAAAATTTCGAGAATCTGAACACCGCCCTTTTCGCGATTAGAGCCATATTAACGGAGATAAATCGATTTAAAGGTTTGGAAGGCCCACCAGCCGACAAATAAAAGATTTTGTAATAATTTATACTGGGAAATCTGGGTATGAAAATTTCGAGCATCTGAACACCCCTTTTTTCGCGATTAGAGCCATATTAACGGAGATATATCGATTTAAAGGTTTGGAAGGCCCACCAGTCGACAAATAAAAGATTTTGTAATATTTTATACTGGGAAATCCGGGTATGAAAATTTCGAGCATCTGAACACCCCTCTTTTCGCGATTAGAGCCATATTAACGGAGATATATCGATTTAAAGGTTTGGAAGGCCCACCAGCCGATAAATGAAAGATTTTGTAATATTTTATACTAGGAAATTCGGGTATGAAAATTTCGAGCATCTGAACACCCCTCTTTTCGCGATTAGAGCCATATTAACGGAGATATATCGATTTAAAGGTTTGGAAGGCCCACCAGCCGACAAATAAAAGGTTTTGTAATATTTTATACTGAGAAATCTGGGTATGAAAATTTCGAGCATCTGAACACCCCTCTTTTCGCGATTAGAGCCATATTAACGGAGATATATCGATTTAAAGGTTTGGAAGGCCCACCAGCCGATAAATGAAAGATTTTGTAATATTTTATACTAGGAAATTCGGGTATGAAAATTTCGAGCATCTGAACACCCCTCTTTTCGCGATTAGAGCCATATTAACGGAGATATATCGATTTAAAGGTTTGGAAGGCCCACCAGCCGATAAATGAAAGATTTTGTAATATTTTATACTAGGAAATTCGGGTATGAAAATTTCGAGCATCTGAACACCCCCCTTTTCGCGATTAGAGCCATATTAACGGAGATGAATTGATTTAAAAGTTTGGAAGGCCCACCAGCCGACAAATAAAAGATTTTGTAATAATTTTTACTGGGAAATCCGGGTATGAAAATTTCGAGAATCTGAACAACGCCCTTTTCGCGATTAGAGCCATATTAACGGAGATAAATCGATTTAAAGGTTTGGAAGGCCCACCAGCCGACAAATAAAAGATTTTGTAATATTTTATACTGGGAAATCCGGGTATGAAAATTTCGAGCATCTGAACACCCCTCTTTTCGCGATTAGAGCCATATTAACGGAGATAAATCGATTTAAAGGTTTGGAAGGCCCACCAGCCGACAAATAAAAGATTTTGTAATATTTTATACTGGGAAATCCGGGTATGAAAATTTCGAGCATCTCAACACCCCTCTTTTCGCGATTAGAGCCATATTAACGGAGATTAATCGATTTAAAGGTTTGGAAGGCCCACCAGCCGACAAATAAAAGATTTTGTAATATTTTATACTGGGAAATCCGGGTATGAAAATTTCGAGCATCTGAACACCCCTCTTTTCGCGATTAGAGCCATATTAACGGAGATAAATCGATTTAAAGGTTTGGAAGGCCCACCAGCCGATAAATAAAAGATTTTGTAATATTTTATACTGGGAAATCCGGGTATGAAAATTTCGAGCATCTGAACACCCCTCTTTTCGCGATTAGAGCCATATTAACGGAGATATATCGATTTAAAGGTTTGGAAGGCCCACCAGCTGATAAATGAAAGATTTTGTAATATTTTATACTGGGAAATCCGGGCATGAAAATTTCAAGCATCTAAACACCCCCCTTTTCGCGATTAGAGCCATATTAACGGAGATAAATCGATTTAAAGGTTTGGAAGGCCCACCAGCCGACAAATAAAAGATTTTGTAATATTTTATACTGGGAAATCCGGGTATGAAAATTTCGAGCATCTGAACACCCCTCTTTTCGCGATTAGAGCCATATTAACGGAGATAAATCGATTTAAAGGTTTGGAAGGCCCACCAGCCGACAAATAAAAGATTTTGTAATATGTTATACTGGGAAATCCGGGTATGAAAATTTCGAGCATCTGAACACCCCTCTTTTCGCGATTAGAGCCATATTAACGGAGATAAATCGATTTAAAGGTTTGGAAGGCCCACCAGCTGATAAATGAAAGATTTTGTAATATTTTATACTGGGAAATCCGGGCATGAAAATTTCAAGCATCTAAACACCCCCCTTTTCGCGATTAGAGCCATATTAACGGAGATAAATCGATTTAAAGGTTTGGAAGGCCCACCAGCCGACAAATAAAAGATTTTGTAATATTTTATACTGGGAAATCCGGGTATGAAAATTTCGAGCATCTGAACACCCCTCTTTTCGCGATTAGAGCCATATTAACGGAGATAAATCGATTAAAAGGTTTGGAAGGCCCACCAGCCGACAAATAAAAGATTTTGTAATATTTTATACTGGGAAATCCGGGTATGAAAATTTCGAGCATCTGAACACCCCTCTTTTCGCGATTAGAGCCATATTAACGGAGATATATCGATTTAAAGGTTTGGAAGGCCCACCAGCCGATAAATAAAAGATTTTGTAATATTTTATACTGGGAAATCCGGGTATGAAAATTTCGAGCATCTGAACACCCCTCTTTTCGCGATTAGAGCCATATTAACGGAGATATATCGATTTAAAGGTTTGGAAGGCCCACCAGCCGATAAATAAAAGATTTTGTAATATTTTATACTGGGAAATCCGGGTACCTTTTCGCGATTAGAGCCATATTAACGGAGATATATCGATTTAAAGGTTTGGAAGGCCCACCAGCCGATGAATAAAAGATTTTGTAATATTTTATACTGGGAAATCCGGGTATGAAAATTTCAGGCATCTGAACACCCCTCTTTTCGCGATTAGGGCCATATTAACGGAGATATATCGATTTAAAGGTTTGGAAGGCCCACCAGCCGATAAATAAAAGATTTTGTAATATTTTATACTGGGAAATCCGGGTATGAAAATTTCGAGCATCTGAACACCCCTCTTTTCGCGATTAGAGCCATATTAACGGAGATAAATCGATTTAAAGGTTTGGAAGGCCCACCAGCCGACAAATAAAAGATTTTGTAATATTTTATACTGGGAAATCCGGGTATGAAAATTTCGAGCATCTGAACACCCCTCTTTTCGCGATTAGAGCCATATTAACGGAGATATATCGATTTAAAGGTTTGGAAGGCCCACCAGCCGACAAATAAAAGATTTTGTAATATTTTATACTGGGAAATCCGGGTATGAAAATTTCGAGCATCTGAACACCCCTCTTTTCGCGATTAGAGCCATATTAACGGAGATATATCGATTTAAAGGTTTGGAAGGCCCACCAGCTGATAAATGAAAGATTTTGTAATATTTTATACTGGGAAATCCGGGCATGAAAATTTCAAGCATCTAAACACCCCCCTTTTCGCGATTAGAGCCATATTAACGGAGATAAATCGATTTAAAGGTTTGGAAGGCCCACCAGCCGACAAATAAAAGATTTTGTAATATTTTATACTGGGAAATCCGGGTATGCAAATTTCGAGCATCTCAACACCCCTCTTTTCGCGATTAGAGCCATATTAACGGAGATAAATCGATTTAAAGGTTTGGAAGGCCCACCAGCCGACAAATAAAAGATTTTGTAATATTTTATACTGGGAAATCCGGGTATGAAAATTTCGAGCATCTGAACACCCCTCTTTTCGCGATTAGAGCCATATTAACGGAGATATATCGATTTAAAGGTTTGGAAGGCCCACCAGCTGATAAATGAAAGATTTTGTAATATTTTATACTGGGAAATCCGGGTATGAAAATTTCGAGCATCTCAACACCCCTCTTTTCGCGATTAGAGCCATATTAACGGAGATAAATCGATTTAAAGGTTTGGAAGGCCCACCAGCTGATAAATAAAAGATTTTGTAATATTTTATACTGGGAAATCCGGGTATGAAAATTTCGAGCATCTCAACACCCCTCTTTTCGCGATTAGAGCCATATTAACGGAGATAAATCGATTTAAAGGTTTGGAAGGCCCACCAGCCGACAAATAAAAGATTTTGTAATATTTTATACTGGGAAATCCGGGTACCTTTTCGCGATTAGAGCCATATTAACGGAGATATATCGATTTAAAGGTTTGGAAGGCCCACCAGCCGACAAATAAAAGATTTTGTAATATTTTATACTGGGAAATCCGGGTATGCAAATTTCGAGCATCTCAACACCCCTCTTTTCGCGATTAGAGCCATATTAACGGAGATATATCGATTTAAAGGTTTGGAAGGCCCACCAGCCGATAAATAAAAGATTTTGTAATATTTTATACTGGGAAATCCGGGTATGAAAATTTCGAGCATCTGAACACCCCTCTTTTCGCGATTAGAGCCATATTAACGGAGATAAATCGATTTAAAGGTTTGGAAGGCCCACCAGCCGACAAATAAAAGATTTTGTAATATTTTATACTGGGAAATCCGGGTATGAAAATTTCGAGCATCTGAACACCCCTCTTTTCGCGATTAGAGCCATATTAACGGAGATATATCGATTTAAAGGTTTGGAAGGCCCACCAGCCGACAAATAAAAGATTTTGTAATATTTTATACTGGGAAATCCGGGTATGAAAATTTCGAGCATCTGAACACCCCTCTTTTCGCGATTAGAGCCATATTAACGGAGATATATCGATTTAAAGGTTTGGAAGGCCCACCAGCTGATAAATGAAAGATTTTGTAATATTTTATACTGGGAAATCCGGGCATGAAAATTTCAAGCATCTAAACACCCCCCTTTTCGCGATTAGAGCCATATTAACGGAGATAAATCGATTTAAAGGTTTGGAAGGCCCACCAGCCGACAAATAAAAGATTTTGTAATATTTTATACTGGGAAATCCGGGTATGCAAATTTCGAGCATCTCAACACCCCTCTTTTCGCGATTAGAGCCATATTAACGGAGATAAATCGATTTAAAGGTTTGGAAGGCCCACCAGCCGACAAATAAAAGATTTTGTAATATTTTATACTGGGAAATCCGGGTATGAAAATTTCGAGCATCTGAACACCCCTCTTTTCGCGATTAGAGCCATATTAACGGAGATATATCGATTTAAAGGTTTGGAAGGCCCACCAGCTGATAAATGAAAGATTTTGTAATATTTTATACTGGGAAATCCGGGTATGAAAATTTCGAGCATCTCAACACCCCTCTTTTCGCGATTAGAGCCATATTAACGGAGATAAATCGATTTAAAGGTTTGGAAGGCCCACCAGCTGATAAATAAAAGATTTTGTAATATTTTATACTGGGAAATCCGGGTATGAAAATTTCGAGCATCTCAACACCCCTCTTTTCGCGATTAGAGCCATATTAACGGAGATAAATCGATTTAAAGGTTTGGAAGGCCCACCAGCCGACAAATAAAAGATTTTGTAATATTTTATACTGGGAAATCCGGGTACCTTTTCGCGATTAGAGCCATATTAACGGAGATATATCGATTTAAAGGTTTGGAAGGCCCACCAGCCGACAAATAAAAGATTTTGTAATATTTTATACTGGGAAATCCGGGTATGCAAATTTCGAGCATCTCAACACCCCTCTTTTCGCGATTAGAGCCATATTAACGGAGATATATCGATTTAAAGGTTTGGAAGGCCCACCAGCCGATAAATAAAAGATTTTGTAATATTTTATACTGGGAAATCCGGGTATGAAAATTTCGAGCATCTGAACACCCCTCTTTTCGCGATTAGAGCCATATTAACGGAGATAAATCGATTTAAAGGTTTGGAAGGCCCACCAGCCGACAAATAAAAGATTTTGTAATATTTTATACTGGGAAATCCGGGTATGAAAATTTCGAGCATATGAACACCCCTCTTTTCGCGATTAGAGCCATATTAACGGAGATAAATCGATTTAAAGGTTTGGAAGGCCCACCAGCCGACAAATAAAAGATTTTGTAATATTTTATACTGGGAAATCCAGGTATGAAAATTTCGAGCATCTGAACACCCCTCTTTTCGCGATTAGAGCCATATTAACGGAGATAAATCGATTTAAAGGTTTGGAAGGCCCACCAGCCGACAAATAAAAGATTTTGTAATATTTTATACTGGGAAATCCGGGTATGAAAATTTCGAGCATCTGAACACCCCTCTTTTCGCGATTAGAGCCATATTAACGGAGATATATCGATTTAAAGGTTTGGAAGGCCCACCAGCCGATAAATAAAAGATTTTGTAATATTTTATACTGGGAAATCCGGGTATGAAAATTTCGAGCATCTGAACACCCCTCTTTTCGCGATTAGAGCCATATTAACGGAGATATATCGATTTAAAGGTTTGGGAGGCCCACCAGCCGATAAATAAAAGATTTTGTAATATTTTATACTGGGAAATCCGGGTATGAAAATTTCGAGCATCTGAACACCCCTCTTTTCGCGATTAGAGCCATATTAACGGAGATAAATCGATTTAAAGGTTTGGAAGGCCCACCAGCCGACAAATAAAAGATTTTGTAATATTTTATACTGGGAAATCCGGGTACCTTTTCGCGATTAGAGCCATATTAACGGAGATATATCGATTTAAAGGTTTGGAAGGCCCACCAGCCGATGAATAAAAGATTTTGTAATATTTTATACTGGGAAATCCGGGTATGAAAATTTCGAGCATCTGAACACCCCTCTTTTCGCGATTAGAGCCATATTAACGGAGATAAATCGATTTAAAGGTTTGGAAGGCCCACCAGCCGACAAATAAAAGATTTTGTAATATTTTATACTGGGAAATCCGGGTACCTTTTCGCGATTAGAGCCATATTAACGGAGATATATCGATTTAAAGGTTTGGAAGGCCCACCAGCCGATAAATAAAAGATTTTGTAATATTTTATACTGGGAAATCCGGGTATGAAAATTTCGAGCATCTGAACACCCCTCTTTTCGCGATTAGAGCCATATTAACGGAGATAAATCGATTTAAAGGTTTGGAAGGCCCACCAGCCGACAAATAAAAGATTTTGTAATATTTTATACTGGGAAATCCGGGTATGAAAATTTCGAGCATCTGAACACCCCTCTTTTCGCGATTAGAGCCATATTAACGGAGATATATCGATTTAAAGGTTTGGAAGGCCCACCAGCCGATAAATAAAAGATTTTGTAATATTTTATACTGGGAAATCCGGGTATGAAAATTTCGAGCATCTCAACACCCCTCTTTTCGCGATTAGAGCCATATTAACGGAGATATATCGATTTAAAGGTTTGGAAGGCCCACCAGCCGATAAATAAAAGATTTTGTAATATTTTATACTGGGAAATCCGGGTATGAAAATTTCGAGCATCTGAACACCCCTCTTTTCGCGATTAGAGCCATATTAACGGAGATATATCGATTTAAAGGTTTGGAAGGCCCACCAGCTGATAAATGAAAGATTTTGTAATATTTTATACTGGGAAATCCGGGCATGAAAATTTCAAGCATCTAAACACCCCCCTTTTCGCGATTAGAGCCATATTAACGGAGATAAATCGATTTAAAGGTTTGGAAGGCCCACCAGCCGACAAATAAAAGATTTTGTAATATTTTATACTGGGAAATCCGGGTATGAAAATTTCGAGCATCTCAACACCCCTCTTTTCGCGATTAGAGCCATATTAACGGAGATATATCGATTTAAAGGTTTGGAAGGCCCACCAGCCGATAAATAAAAGATTTTGTAATATTTTATACTGGGAAATCCGGGTATGAAAATTTCGAGCATCTCAACACCCCTCTTTTCGCGATTAGAGCCATATTAACGGAGATATATCGATTTAAAGGTTTGGAAGGCCCACCAGCCGATAAATAAAAGATTTTGTAATATTTTATACTGGGAAATCCGGGTATGAAAATTTCGAGCATCTGAACACCCCTCTTTTCGCGATTAGAGCCATATTAACGGAGATATATCGATTTAAAGGTTTGGAAGGCCCACCAGCTGATAAATGAAAGATTTTGTAATATTTTATACTGGGAAATCCGGGCATGAAAATTTCAAGCATCTAAACACCCCCCTTTTCGCGATTAGAGCCATATTAACGGAGATAAATCGATTTAAAGGTTTGGAAGGCCCACCAGCCGACAAATAAAAGATTTTGTAATATTTTATACTGGGAAATCCGGGTATGAAAATTTCGAGCATCTGAACACCCCTCTTTTCGCGATTAGAGCCATATTAACGGAGATATATCGATTTAAAGGTTTGGAAGGCCCACTAGCTGATAAATGAAAGATTTTGTAATATTTTATACTGGGAAATCCGGGCATGAAAATTTCAAGCATCTAAACACCCCCCTTTTCGCGATTAGAGCCATATTAACGGAGATAAATCGATTTAAAGGTTTGGAAGGCCCACCAGCCGACAAATAAAAGATTTTGTAATATTTTATACTGGGAAATCCGGGTATGAAAATTTCGAGCATCTGAACACCCCTCTTTTCGCGATTAGAGCCATATTAACGGAGATATATCGATTTAAAGGTTTGGAAGGCCCACCAGCCGATAAATAAAAGATTTTGTAATATTTTATACTGGGAAATCCGGGTATGAAAATTTCGAGCATCTGAACACCCCTCTTTTCGCGATTAGAGCCATATTAACGGAGATAAATCGATTTAAAGGTTTGGAAGGCCCACCAGCCGACAAATAAAAGATTTTGTAATATTTTATACTGGGAAATCCGGGTATGAAAATTTCAAGCATCTATACACTCCCCTTTTCGCGATTAGAGCCATATTAACGGAGATAAATCGATTTAAAGGTTTGGAAGGCCCACCAGCCGACAAATAAAAGATTTTGTAATATTTTATACTGGGAAATCCGGGTATGAAAATTTCGAGCATCTGAACACCCCTCTTTTCGCGATTAGAGCCATATTAACGGAGATATATCGATTTAAAGGTTTGGAAGGCCCACCAGCCGATAAATAAAAGATTTTGTAATATTTTATACTGGGAAATCCGGGTATGAAAATTTCGAGCATCTGAACACCCGTCTTTTCGCGATTAGAGCCATATTAACGGAGATAAATCGATTTAAAGGTTTGGAAGGCCCACCAGCCGACAAATAAAAGATTTTGTAATATTTTATACTGGGAAATCCGGGTATGAAAATTTCGAGCATCTGAACATCCCTCTTTTCGCGATTAGAGCCATATTAACGGAGATAAATCGATTTAAAGGTTTGGAAGGCCCACCAGCCGACAAATAAAAGATTTTGTAATATTTTATACTGGGAAATCCGGGTATGAAAATTTCGAGCATCTGAACACCCCTCTTTTCGCGATTAGAGCCATATTAACGGAGATAAATCGATTTAAAGGTTTGGAAGGCCCACCAGCCGACAAATAAAAGATTTTGTAATATTTTATACTGGGAAATCCGGGTATGAAAATTTCGAGCATCTGAACACCCCTCTTTTCGCGATTAGAGCCATATTAACGGAGATAAATCGATTTAAAGGTTTGGAAGGCCCACCAGCCGATAAATAAAAGATTTTGTAATATTTTATACTGGGAAATCCGGGTATGAAAATTTCGAGCATCTGAACACCCCTCTTTTCGCGATTAGAGCCATATTAACGGAGATAAATCGATTTAAAGGTTTGGAAGGCCCAGCAGCCGACAAATAAAAGATTTTGTAATATTTTATACTGGGAAATCCGGGTATGAAAATTTCGAGCATCTCAACACCCCTCTTTTCGCGATTAGAGTCATATTAACGGAGATATATCGATTTAAAGGTTTGGAAGGCCCACCAGCCGATAAATAAAAGATTTTGTAATATTTTATACTGGGAAATCCGGGTATGAAAATTTCGAGCATCTGAACACCCCTCTTTTCGCGATTAGAGCCATATTAACGGAGATAAATCGATTTAAAGGTTTGGAAGGCCCACCAGCCGACAAATAAAAGATTTTGTAATATTTTATACTGGGAAATCCGGGTATGAAAATTTCGAGCATCTGAACACCCCTCTTTTCGCGATTAGAGCCATATTAACGGAGATATATCGATTTAAAGGTTTGGAAGGCCCACCAGCCGATAAATAAAAGATTTTGTAATATTTTATACTGGGAAATCCGGGTATGAAAATTTCGAGCATCTCAACACCCCTCTTTTCGCGATTAGAGCCATATTAACGGAGATATATCGATTTAAAGGTTTGGAAGGCCCACCAGCCGATAAATAGAAGATTTTGTAATATTTTATACTGGGAAATCCGGGTATGAAAATTTCGAGCATCTGAACACCCCTCTTTTCGCGATTAGAGCCATATTAACGGAGATAAATCGATTTAAAGGTTTGGAAGGCCCACCAGCCGACAAATAAAAGATTTTGTAATATTTTATACTGGGAAATCCGTTTATGAAAATTTCGAGCATCTGAACACCCCTCTTTTCGCGATTAGAGCCATATTAACGGAGATATATCGATTTAAAGGTTTGGAAGGCCCACCAGCTGATAAATGAAAGATTTTGTAATATTTTATACTGGGAAATCCGGGCATGAAAATTTCGAGCATCTGAACACCCCTCTTTTCGCGATTAGAGCCATATTAACGGAGATAAATCGATTTAAAGGTTTGGAAGGCCCAGCAGCCGACAAATAAAAGATTTTGTAATATTTTATACTGGGAAATCCGGGTATGAAAATTTCGAGCATCTCAACACCCCTCTTTTCGCGATTAGAGTCATATTAACGGAGATATATCGATTTAAAGGTTTGGAAGGCCCACCAGCCGATAAATAAAAGATTTTGTAATATTTTATACTGGGAAATCCGGGTATGAAAATTTCGAGCATCTGAACACCCCTCTTTTCGCGATTAGAGCCATATTAACGGAGATAAATCGATTTAAAGGTTTGGAAGGCCCACCAGCCGACAAATAAAAGATTTTGTAATATTTTATACTGGGAAATCCGGGTATGAAAATTTCGAGCATCTGAACACCCCTCTTTTCGCGATTAGAGCCATATTAACGGAGATATATCGATTTAAAGGTTTGGAAGGCCCACCAGCCGATAAATAAAAGATTTTGTAATATTTTATACTGGGAAATCCGGGTATGAAAATTTCGAGCATCTCAACACCCCTCTTTTCGCGATTAGAGCCATATTAACGGAGATATATCGATTTAAAGGTTTGGAAGGCCCACCAGCCGATAAATAGAAGATTTTGTAATATTTTATACTGGGAAATCCGGGTATGAAAATTTCGAGCATCTGAACACCCCTCTTTTCGCGATTAGAGCCATATTAACGGAGATAAATCGATTTAAAGGTTTGGAAGGCCCACCAGCCGACAAATAAAAGATTTTGTAATATTTTATACTGGGAAATCCGTTTATGAAAATTTCGAGCATCTGAACACCCCTCTTTTCGCGATTAGAGCCATATTAACGGAGATATATCGATTTAAAGGTTTGGAAGGCCCACCAGCTGATAAATGAAAGATTTTGTAATATTTTATACTGGGAAATCCGGGCATGAAAATTTCAAGCATCTAAACACCCCCCTTTTCGCGATTAGAGCCATATTAACGGAGATAAATCGATTTAAAGGTTTGGAAGGCCCACCAGCCGACAAATAAAAGATTTTGTAATATTTTATACTGGGAAATCCGGGTATGAAAATTTCGAGCATCTCAACACCCCTCTTTTCGCGATTAGAGCCATATTAACGGAGATATATCGATTTAAAGGTTTGGAAGGCCCACCAGCCGATAAATAAAAGATTTTGTAATATTTTATACTGGGAAATCCGGGTATGAAAATTTCGAGCATCTCAACACCCCTCTTTTCGCGATTAGAGCCATATTAACGGAGATATATCGATTTAAAGGTTTGGTAGGCCCACCAGCCGATAAATAAAAGATTTTGTAATATTTTATACTGGGAAATCCGGGTATGAAAATTTCGAGCATCTGAA
The DNA here is from genome assembly GCF_037179485.1 of Ochlerotatus camptorhynchus. Taxonomy (NCBI): domain Eukaryota; kingdom Metazoa; phylum Arthropoda; class Insecta; order Diptera; family Culicidae; genus Ochlerotatus; species Ochlerotatus camptorhynchus. The sequence goes on along the minus strand of NW_027040941.1, from coordinate 286,934 downwards.
CACCCCTCTTTTCGCGATTAGAGCCATATTAACGGAGATATATCGATTTAAAGGTTTGGAAGGCCCACCAGCTGATAAATGAAAGATTTTGTAATATTTTATACTGGGAAATCCGGGCATGAAAATTTCAAGCATCTAAACACCCCCCTTTTCGCGATTAGAGCCATATTAACGGAGATAAATCGATTTAAAGGTTTGGAAGGCCCACCAGCCGACAAATAAAAGATTTTGTAATATTTTATACTGGGAAATCCGGGTATGAAAATTTCGAGCATCTGAACACCCCTCTTTTCGCGATTAGAGCCATATTAACGGAGATATATCGATTTAAAGGTTTGGAAGGCCCACTAGCTGATAAATGAAAGATTTTGTAATATTTTATACTGGGAAATCCGGGCATGAAAATTTCAAGCATCTAAACACCCCCCTTTTCGCGATTAGAGCCATATTAACGGAGATAAATCGATTTAAAGGTTTGGAAGGCCCACCAGCCGACAAATAAAAGATTTTGTAATATTTTATACTGGGAAATCCGGGTATGAAAATTTCGAGCATCTGAACACCCCTCTTTTCGCGATTAGAGCCATATTAACGGAGATATATCGATTTAAAGGTTTGGAAGGCCCACCAGCCGATAAATAAAAGATTTTGTAATATTTTATACTGGGAAATCCGGGTATGAAAATTTCGAGCATCTGAACACCCCTCTTTTCGCGATTAGAGCCATATTAACGGAGATAAATCGATTTAAAGGTTTGGAAGGCCCACCAGCCGACAAATAAAAGATTTTGTAATATTTTATACTGGGAAATCCGGGTATGAAAATTTCAAGCATCTATACACTCCCCTTTTCGCGATTAGAGCCATATTAACGGAGATAAATCGATTTAAAGGTTTGGAAGGCCCACCAGCCGACAAATAAAAGATTTTGTAATATTTTATACTGGGAAATCCGGGTATGAAAATTTCGAGCATCTGAACACCCCTCTTTTCGCGATTAGAGCCATATTAACGGAGATATATCGATTTAAAGGTTTGGAAGGCCCACCAGCCGATAAATAAAAGATTTTGTAATATTTTATACTGGGAAATCCGGGTATGAAAATTTCGAGCATCTGAACACCCGTCTTTTCGCGATTAGAGCCATATTAACGGAGATAAATCGATTTAAAGGTTTGGAAGGCCCACCAGCCGACAAATAAAAGATTTTGTAATATTTTATACTGGGAAATCCGGGTATGAAAATTTCGAGCATCTGAACATCCCTCTTTTCGCGATTAGAGCCATATTAACGGAGATAAATCGATTTAAAGGTTTGGAAGGCCCACCAGCCGACAAATAAAAGATTTTGTAATATTTTATACTGGGAAATCCGGGTATGAAAATTTCGAGCATCTGAACACCCCTCTTTTCGCGATTAGAGCCATATTAACGGAGATAAATCGATTTAAAGGTTTGGAAGGCCCACCAGCCGACAAATAAAAGATTTTGTAATATTTTATACTGGGAAATCCGGGTATGAAAATTTCGAGCATCTGAACACCCCTCTTTTCGCGATTAGAGCCATATTAACGGAGATAAATCGATTTAAAGGTTTGGAAGGCCCACCAGCCGATAAATAAAAGATTTTGTAATATTTTATACTGGGAAATCCGGGTATGAAAATTTCGAGCATCTGAACACCCCTCTTTTCGCGATTAGAGCCATATTAACGGAGATAAATCGATTTAAAGGTTTGGAAGGCCCAGCAGCCGACAAATAACAGATTTTGTAATATTTTATACTGGGAAATCCGGGTATGAAAATTTCGAGCATCTCAACACCCCTCTTTTCGCGATTAGAGTCATATTAACGGAGATATATCGATTTAAAGGTTTGGAAGGCCCACCAGCCGATAAATAAAAGATTTTGTAATATTTTATACTGGGAAATCCGGGTATGAAAATTTCGAGCATCTGAACACCCCTCTTTTCGCGATTAGAGCCATATTAACGGAGATATATCGATTTAAAGGTTTGGAAGGCCCACCAGCCGATAAATAAAAGATTTTGTAATATTTTATACTGGGAAATCCGGGTATGAAAATTTCGAGCATCTCAACACCCCTCTTTTCGCGATTAGAGCCATATTAACGGAGATATATCGATTTAAAGGTTTGGAAGGCCCACCAGCCGATAAATAGAAGATTTTGTAATATTTTATACTGGGAAATCCGGGTATGAAAATTTCGAGCATCTGAACACCCCTCTTTTCGCGATTAGAGCCATATTAACGGAGATAAATCGATTTAAAGGTTTGGAAGGCCCACCAGCCGACAAATAAAAGATTTTGTAATATTTTATACTGGGAAATCCGGGTATGAAAATTTCGAGCATCTGAACACCCCTCTTTTCGCGATTAGAGCCATATTAACGGAGATAAATCGATTTAAAGGTTTGGAAGGCCCACCAGCCGACAAATAAAAGATTTTGTAATATTTTATACTGGGAAATCCGTTTATGAAAATTTCGAGCATCTCAACACCCCTTTTTTCGCGATTAGAGCCATATTAACGGAGATATATCGATTTAAAGGTTTGGAAGGCCCACCAGCCGACAAATAAAAGATTTTGTAATATTTTATACTGGGAAATCCGGGTATGAAAATTTCGAGCATCTGAACACCCCTCTTTTCGCGATTAGAGCCATATTAACGGAGATAAATCGATTTAAAGGTTTGGAAGGCCCACCAGCCGACAAATAAAAGATTTTGTAATATTTTATACTGGGAAATCCGGGTATGAAAATTTCGAGCATCTGAACACCCCTCTTTTCGCGATTAGAGCCATATTAACGGAGATATATCGATTTAAAGGTTTGGAAGGCCCACCAGCCGATAAATAAAAGATTTTGTAATATTTTATACTGGGAAATCCGGGTATGAAAATTTCGAGCATCTCAACACCCCTCTTTTCGCGATTAGAGCCATATTAACGGAGATATATCGATTTAAAGGTTTGGAAGGCCCACCAGCCGATAAATAGAAGATTTTGTAATATTTTATACTGGGAAATCCGGGTATGAAAATTTCGAGCATCTGAACACCCCTCTTTTCGCGATTAGAGTCATATTAACGGAGATAAATCGATTTAAAGGTTTGGAAGGCCCACCAGCCGACAAATAAAAGATTTTGTAATATTTTATACTGGGAAATCCGGGTATGAAAATTTCGAGCATCTGAACACCCCTCTTTTCGCGATTAGAGCCATATTAACGGAGATATATCGATTTAAAGGTTTGGAAGGCCCACCAGCCGATAAATAAAAGATTTTGTAATATTTTATACTGGGAAATCCGGGTATGAAAATTTCGAGCATCTCAACACCCCTCTTTTCGCGATTAGAGCCATATTAACGGAGATATATCGATTTAAAGGTTTGGAAGGCCCACCAGCCGATAAATAGAAGATTTTGTAATATTTTATACTGGGAAATCCGGGTATGAAAATTTCGAGCATCTGAACACCCCTCTTTTCGCGATTAGAGTCATATTAACGGAGATAAATCGATTTAAAGGTTTGGAAGGCCCACCAGCCGACAAATAAAAGATTTTGTAATATTTTATACTGGGAAATCCGGGTATGAAAATTTCGAGCATCTGAACACCCCTCTTTTCGCGATTAGAGCCATATTAACGGAGATATATCGATTTAAAGGTTTGGAAGGCCCACCAGCCGATAAATAAAAGATTTTGTAATATTTTATACTGGGAAATCCGGGTATGAAAATTTCGAGCATCTCAACACCCCTCTTTTCGCGATTAGAGCCATATTAACGGAGATATATCGATTTAAAGGTTTGGAAGGCCCACCAGCCGATAAATAGAAGATTTTGTAATATTTTATACTGGGAAATCCGGGTATGAAAATTTCGAGCATCTGAACACCCCTCTTTTCGCGATTAGAGTCATATTAACGGAGATAAATCGATTTAAAGGTTTGGAAGGCCCACCAGCCGACAAATAAAAGATTTTGTAATATTTTATACTGGGAAATCCGGGTATGAAAATTTCGAGCATCTGAACACCCCTCTTTTCGCGATTAGAGCCATATTAACGGAGATATATCGATTTAAAGGTTTGGAAGGCCCACCAGCCGATAAATAAAAGATTTTGTAATATTTTATACTGGGAAATCCGGGTATGAAAATTTCGAGCATCTCAACACCCCTCTTTTCGCGATTAGAGCCATATTAACGGAGATATATCGATTTAAAGGTTTGGAAGGCCCACCAGCCGATAAATAGAAGATTTTGTAATATTTTATACTGGGAAATCCGGGTATGAAAATTTCGAGCATCTGAACACCCCTCTTTTCGCGATTAGAGCCATATTAACGGAGATAAATCGATTTAAAGGTTTGGAAGGCCCACCAGCCGACAAATAAAAGATTTTGTAATATTTTATACTGGGAAATCCGGGTATGAAAATTTCGAGCATCTGAACACCCCTCTTTTCGCGATTAGAGTCATATTAACGGAGATAAATCGATTTAAAGGTTTGGAAGGCCCACCAGCCGACAAATAAAAGATTTTGTAATATTTTATACTGGGAAATCCGGGTATGAAAATTTCGAGCATCTGAACACCCCTCTTTTCGCGATTAGAGCCATATTAACGGAGATATATCGATTTAAAGGTTTGGAAGGCCCACCAGCCGATAAATAAAAGATTTTGTAATATTTTATACTGGGAAATCCGGGTATGAAAATTTCGAGCATCTCAACACCCCTCTTTTCGCGATTAGAGCCATATTAACGGAGATATATCGATTTAAAGGTTTGGAAGGCCCACCAGCCGATAAATAGAAGATTTTGTAATATTTTATACTGGGAAATCCGGGTATGAAAATTTCGAGCATCTCAACACCCCTTTTTTCGCGATTAGAGCCATATTAACGGAGATAAATCGATTTAAAGGTTTGGAAGGCCCACCAGCCGACAAATAAAAGATTTTGTAATATTTTATACTGGGAAATCCGGGTATGAAAATTTCGAGCATCTGAACACCCCTCTTTTCGCGATTAGAGTCATATTAACGGAGATAAATCGATTTAAAGGTTTGGAAGGCCCACCAGCCGACAAATAAAAGATTTTGTAATATTTTATACTGGGAAATCCGGGTATGAAAATTTCGAGCATCTGAACACCCCTCTTTTCGCGATTAGAGCCATATTAACGGAGATAAATCGATTTAAAGGTTTGGAAGGCCCACCAGCCGACAAATAAAAGATTTTGTAATATTTTATACTGGGAAATCCGGGTATGAAAATTTCGAGCATCTGAACACCCCTCTTTTCGCGATTAGAGTCATATTAACGGAGATAAATCGATTTAAAGGTTTGGAAGGCCCACCAGCCGACAAATAAAAGATTTTGTAATATTTTATACTGGGAAATCCGGGTATGAAAATTTCGAGCATCTGAACACCCCTCTTTTCGCGATTAGAGCCATATTAACGGAGATATATCGATTTAAAGGTTTGGAAGGCCCACCAGCCGATAAATAAAAGATTTTGTAATATTTTATACTGGGAAATCCGGGTATGAAAATTTCGAGCATCTCAACACCCCTCTTTTCGCGATTAGAGCCATATTAACGGAGATATATCGATTTAAAGGTTTGGAAGGCCCACCAGCCGAGAAATAGAAGATTTTGTAATATTTTATACTGGGAAATCCGGGTATGAAAATTTCGAGCATCTCAACACCCCTCTTTTCGCGATTAGAGCCATATTAACGGAGATATATCGATTTAAAGGTTTGGAAGGCCCACCAGCCGATAAATAGAAGATTTTGTAATATTTTATACTGGGAAATCCGGGTATGAAAATTTCGAGCATCTCAACACCCCTCTTTTCGCGATTAGAGCCATATTAACGGAGATATATCGATTTAAAGGTTTGGAAGGCCCACCAGCCGACAAATAAAAGATTTTGTAATATTTTATACTGGGAAATCCGGGTATGAAAATTTCGAGCATCTGAACACCCCTCTTTTCGCGATTAGAGTCATATTAACGGAGATAAATCGATTTAAAGGTTTGGAAGGCCCACCAGCCGACAAATAAAAGATTTTGTAATATTTTATACTGGGAAATCCGGGTATGAAAATTTCGAGCATCTGAACACCCCTCTTTTCGCGATTAGAGCCATATTAACGGAGATATATCGATTTAAAGGTTTGGAAGGCCCACCAGCCGATAAATAAAAGATTTTGTAATATTTTATACTGGGAAATCCGGGTATGAAAATTTCGAGCATCTCAACACCCCTCTTTTCGCGATTAGAGCCATATTAACGGAGATATATCGATTTAAAGGTTTGGAAGGCCCACCAGCCGATAAATAGAAGATTTTGTAATATTTTATACTGGGAAATCCGGGTATGAAAATTTCGAGCATCTCAACACCCCTTTTTTCGCGATTAGAGCCATATTAACGGAGATAAATCGATTTAAAGGTTTGGAAGGCCCACCAGCCGACAAATAAAAGATTTTGTAATATTTTATACTGGGAAATCCGGGTATGAAAATTTCGAGCATCTGAACACCCCTCTTTTCGCGATTAGAGTCATATTAACGGAGATAAATCGATTTAAAGGTTTGGAAGGCCCACCAGCCGACAAATAAAAGATTTTGTAATATTTTATACTGGGAAATCCGGGTATGAAAATTTCGAGCATCTGAACACCCCTCTTTTCGCGATTAGAGCCATATTAACGGAGATAAATCGATTTAAAGGTTTGGAAGGCCCACCAGCCGACAAATAAAAGATTTTGTAATATTTTATACTGGGAAATCCGGGTATGAAAATTTCGAGCATCTGAACACCCCTCTTTTCGCGATTAGAGTCATATTAACGGAGATAAATCGATTTAAAGGTTTGGAAGGCCCACCAGCCGACAAATAAAAGATTTTGTAATATTTTATACTGGGAAATCCGGGTATGAAAATTTCGAGCATCTGAACACCCCTCTTTTCGCGATTAGAGCCATATTAACGGAGATATATCGATTTAAAGGTTTGGAAGGCCCACCAGCCGATAAATAAAAGATTTTGTAATATTTTATACTGGGAAATCCGGGTATGAAAATTTCGAGCATCTCAACACCCCTCTTTTCGCGATTAGAGCCATATTAACGGAGATATATCGATTTAAAGGTTTGGAAGGCCCACCAGCCGATAAATAGAAGATTTTGTAATATTTTATACTGGGAAATCCGGGTATGAAAATTTCGAGCATCTCAACACCCCTCTTTTCGCGATTAGAGCCATATTAACGGAGATATATCGATTTAAAGGTTTGGAAGGCCCACCAGCCGATAAATAGAAGATTTTGTAATATTTTATACTGGGAAATCCGGGTATGAAAATTTCGAGCATCTCAACACCCCTCTTTTCGCGATTAGAGCCATATTAACGGAGATATATCGATTTAAAGGTTTGGAAGGCCCACCAGCCGATAAATAGAAGATTTTGTAATATTTTATACTGGGAAATCCGGGTATGAAAATTTCGAGCATCTCAACACCCCTCTTTTCGCGATTAGAGCCATATTAACGGAGATATATCGATTTAAAGGTTTGGAAGGCCCACCAGCCGACAAATAAAAGATTTTGTAATATTTTATACTGGGAAATCCGGGTATGAAAATTTCGAGCATCTGAACACCCCTCTTTTCGCGATTAGAGTCATATTAACGGAGATAAATCGATTTAAAGGTTTGGAAGGCCCACCAGCCGACAAATAAAAGATTTTGTAATATTTTATACTGGGAAATCCGGGTATGAAAATTTCGAGCATCTGAACACCCCTCTTTTCGCGATTAGAGCCATATTAACGGAGATATATCGATTTAAAGGTTTGGAAGGCCCACCAGCCGATAAATAAAAGATTTTGTAATATTTTATACTGGGAAATCCGGGTATGAAAATTTCGAGCATCTCAACACCCCTCTTTTCGCGATTAGAGCCATATTAACGGAGATATATCGATTTAAAGGTTTGGAAGGCCCACCAGCCGATAAATAGAAGATTTTGTAATATTTTATACTGGGAAATCCGGGTATGAAAATTTCGAGCATCTGAACACCCCTCTTTTCGCGATTAGAGCCATATTAACGGAGATAAATCGATTTAAAGGTTTGGAAGGCCCACCAGCCGACAAATAAAAGATTTTGTAATATTTTATACTGGGAAATCCGGGTATGAAAATTTCGAGCATCTGAACACCCCTCTTTTCGCGATTAGAGTCATATTAACGGAGATAAATCGATTTAAAGGTTTGGAAGGCCCACCAGCCGACAAATAAAAGATTTTGTAATATTTTATACTGGGAAATCCGGGTATGAAAATTTCGAGCATCTGAACACCCCTCTTTTCGCGATTAGAGCCATATTAACGGAGATATATCGATTTAAAGGTTTGGAAGGCCCACCAGCCGATAAATAAAAGATTTTGTAATATTTTATACTGGGAAATCCGGGTATGAAAATTTCGAGCATCTCAACACCCCTCTTTTCGCGATTAGAGCCATATTAACGGAGATATATCGATTTAAAGGTTTGGAAGGCCCACCAGCCGATAAATAGAAGATTTTGTAATATTTTATACTGGGAAATCCGGGTATGAAAATTTCGAGCATCTCAACACCCCTTTTTTCGCGATTAGAGCCATATTAACGGAGATAAATCGATTTAAAGGTTTGGAAGGCCCACCAGCCGACAAATAAAAGATTTTGTAATATTTTATACTGGGAAATCCGGGTATGAAAATTTCGAGCATCTGAACACCCCTCTTTTCGCGATTAGAGTCATATTAACGGAGATAAATCGATTTAAAGGTTTGGAAGGCCCACCAGCCGACAAATAAAAGATTTTGTAATATTTTATACTGGGAAATCCGGGTATGAAAATTTCGAGCATCTGAACACCCCTCTTTTCGCGATTAGAGCCATATTAACGGAGATAAATCGATTTAAAGGTTTGGAAGGCCCACCAGCCGACAAATAAAAGATTTTGTAATATTTTATACTGGGAAATCCGGGTATGAAAATTTCGAGCATCTGAACACCCCTCTTTTCGCGATTAGAGTCATATTAACGGAGATAAATCGATTTAAAGGTTTGGAAGGCCCACCAGCCGACAAATAAAAGATTTTGTAATATTTTATACTGGGAAATCCGGGTATGAAAATTTCGAGCATCTGAACACCCCTCTTTTCGCGATTAGAGCCATATTAACGGAGATATATCGATTTAAAGGTTTGGAAGGCCCACCAGCCGATAAATAAAAGATTTTGTAATATTTTATACTGGGAAATCCGGGTATGAAAATTTCGAGCATCTCAACACCCCTCTTTTCGCGATTAGAGCCATATTAACGGAGATATATCGATTTAAAGGTTTGGAAGGCCCACCAGCCGATAAATAGAAGATTTTGTAATATTTTATACTGGGAAATCCGGGTATGAAAATTTCGAGCATCTCAACACCCCTCTTTTCGCGATTAGAGCCATATTAACGGAGATATATCGATTTAAAGGTTTGGAAGGCCCACCAGCCGATAAATAGAAGATTTTGTAATATTTTATACTGGGAAATCCGGGTATGAAAATTTCGAGCATCTCAACACCCCTCTTTTCGCGATTAGAGCCATATTAACGGAGATATATCGATTTAAAGGTTTGGAAGGCCCACCAGCCGATAAATAGAAGATTTTGTAATATTTTATACTGGGAAATCCGGGTATGAAAATTTCGAGCATCTGAACACCCCTCTTTTCGCGATTAGAGCCATATTAACGGAGATAAATCGATTTAAAGGTTTGGAAGGCCCACCAGCCGACAAATAAAAGATTTTGTAATATTTTATACTGGGAAATCCGGGTATGAAAATTTCGAGCATCTGAACACCCCTCTTTTCGCGATTAGAGTCATATTAACGGAGATAAATCGATTTAAAGGTTTGGAAGGCCCACCAGCCGACAAATAAAAGATTTTGTAATATTTTATACTGGGAAATCCGGGTATGAAAATTTCGAGCATCTGAACACCCCTCTTTTCGCGATTAGAGCCATATTAACGGAGATATATCGATTTAAAGGTTTGGAAGGCCCACCAGCCGATAAATAAAAGATTTTGTAATATTTTATACTGGGAAATCCGGGTATGAAAATTTCGAGCATCTCAACACCCCTCTTTTCGCGATTAGAGCCATATTAACGGAGATATATCGATTTAAAGGTTTGGAAGGCCCACCAGCCGATAAATAGAAGATTTTGTAATATTTTATACTGGGAAATCCGGGTATGAAAATTTCGAGCATCTCAACACCCCTTTTTTCGCGATTAGAGCCATATTAACGGAGATAAATCGATTTAAAGGTTTGGAAGGCCCACCAGCCGACAAATAAAAGATTTTGTAATATTTTATACTGGGAAATCCGGGTATGAAAATTTCGAGCATCTGAACACCCCTCTTTTCGCGATTAGAGCCATATTAACGGAGATAAATCGATTTAAAGGTTTGGAAGGCCCACCAGCCGACAAATAAAAGATTTTGTAATATTTTATACTGGGAAATCCGGGTATGAAAATTTCGAGCATCTGAACACCCCTCTTTTCGCGATTAGAGCCATATTAACGGAGATATATCGATTTAAAGGTTTGGAAGGCCCACCAGCCGATAAATAAAAGATTTTGTAATATTTTATACTGGGAAATCCGGGTATGAAAATTTCGAGCATCTCAACACCCCTCTTTTCGCGATTAGAGCCATATTAACGGAGATATATCGATTTAAAGGTTTGGAAGGCCCACCAGCCGATAAATAGAAGATTTTGTAATATTTTATACTGGGAAATCCGGGTATGAAAATTTCGAGCATCTGAACACCCCTCTTTTCGCGATTAGAGCCATATTAACGGAGATAAATCGATTTAAAGGTTTGGAAGGCCCACCAGCCGACAAATAAAAGATTTTGTAATATTTTATACTGGGAAATCCGGGTATGAAAATTTCGAGCATCTGAACACCCCTCTTTTCGCGATTAGAGTCATATTAACGGAGATAAATCGATTTAAAGGTTTGGAAGGCCCACCAGCCGACAAATAAAAGATTTTGTAATATTTTATACTGGGAAATCCGGGTATGAAAATTTCGAGCATCTGAACACCCCTCTTTTCGCGATTAGAGCCATATTAACGGAGATATATCGATTTAAAGGTTTGGAAGGCCCACCAGCCGATAAATAAAAGATTTTGTAATATTTTATACTGGGAAATCCGGGTATGAAAATTTCGAGCATCTCAACACCCCTCTTTTCGCGATTAGAGCCATATTAACGGAGATATATCGATTTAAAGGTTTGGAAGGCCCACCAGCCGATAAATAGAAGATTTTGTAATATTTTATACTGGGAAATCCGGGTATGAAAATTTCGAGCATCTCAACACCCCTTTTTTCGCGATTAGAGCCATATTAACGGAGATAAATCGATTTAAAGGTTTGGAAGGCCCACCAGCCGACAAATAAAAGATTTTGTAATATTTTATACTGGGAAATCCGGGTATGAAAATTTCGAGCATCTGAACACCCCTCTTTTCGCGATTAGAGTCATATTAACGGAGATAAATCGATTTAAAGGTTTGGAAGGCCCACCAGCCGACAAATAAAAGATTTTGTAATATTTTATACTGGGAAATCCGGGTATGAAAATTTCGAGCATCTGAACACCCCTCTTTTCGCGATTAGAGCCATATTAACGGAGATAAATCGATTTAAAGGTTTGGAAGGCCCACCAGCCGACAAATAAAAGATTTTGTAATATTTTATACTGGGAAATCCGGGTATGAAAATTTCGAGCATCTGAACACCCCTCTTTTCGCGATTAGAGTCATATTAACGGAGATAAATCGATTTAAAGGTTTGGAAGGCCCACCAGCCGACAAATAAAAGATTTTGTAATATTTTATACTGGGAAATCCGGGTATGAAAATTTCGAGCATCTGAACACCCCTCTTTTCGCGATTAGAGCCATATTAACGGAGATATATCGATTTAAAGGTTTGGAAGGCCCACCAGCCGATAAATAAAAGATTTTGTAATATTTTATACTGGGAAATCCGGGTATGAAAATTTCGAGCATCTCAACACCCCTCTTTTCGCGATTAGAGCCATATTAACGGAGATATATCGATTTAAAGGTTTGGAAGGCCCACCAGCCGAGAAATAGAAGATTTTGTAATATTTTATACTGGGAAATCCGGGTATGAAAATTTCGAGCATCTCAACACCCCTCTTTTCGCGATTAGAGCCATATTAACGGAGATATATCGATTTAAAGGTTTGGAAGGCCCACCAGCCGATAAATAGAAGATTTTGTAATATTTTATACTGGGAAATCCGGGTATGAAAATTTCGAGCATCTCAACACCCCTCTTTTCGCGATTAGAGCCATATTAACGGAGATATATCGATTTAAAGGTTTGGAAGGCCCACCAGCCGACAAATAAAAGATTTTGTAATATTTTATACTGGGAAATCCGGGTATGAAAATTTCGAGCATCTGAACACCCCTCTTTTCGCGATTAGAGTCATATTAACGGAGATAAATCGATTTAAAGGTTTGGAAGGCCCACCAGCCGACAAATAAAAGATTTTGTAATATTTTATACTGGGAAATCCGGGTATGAAAATTTCGAGCATCTGAACACCCCTCTTTTCGCGATTAGAGCCATATTAACGGAGATATATCGATTTAAAGGTTTGGAAGGCCCACCAGCCGATAAATAAAAGATTTTGTAATATTTTATACTGGGAAATCCGGGTATGAAAATTTCGAGCATCTCAACACCCCTCTTTTCGCGATTAGAGCCATATTAACGGAGATATATCGATTTAAAGGTTTGGAAGGCCCACCAGCCGATAAATAGAAGATTTTGTAATATTTTATACTGGGAAATCCGGGTATGAAAATTTCGAGCATCTCAACACCCCTTTTTTCGCGATTAGAGCCATATTAACGGAGATAAATCGATTTAAAGGTTTGGAAGGCCCACCAGCCGACAAATAAAAGATTTTGTAATATTTTATACTGGGAAATCCGGGTATGAAAATTTCGAGCATCTGAACACCCCTCTTTTCGCGATTAGAGTCATATTAACGGAGATAAATCGATTTAAAGGTTTGGAAGGCCCACCAGCCGACAAATAAAAGATTTTGTAATATTTTATACTGGGAAATCCGGGTATGAAAATTTCGAGCATCTGAACACCCCTCTTTTCGCGATTAGAGTCATATTAACGGAGATAAATCGATTTAAAGGTTTGGAAGGCCCACCAGCCGACAAATAAAAGATTTTGTAATATTTTATACTGGGAAATCCGGGTATGAAAATTTCGAGCATCTGAACACCCCTCTTTTCGCGATTAGAGCCATATTAACGGAGATATATCGATTTAAAGGTTTGGAAGGCCCACCAGCCGATAAATAAAAGATTTTGTAATATTTTATACTGGGAAATCCGGGTATGAAAATTTCGAGCATCTCAACACCCCTCTTTTCGCGATTAGAGCCATATTAACGGAGATATATCGATTTAAAGGTTTGGAAGGCCCACCAGCCGATAAATAGAAGATTTTGTAATATTTTATACTGGGAAATCCGGGTATGAAAATTTCGAGCATCTCAACACCCCTCTTTTCGCGATTAGAGCCATATTAACGGAGATATATCGATTTAAAGGTTTGGAAGGCCCACCAGCCGATAAATAGAAGATTTTGTAATATTTTATACTGGGAAATCCGGGTATGAAAATTTCGAGCATCTCAACACCCCTCTTTTCGCGATTAGAGCCATATTAACGGAGATATATCGATTTAAAGGTTTGGAAGGCCCACCAGCCGATAAATAGAAGATTTTGTAATATTTTATACTGGGAAATCCGGGTATGAAAATTTCGAGCATCTCAACACCCCTCTTTTCGCGATTAGAGCCATATTAACGGAGATATATCGATTTAAAGGTTTGGAAGGCCCACCAGCCGACAAATAAAAGATTTTGTAATATTTTATACTGGGAAATCCGGGTATGAAAATTTCGAGCATCTGAACACCCCTCTTTTCGCGATTAGAGTCATATTAACGGAGATAAATCGATTTAAAGGTTTGGAAGGCCCACCAGCCGACAAATAAAAGATTTTGTAATATTTTATACTGGGAAATCCGGGTATGAAAATTTCGAGCATCTGAACACCCCTCTTTTCGCGATTAGAGCCATATTAACGGAGATATATCGATTTAAAGGTTTGGAAGGCCCACCAGCCGATAAATAAAAGATTTTGTAATATTTTATACTGGGAAATCCGGGTATGAAAATTTCGAGCATCTCAACACCCCTCTTTTCGCGATTAGAGCCATATTAACGGAGATATATCGATTTAAAGGTTTGGAAGGCCCACCAGCCGATAAATAGAAGATTTTGTAATATTTTATACTGGGAAATCCGGGTATGAAAATTTCGAGCATCTGAACACCCCTCTTTTCGCGATTAGAGCCATATTAACGGAGATAAATCGATTTAAAGGTTTGGAAGGCCCACCAGCCGACAAATAAAAGATTTTGTAATATTTTATACTGGGAAATCCGGGTATGAAAATTTCGAGCATCTGAACACCCCTCTTTTCGCGATTAGAGTCATATTAACGGAGATAAATCGATTTAAAGGTTTGGAAGGCCCACCAGCCGACAAATAAAAGATTTTGTAATATTTTATACTGGGAAATCCGGGTATGAAAATTTCGAGCATCTGAACACCCCTCTTTTCGCGATTAGAGCCATATTAACGGAGATATATCGATTTAAAGGTTTGGAAGGCCCACCAGCCGATAAATAAAAGATTTTGTAATATTTTATACTGGGAAATCCGGGTATGAAAATTTCGAGCATCTCAACACCCCTCTTTTCGCGATTAGAGCCATATTAACGGAGATATATCGATTTAAAGGTTTGGAAGGCCCACCAGCCGATAAATAGAAGATTTTGTAATATTTTATACTGGGAAATCCGGGTATGAAAATTTCGAGCATCTCAACACCCCTTTTTTCGCGATTAGAGCCATATTAACGGAGATAAATCGATTTAAAGGTTTGGAAGGCCCACCAGCCGACAAATAAAAGATTTTGTAATATTTTATACTGGGAAATCCGGGTATGAAAATTTCGAGCATCTGAACACCCCTCTTTTCGCGATTAGAGTCATATTAACGGAGATAAATCGATTTAAAGGTTTGGAAGGCCCACCAGCCGACAAATAAAAGATTTTGTAATATTTTATACTGGGAAATCCGGGTATGAAAATTTCGAGCATCTGAACACCCCTCTTTTCGCGATTAGAGCCATATTAACGGAGATAAATCGATTTAAAGGTTTGGAAGGCCCACCAGCCGACAAATAAAAGATTTTGTAATATTTTATACTGGGAAATCCGGGTATGAAAATTTCGAGCATCTGAACACCCCTCTTTTCGCGATTAGAGTCATATTAACGGAGATAAATCGATTTAAAGGTTTGGAAGGCCCACCAGCCGACAAATAAAAGATTTTGTAATATTTTATACTGGGAAATCCGGGTATGAAAATTTCGAGCATCTGAACACCCCTCTTTTCGCGATTAGAGCCATATTAACGGAGATAAATCGATTTAAAGGTTTGGAAGGCCCACCAGCCGACAAATAAAAGATTTTGTAATATTTTATACTGGGAAATCCGGGTATGAAAATTTCGAGCATCTGAACACCCCTCTTTTCGCGATTAGAGCCATATTAACGGAGATATATCGATTTAAAGGTTTGGAAGGCCCACCAGCCGATAAATAAAAGATTTTGTAATATTTTATACTGGGAAATCCGGGTATGAAAATTTCGAGCATCTCAACACCCCTCTTTTCGCGATTAGAGCCATATTAACGGAGATATATCGATTTAAAGGTTTGGAAGGCCCACCAGCCGATAAATAGAAGATTTTGTAATATTTTATACTGGGAAATCCGGGTATGAAAATTTCGAGCATCTCAACACCCCTCTTTTCGCGATTAGAGCCATATTAACGGAGATATATCGATTTAAAGGTTTGGAAGGCCCACCAGCCGATAAATAGAAGATTTTGTAATATTTTATACTGGGAAATCCGGGTATGAAAATTTCGAGCATCTCAACACCCCTCTTTTCGCGATTAGAGCCATATTAACGGAGATATATCGATTTAAAGGTTTGGAAGGCCCACCAGCCGATAAATAGAAGATTTTGTAATATTTTATACTGGGAAATCCGGGTATGAAAATTTCGAGCATCTGAACACCCCTCTTTTCGCGATTAGAGCCATATTAACGGAGATAAATCGATTTAAAGGTTTGGAAGGCCCACCAGCCGACAAATAAAAGATTTTGTAATATTTTATACTGGGAAATCCGGGTATGAAAATTTCGAGCATCTGAACACCCCTCTTTTCGCGATTAGAGTCATATTAACGGAGATAAATCGATTTAAAGGTTTGGAAGGCCCACCAGCCGACAAATAAAAGATTTTGTAATATTTTATACTGGGAAATCCGGGTATGAAAATTTCGAGCATCTGAACACCCCTCTTTTCGCGATTAGAGCCATATTAACGGAGATATATCGATTTAAAGGTTTGGAAGGCCCACCAGCCGATAAATAAAAGATTTTGTAATATTTTATACTGGGAAATCCGGGTATGAAAATTTCGAGCATCTCAACACCCCTCTTTTCGCGATTAGAGCCATATTAACGGAGATATATCGATTTAAAGGTTTGGAAGGCCCACCAGCCGATAAATAGAAGATTTTGTAATATTTTATACTGGGAAATCCGGGTATGAAAATTTCGAGCATCTCAACACCCCTTTTTTCGCGATTAGAGCCATATTAACGGAGATAAATCGATTTAAAGGTTTGGAAGGCCCACCAGCCGACAAATAAAAGATTTTGTAATATTTTATACTGGGAAATCCGGGTATGAAAATTTCGAGCATCTGAACACCCCTCTTTTCGCGATTAGAGCCATATTAACGGAGATAAATCGATTTAAAGGTTTGGAAGGCCCACCAGCCGACAAATAAAAGATTTTGTAATATTTTATACTGGGAAATCCGGGTATGAAAATTTCGAGCATCTGAACACCCCTCTTTTCGCGATTAGAGCCATATTAACGGAGATATATCGATTTAAAGGTTTGGAAGGCCCACCAGCCGATAAATAAAAGATTTTGTAATATTTTATACTGGGAAATCCGGGTATGAAAATTTCGAGCATCTCAACACCCCTCTTTTCGCGATTAGAGCCATATTAACGGAGATATATCGATTTAAAGGTTTGGAAGGCCCACCAGCCGATAAATAGAAGATTTTGTAATATTTTATACTGGGAAATCCGGGTATGAAAATTTCGAGCATCTGAACACCCCTCTTTTCGCGATTAGAGCCATATTAACGGAGATAAATCGATTTAAAGGTTTGGAAGGCCCACCAGCCGACAAATAAAAGATTTTGTAATATTTTATACTGGGAAATCCGGGTATGAAAATTTCGAGCATCTGAACACCCCTCTTTTCGCGATTAGAGTCATATTAACGGAGATAAATCGATTTAAAGGTTTGGAAGGCCCACCAGCCGACAAATAAAAGATTTTGTAATATTTTATACTGGGAAATCCGGGTATGAAAATTTCGAGCATCTGAACACCCCTCTTTTCGCGATTAGAGCCATATTAACGGAGATATATCGATTTAAAGGTTTGGAAGGCCCACCAGCTGATAAATGAAAGATTTTGTAATATTTTATACTGGGAAATCCGGGCATGAAAATTTCAAGCATCTAAACACCCCCCTTTTCGCGATTAGAGCCATATTAACGGAGATAAATCGATTTAAAGGTTTGGAAGGCCCACCAGCCGACAAATAAAAGATTTTGTAATATTTTATACTGGGAAATCCGGGTATGAAAATTTCGAGCATCTCAACACCCCTCTTTTCGCGATTAGAGCCATATTAACGGAGATATATCGATTTAAAGGTTTGGAAGGCCCACCAGCCGATAAATAAAAGATTTTGTAATATTTTATACTGGGAAATCCGGGTATGAAAATTTCGAGCATCTGAACACCCCTCTTTTCGCGATTAGAGCCATATTAACGGAGATATATCGATTTAAAGGTTTGGAAGGCCCACCAGCCGATAAATAAAAGATTTTGTAATATTTTATACTGGGAAATCCGGGTATGAAAATTTCGAGCATCTCAACACCCCTCTTTTCGCGATTAGAGCCATATTAACGGAGATATATCGATTTAAAGGTTTGGAAGGCCCACCAGCTGATAAATGAAAGATTTTGTAATATTTTATACTGGGAAATCCGGGCATGAAAATTTCAAGCATCTAAACACCCCCCTTTTCGCGATTAGAGCCATATTAACGGAGATAAATCGATTTAAAGGTTTGGAAGGCCCACCAGCCGACAAATAAAAGATTTTGTAATATTTTATACTGGGAAATCCGGGTATGAAAATTTCGAGCATCTGAACACCCCTCTTTTCGCGATTAGAGCCATATTAACGGAGATATATCGATTTAAAGGTTTGGAAGGCCCACTAGCTGATAAATGAAAGATTTTGTAATATTTTATACTGGGAAATCCGGGCATGAAAATTTCAAGCATCTAAACACCCCCCTTTTCGCGATTAGAGCCATATTAACGGAGATAAATCGATTTAAAGGTTTGGAAGGCCCACCAGCCGACAAATAAAAGATTTTGTAATATTTTATACTGGGAAATCCGGGTATGAAAATTTCGAGCATCTGAACACCCCTCTTTTCGCGATTAGAGCCATATTAACGGAGATATATCGATTTAAAGGTTTGGAAGGCCCACCAGCCGATAAATAAAAGATTTTGTAATATTTTATACTGGGAAATCCGGGTATGAAAATTTCGAGCATCTGAACACCCCTCTTTTCGCGATTAGAGCCATATTAACGGAGATAAATCGATTTAAAGGTTTGGAAGGCCCACCAGCCGACAAATAAAAGATTTTGTAATATTTTATACTGGGAAATCCGGGTATGAAAATTTCAAGCATCTATACACTCCCCTTTTCGCGATTAGAGCCATATTAACGGAGATAAATCGATTTAAAGGTTTGGAAGGCCCACCAGCCGACAAATAAAAGATTTTGTAATATTTTATACTGGGAAATCCGGGTATGAAAATTTCGAGCATCTGAACACCCCTCTTTTCGCGATTAGAGCCATATTAACGGAGATATATCGATTTAAAGGTTTGGAAGGCCCACCAGCCGATAAATAAAAGATTTTGTAATATTTTATACTGGGAAATCCGGGTATGAAAATTTCGAGCATCTGAACACCCGTCTTTTCGCGATTAGAGCCATATTAACGGAGATAAATCGATTTAAAGGTTTGGAAGGCCCACCAGCCGACAAATAAAAGATTTTGTAATATTTTATACTGGGAAATCCGGGTATGAAAATTTCGAGCATCTGAACATCCCTCTTTTCGCGATTAGAGCCATATTAACGGAGATAAATCGATTTAAAGGTTTGGAAGGCCCACCAGCCGACAAATAAAAGATTTTGTAATATTTTATACTGGGAAATCCGGGTATGAAAATTTCGAGCATCTGAACACCCCTCTTTTCGCGATTAGAGCCATATTAACGGAGATAAATCGATTTAAAGGTTTGGAAGGCCCACCAGCCGACAAATAAAAGATTTTGTAATATTTTATACTGGGAAATCCGGGTATGAAAATTTCGAGCATCTGAACACCCCTCTTTTCGCGATTAGAGCCATATTAACGGAGATAAATCGATTTAAAGGTTTGGAAGGCCCACCAGCCGATAAATAAAAGATTTTGTAATATTTTATACTGGGGAATCCGGGTATGAAAATTTCGAGCATCTGAACACCCCTCTTTTCGCGATTAGAGCCATATTAACGGAGATAAATCGATTTAAAGGTTTGGAAGGCCCAGCAGCCGACAAATAAAAGATTTTGTAATATTTTATACTGGGAAATCCGGGTATGAAAATTTCGAGCATCTCAACACCCCTCTTTTCGCGATTAGAGTCATATTAACGGAGATATATCGATTTAAAGGTTTGGAAGGCCCACCAGCCGATAAATAAAAGATTTTGTAATATTTTATACTGGGAAATCCGGGTATGAAAATTTCGAGCATCTGAACACCCCTCTTTTCGCGATTAGAGCCATATTAACGGAGATAAATCGATTTAAAGGTTTGGAAGGCCCACCAGCCGACAAATAAAAGATTTTGTAATATTTTATACTGGGAAATCCGGGTATGAAAATTTCGAGCATCTGAACACCCCTCTTTTCGCGATTAGAGCCATATTAACGGAGATATATCGATTTAAAGGTTTGGAAGGCCCACCAGCCGATAAATAAAAGATTTTGTAATATTTTATACTGGGAAATCCGGGTATGAAAATTTCGAGCATCTCAACACCCCTCTTTTCGCGATTAGAGCCATATTAACGGAGATATATCGATTTAAAGGTTTGGAAGGCCCACCAGCCGATAAATAGAAGATTTTGTAATATTTTATACTGGGAAATCCGGGTATGAAAATTTCGAGCATCTGAACACCCCTCTTTTCGCGATTAGAGCCATATTAACGGAGATAAATCGATTTAAAGGTTTGGAAGGCCCACCAGCCGACAAATAAAAGATTTTGTAATATTTTATACTGGGAAATCCGGGTATGAAAATTTCGAGCATCTGAACACCCCTCTTTTCGCGATTAGAGCCATATTAACGGAGATAAATCGATTTAAAGGTTTGGAAGGCCCACCAGCCGACAAATAAAAGATTTTGTAATATTTTATACTGGGAAATCCGTTTATGAAAATTTCGAGCATCTCAACACCCCTTTTTTCGCGATTAGAGCCATATTAACGGAGATATATCGATTTAAAGGTTTGGAAGGCCCACCAGCCGATAAATAAAAGATTTTGTAATATTTTATACTGGGAAATCCGGGTATGAAAATTTCGAGCATCTGAACACCCCTCTTTTCGCGATTAGAGCCATATTAACGGAGATATATCGATTTAAAGGTTTGGAAGGCCCACCAGCCGATAAATAAAAGATTTTGTAATATTTTATACTGGGAAATCCGGGTATGAAAATTTCGAGCATCTCAACACCCCTCTTTTCGCGATTAGAGCCATATTAACGGAGATATATCGATTTAAAGGTTTGGAAGGCCCACCAGCCGATAAATAGAAGATTTTGTAATATTTTATACTGGGAAATCCGGGTATGAAAATTTCGAGCATCTGAACACCCCTCTTTTCGCGATTAGAGCCATATTAACGGAGATAAATCGATTTAAAGGTTTGGAAGGCCCACCAGCCGACAAATAAAAGATTTTGTAATATTTTATACTGGGAAATCCGGGTATGAAAATTTCGAGCATCTGAACACCCCTCTTTTCGCGATTAGAGCCATATTAACGGAGATAAATCGATTTAAAGGTTTGGAAGGCCCACCAGCCGACAAATAAAAGATTTTGTAATATTTTATACTGGGAAATCCGAGCAAATTTCAAGCATCTAAACACCCCCCTTTTCGCGATTAGAGCCATATTAACGGAGATAAATCGATTTAAAGGTTTGGAAGGCCCACCAGCCGACAAATAAAAGATTTTGTAATATTTTATACTGGGAAATCCGGGTATGAAAATTTCGAGCATCTGAACACCCCTCTTTTCGCGATTAGAGCCATATTAACGGAGATATATCGATTTAAAGGTTTGGAAGGCCCACCAGCCGATAAATAAAAGATTTTGTAATATTTTATACTGGGGAATCCGGGTATGAAAATTTCGAGCATCTGAACACCCCTCTTTTCGCGATTAGAGCCATATTAACGGAGATAAATCGATTTAAAGGTTTGGAAGGCCCAGCAGCCGACAAATAAAAGATTTTGTAATATTTTATACTGGGAAATCCGGGTATGAAAATTTCGAGCATCTCAACACCCCTCTTTTCGCGATTAGAGTCATATTAACGGAGATATATCGATTTAAAGGTTTGGAAGGCCCACCAGCCGATAAATAAAAGATTTTGTAATATTTTATACTGGGAAATCCGGGTATGAAAATTTCGAGCATCTGAACACCCCTCTTTTCGCGATTAGAGCCATATTAACGGAGATAAATCGATTTAAAGGTTTGGAAGGCCCACCAGCCGACAAATAAAAGATTTTGTAATATTTTATACTGGGAAATCCGGGTATGAAAATTTCGAGCATCTGAACACCCCTCTTTTCGCGATTAGAGCCATATTAACGGAGATATATCGATTTAAAGGTTTGGAAGGCCCACCAGCCGATAAATAAAAGATTTTGTAATATTTTATACTGGGAAATCCGGGTATGAAAATTTCGAGCATCTCAACACCCCTCTTTTCGCGATTAGAGCCATATTAACGGAGATATATCGATTTAAAGGTTTGGAAGGCCCACCAGCCGATAAATAGAAGATTTTGTAATATTTTATACTGGGAAATCCGGGTATGAAAATTTCGAGCATCTGAACACCCCTCTTTTCGCGATTAGAGCCATATTAACGGAGATATATCGATTTAAAGGTTTGGAAGGCCCACCAGCCGATAAATAAAAGATTTTGTAATATTTTATACTGGGAAATCCGGGTATGAAAATTTCGAGCATCTCAACACCCCTCTTTTCGCGATTAGAGCCATATTAACGGAGATATATCGATTTAAAGGTTTGGAAGGCCCACCAGCCGATAAATAGAAGATTTTGTAATATTTTATACTGGGAAATCCGGGTATGAAAATTTCGAGCATCTGAACACCCCTCTTTTCGCGATTAGAGCCATATTAACGGAGATAAATCGATTTAAAGGTTTGGAAGGCCCACCAGCCGACAAATAAAAGATTTTGTAATATTTTATACTGGGAAATCCGGGTATGAAAATTTCGAGCATCTGAACACCCCTCTTTTCGCGATTAGAGCCATATTAACGGAGATAAATCGATTTAAAGGTTTGGAAGGCCCACCAGCCGATAAATAGAAGATTTTGTAATATTTTATACTGGGAAATCCGGGTATGAAAATTTCGAGCATCTGAACACCCCTCTTTTCGCGATTAGAGCCATATTAACGGAGATAAATCGATTTAAAGGTTTGGAAGGCCCACCAGCCGACAAATAAAAGATTTTGTAATATTTTATACTGGGAAATCCGGGTATGAAAATTTCGAGCATCTGAACACCCCTCTTTTCGCGATTAGAGCCATATTAACGGAGATAAATCGATTTAAAGGTTTGGAAGGCCCACCAGCCGACAAATAAAAGATTTTGTAATATTTTATACTGGGAAATCCGTTTATGAAAATTTCGAGCATCTCAACACCCCTTTTTTCGCGATTAGAGCCATATTAACGGAGATATATCGATTTAAAGGTTTGGAAGGCCCACCAGCCGATAAATAAAAGATTTTGTAATATTTTATACTGGGAAATCCGGGTATGAAAATTTCGAGCATCTGAACACCCCTCTTTTCGCGATTAGAGCCATATTAACGGAGATATATCGATTTAAAGGTTTGGAAGGCCCACCAGCCGATAAATAAAAGATTTTGTAATATTTTATACTGGGAAATCCGGGTATGAAAATTTCGAGCATCTCAACACCCCTCTTTTCGCGATTAGAGCCATATTAACGGAGATATATCGATTTAAAGGTTTGGAAGGCCCACCAGCCGATAAATAGAAGATTTTGTAATATTTTATACTGGGAAATCCGGGTATGAAAATTTCGAGCATCTGAACACCCCTCTTTTCGCGATTAGAGCCATATTAACGGAGATAAATCGATTTAAAGGTTTGGAAGGCCCACCAGCCGACAAATAAAAGATTTTGTAATATTTTATACTGGGAAATCCGGGTATGAAAATTTCGAGCATCTGAACACCCCTCTTTTCGCGATTAGAGCCATATTAACGGAGATAAATCGATTTAAAGGTTTGGAAGGCCCACCAGCCGACAAATAAAAGATTTTGTAATATTTTATACTGGGAAATCCGAGCAAATTTCAAGCATCTAAACACCCCCCTTTTCGCGATTAGAGCCATATTAACGGAGATAAATCGATTTAAAGGTTTGGAAGGCCCACCAGCCGACAAATAAAAGATTTTGTAATATTTTATACTGGGAAATCCGGGTATGAAAATTTCGAGCATCTGAACACCCCTCTTTTCGCGATTAGAGCCATATTAACGGAGATATATCGATTTAAAGGTTTGGAAGGCCCACCAGCCGATAAATAAAAGATTTTGTAATATTTTATACTGGGAAATCCGGGTATGAAAATTTCGAGCATCTGAACACCCCTCTTTTCGCGATTAGAGCCATATTAACGGAGATATATCGATTTAATGGTTTGGAAGGCCCACCAGCCGATAAATAAAAGATTTTGTAATATTTTATACTGGGAAATCCGGGCATGAAAATTTCAAGCATCTAAACACCCCCCTTTTCGCGATTAGAGCCATATTAACGGAGATAAATCGATTTAAAGGTTTGGAAGGCCCACCAGCCGACAAATAAAAGATTTTGTAATATTTTATACTGGGAAATCCGGGTATGAAAATTTCGAGCATCTGAACACCCCTCTTTTCGCGATTAGAGCCATATTAACGGAGATATATCGATTTAAAGGTTTGGAAGGCCCACCAGCTGATAAATGAAAGATTTTGTAATATTTTATACTGGGAAATCCGGGCATGAAAATTTCAAGCATCTAAACACCCCCCTTTTCGCGATTAGAGCCATATTAACGGAGATAAATCGATTTAAAGGTTTGGAAGGCCCACCAGCCGACAAATAAAAGATTTTGTAATATTTTATACTGGGAAATCCGGGTATGAAAATTTCGAGCATCTGAACACCCCTCTTTTCGCGATTAGAGCCATATTAACGGAGATATATCGATTTAAAGGTTTGGAAGGCCCACCAGCCGATAAATAAAAGATTTTGTAATATTTTATACTGGGAAATCCGGGTATGAAAATTTCGAGCATCTGAACACCCCTCTTTTCGCGATTAGAGCCATATTAACGGAGATAAATCGATTTAAAGGTTTGGAAGGCCCACCAGCCGACAAATAAAAGATTTTGTAATATTTTATACTGGGAAATCCGGGTATGAAAATTTCAAGCATCTATACACCCCCCTTTTCGCGATTAGAGCCATATTAACGGAGATAAATCGATTTAAAGGTTTGGAAGGCCCACCAGCCGACAAATAAAAGATTTTGTAATATTTTATACTGGGAAATCCGGGTATGAAAATTTCGAGCATCTGAACACCCCTCTTTTCGCGATTAGAGCCATATTAACGGAGATATATCGATTTAAAGGTTTGGAAGGCCCACCAGCCGATAAATAAAAGATTTTGTAATATTTTATACTGGGAAATCCGGGTATGAAAATTTCGAGCATCTGAACACCCGTCTTTTCGCGATTAGAGCCATATTAACGGAGATAAATCGATTTAAAGGTTTGGAAGGCCCACCAGCCGACAAATAAAAGATTTTGTAATATTTTATACTGGGAAATCCGGGTATGAAAATTTCGAGCATCTGAACATCCCTCTTTTCGCGATTAGAGCCATATTAACGGAGATAAATCGATTTAAAGGTTTGGAAGGCCCACCAGCCGACAAATAAAAGATTTTGTAATATTTTATACTGGGAAATCCGGGTATGAAAATTTCGAGCATCTGAACACCCCTCTTTTCGCGATTAGAGCCATATTAACGGAGATAAATCGATTTAAAGGTTTGGAAGGCCCACCAGCCGACAAATAAAAGATTTTGTAATATTTTATACTGGGAAATCCGGGTATGAAAATTTCGAGCATCTGAACACCCCTCTTTTCGCGATTAGAGCCATATTAACGGAGATAAATCGATTTAAAGGTTTGGAAGGCCCACCAGCCGATAAATAAAAGATTTTGTAATATTTTATACTGGGAAATCCGGGTATGAAAATTTCGAGCATCTGAACACCCCTCTTTTCGCGATTAGAGCCATATTAACGGAGATAAATCGATTTAAAGGTTTGGAAGGCCCAGCAGCCGACAAATAAAAGATTTTGTAATATTTTATACTGGGAAATCCGGGTATGAAAATTTCGAGCATCTGAACACCCCTCTTTTCGCGATTAGAGCCATATTAACGGAGATAAATCGATTTAAAGGTTTGGAAGGCCCACCAGCCGATAAATAAAAGATTTTGTAATATTTTATACTGGGAAATCCGGGTATGAAAATTTCGAGCATCTGAACACCCCTCTTTTCGCGATTAGAGCCATATTAACGGAGATAAATCGATTTAAAGGTTTGGAAGGCCCACCAGCCGACAAATAAAAGATTTGTAATATTTTATACTGGGAAATCCGGGTATGAAAATTTCGAGCATCTGAACACCCCTCTTTTCGCGATTAGAGCCATATTAACGGAGATATATCGATTTAAAGGTTTGGAAGGCCCACCAGCCGATAAATAAAAGATTTTGTAATATTTTATACTGGGAAATCCGGGTATGAAAATTTCGAGCATCTCAACACCCCTCTTTTCGCGATTAGAGCCATATTAACGGAGATAAATCGATTTAAAGGTTTGGAAGGCCCACCAGCCGATAAATAGAAGATTTTGTAATATTTTATACTGGGAAATCCGGGTATGAAAATTTCGAGCATCTGAACACCCCTCTTTTCGCGATTAGAGCCATATTAACGGAGATAAATCGATTTAAAGGTTTGGAAGGCCCACCAGCCGACAAATAAAAGATTTTGTAATATTTTATACTGGGAAATCCGGGTATGAAAATTTCGAGCATCTCAACACCCCTTTTTTCGCGATTAGAGCCATATTAACGGAGATATATCGATTTAAAGGTTTGGAAGGCCCACCAGCCGATAAATAAAAGATTTTGTAATATTTTATACTGGGAAATCCGGGTATGAAAATTTCGAGCATCTGAACACCCCTCTTTTCGCGATTAGAGTCATATTAACGGAGATATATCGATTTAAAGGTTTGGAAGGCCCACCAGCCGATAAATAAAAGATTTTGTAATATTTTATACTGGGAAATCCGGGTATGAAAATTTCGAGCATCTGAACACCCCTCTTTTCGCGATTAGAGCCATATTAACGGAGATAAATCGATTTAAAGGTTTGGAAGGCCCACCAGCCGACAAATAAAAGATTTTGTAATATTTTATACTGGGAAATCCGGGTATGAAAATTTCGAGCATCTGAACACCCCTCTTTTCGCGATTAGAGCCATATTAACGGAGATATATCGATTTAAAGGTTTGGAAGGCCCACCAGCCGATAAATAAAAGATTTTGTAATATTTTATACTGGGAAATCCGGGTATGAAAATTTCGAGCATCTGAACACCCCTCTTTTCGCGATTAGAGCCATATTAACGGAGATATATCGATTTAAAGGTTTGGAAGGCCCACCAGCCGATAAATAAAAGATTTTGTAATATTTTATACTGGGAAATCCGGGTATGAAAATTTCGAGCATCTGAACACCCCTCTTTTCGCGATTAGAGCCATATTAACGGAGATATATCGATTTAAAGGTTTGGAAGGCCCACCAGCCGATAAATAAAAGATTTTGTAATATTTTATACTGGGAAATCCGGGTATGAAAATTTCGAGCATCTGAACACCCCTCTTTTCGCGATTAGAGCCATATTAACGGAGATATATCGATTTAAAGGTTTGGAAGGCCCACCAGCCGATAAATAAAAGATTTTGTAATATTTTATACTGGGAAATCCGGGTATGAAAATTTCGAGCATCTGAACACCCCTCTTTTCGCGATTAGAGCCATATTAACGGAGATATATCGATTTAAAGGTTTGGGAGGCCCACCAGCCGATAAATAAAAGATTTTGTAATATTTTATACTGGGAAATCCGGGTATGAAAATTTCGAGCATCTGAACACCCCTCTTTTCGCGATTAGAGCCATATTAACGGAGATATATCGATTTAAAGGTTTGGAAGGCCCACCAGCCGATAAATAAAAGATTTTGTAATATTTTATACTGGGAAATCCGGGTATGAAAATTTCGAGCATCTGAACACCCCTCTTTTCGCGATTAGAGCCATATTAACGGAGATAAATCGATTTAAAGGTTTGGAAGGCCCACCAGCCGACAAATAAAAGATTTTGTAATATTTTATACTGGGAAATCCGGGTATGAAAATTTCGAGCATCTGAACACCCCTCTTTTCGCGATTAGAGCCATATTAACGGAGATAAATCGATTTAAAGGTTTGGAAGGCCCACCAGCCGATAAATAAAAGATTTTGTAATATTTTATACTGGGAAATCCGGGTATGAAAATTTCGAGCATCTGAACACCCCTCTTTTCGCGATTAGAGCCATATTAACGGAGATATATCGATTTAAAGGTTTGGAAGGCCCACCAGCCGATAAATAAAAGATTTTGTAATATTTTATACTGGGAAATCCGGGTATGAAAATTTCGAGCATCTGAACACCCCTCTTTTCGCGATTAGAGCCATATTAACGGAGATAAATCGATTTAAAGGTTTGGAAGGCCCACCAGCCGACAAATAAAAGATTTTGTAATATTTTATACTGGGAAATCCGGGTATGAAAATTTCGAGCATCTGAACACCCCTCTTTTCGCGATTAGAGCCATATTAACGGAGATAAATCGATTTAAAGGTTTGGAAGGCCCACCAGCCGACAAATAAAAGATTTTGTAATATTTTATACTGGGAAATCCGGGTATGCAAATTTCGAGCATCTCAACACCCCTCTTTTCGCGATTAGAGCCATATTAACGGAGATATATCGATTTAAAGGTTTGGAAGGCCCACCAGCCGATAAATAAAAGATTTTGTAATATTTTATACTGGGAAATCCGGGTATGAAAATTTCGAGCATCTGAACACCCCTCTTTTCGCGATTAGAGCCATATTAACGGAGATATATCGATTTAAAGGTTTGGAAGGCCCACCAGCCGATAAATAAAAGATTTTGTAATATTTTATACTGGGAAATCCGGGTATGAAAATTTCGAGCATCTGAACACCCCTCTTTTCGCGATTAGAGCCATATTAACGGAGATATATCGATTTAAAGGTTTGGAAGGCCCACCAGCCGATAAATAAAAGATTTTGTAATATTTTATACTGGGAAATCCGGGTATGAAAATTTCGAGCATCTGAACACCCCTCTTTTCGCGATTAGAGCCATATTAACGGAGATATATCGATTTAAAGGTTTGGAAGGCCCACCAGCCGATAAATAAAAGATTTTGTAATATTTTATACTGGGAAATCCGGGTATGAAAATTTCGAGCATCTGAACACCCCTCTTTTCGCGATTAGAGCCATATTAACGGAGATATATCGATTTAAAGGTTTGGGAGGCCCACCAGCCGATAAATAAAAGATTTTGTAATATTTTATACTGGGAAATCCGGGTATGAAAATTTCGAGCATCTGAACACCCCTCTTTTCGCGATTAGAGCCATATTAACGGAGATATATCGATTTAAAGGTTTGGAAGGCCCACCAGCCGATAAATAAAAGATTTTGTAATATTTTATACTGGGAAATCCGGGTATGAAAATTTCGAGCATCTGAACACCCCTCTTTTCGCGATTAGAGCCATATTAACGGAGATAAATCGATTTAAAGGTTTGGAAGGCCCACCAGCCGACAAATAAAAGATTTTGTAATATTTTATACTGGGAAATCCGGGTATGAAAATTTCGAGCATCTGAACACCCCTCTTTTCGCGATTAGAGCCATATTAACGGAGATATATCGATTTAAAGGTTTGGAAGGCCCACCAGCCGATAAATAAAAGATTTTGTAATATTTTATACTGGGAAATCCGGGTATGAAAATTTCGAGCATCTGAACACCCCTCTTTTCGCGATTAGAGCCATATTAACGGAGATATATCGATTTAAAGGTTTGGAAGGCCCACCAGCCGATAAATAAAAGATTTTGTAATATTTTATACTGGGAAATCCGGGTATGAAAATTTCGAGCATCTGAACACCCCTCTTTTCGCGATTAGAGCCATATTAACGGAGATATATCGATTTAAAGGTTTGGAAGGCCCACCAGCCGATAAATAAAAGATTTTGTAATATTTTATACTGGGAAATCCGGGTATGAAAATTTCGAGCATCTGAACACCCCTCTTTTCGCGATTAGAGCCATATTAACGGAGATATATCGATTTAAAGGTTTGGGAGGCCCACCAGCCGATAAATAAAAGATTTTGTAATATTTTATACTGGGAAATCCGGGTATGAAAATTTCGAGCATCTGAACACCCCTCTTTTCGCGATTAGAGCCATATTAACGGAGATATATCGATTTAAAGGTTTGGAAGGCCCACCAGCCGATAAATAAAAGATTTTGTAATATTTTATACTGGGAAATCCGGGTATGAAAATTTCGAGCATCTGAACACCCCTCTTTTCGCGATTAGAGCCATATTAACGGAGATAAATCGATTTAAAGGTTTGGAAGGCCCACCAGCCGACAAATAAAAGATTTTGTAATATTTTATACTGGGAAATCCGGGTATGAAAATTTCGAGCATCTGAACACCCCTCTTTTCGCGATTAGAGCCATATTAACGGAGATAAATCGATTTAAAGGTTTGGAAGGCCCACCAGCCGATAAATAAAAGATTTTGTAATATTTTATACTGGGAAATCCGGGTATGAAAATTTCGAGCATCTGAACACCCCTCTTTTCGCGATTAGAGCCATATTAACGGAGATATATCGATTTAAAGGTTTGGAAGGCCCACCAGCCGATAAATAAAAGATTTTGTAATATTTTATACTGGGAAATCCGGGTATGAAAATTTCGAGCATCTGAACACCCCTCTTTTCGCGATTAGAGCCATATTAACGGAGATAAATCGATTTAAAGGTTTGGAAGGCCCACCAGCCGACAAATAAAAGATTTTGTAATATTTTATACTGGGAAATCCGGGTATGAAAATTTCGAGCATCTCAACACCCCTCTTTTCGCGATTAGAGCCATATTAACGGAGATATATCGATTTAAAGGTTTGGAAGGCCCACCAGCCGATAAATAAAAGATTTTGTAATATTTTATACTGGGAAATCCGGGTATGAAAATTTCGAGCATCTGAACACCCCTCTTTTCGCGATTAGAGCCATATTAACGGAGATAAATCGATTTAAAGGTTTGGAAGGCCCACCAGCCGATAAATAAAAGATTTTGTAATATTTTATACTGGGAAATCCGGGTATGAAAATTTCGAGCATCTGAACACCCCTCTTTTCGCGATTAGAGCCATATTAACGGAGATAAATCGATTTAAAGGTTTGGAAGGCCCACCAGCCGACAAATAAAAGATTTTGTAATATTTTATACTGGGAAATCCGGGTATGAAAATTTCGAGCATCTGAACACCCCTCTTTTCGCGATTAGAGCCATATTAACGGAGATAAATCGATTTAAAGGTTTGGAAGGCCCACCAGCCGACAAATAAAAGATTTTGTAATATTTTATACTGGGAAATCCGGGTATGCAAATTTCGAGCATCTCAACACCCCTCTTTTCGCGATTAGAGCCATATTAACGGAGATATATCGATTTAAAGGTTTGGAAGGCCCACCAGCCGATAAATAAAAGATTTTGTAATATTTTATACTGGGAAATCCGGGTATGAAAATTTCGAGCATCTGAACACCCCTCTTTTCGCGATTAGAGCCATATTAACGGAGATAAATCGATTTAAAGGTTTGGAAGGCCCACCAGCCGACAAATAAAAGATTTTGTAATATTTTATACTGGGAAATCCGGGTATGAAAATTTCGAGCATCTCAACACCCCTCTTTTCGCGATTAGAGCCATATTAACGGAGATATATCGATTTAAAGGTTTGGAAGGCCCACCAGCCGATAAATAAAAGATTTTGTAATATTTTATACTGGGAAATCCGGGTATGAAAATTTCGAGCATCTGAACACCCCTCTTTTCGCGATTAGAGCCATATTAACGGAGATAAATCGATTTAAAGGTTTGGAAGGCCCACCAGCCGACAAATAAAAGATTTTGTAATATTTTATACTGGGAAATCCGGGTACCTTTTCGCGATTAGAGCCATATTAACGGAGATATATCGATTTAAAGGTTTGGAAGGCCCACCAGCCGATGAATAAAAGATTTTGTAATATTTTATACTGGGAAATCCGGGTATGAAAATTTCGAGCATCTGAACACCCCTCTTTTCGCGATTAGAGCCATATTAACGGAGATATATCGATTTAAAGGTTTGGAAGGCCCACCAGCCGATAAATAAAAGATTTTGTAATATTTTATACTGGGAAATCCGGGTATGAAAATTTCGAGCATCTGAACACCCCTCTTTTCGCGATTAGAGCCATATTAACGGAGATAAATCGATTTAAAGGTTTGGAAGGCCCACCAGCCGACAAATAAAAGATTTTGTAATATTTTATACTGGGAAATCCGGGTATGAAAATTTCGAGCATCTCAACACCCCTCTTTTCGCGATTAGAGCCATATTAACGGAGATATATCGATTTAAAGGTTTGGAAGGCCCACCAGCCGATAAATAAAAGATTTTGTAATATTTTATACTGGGAAATCCGGGTATGAAAATTTCGAGCATCTGAACACCCCTCTTTTCGCGATTAGAGCCATATTAACGGAGATAAATCGATTTAAAGGTTTGGAAGGCCCACCAGCCGACAAATAAAAGATTTTGTAATATTTTATACTGGGAAATCCGGGTACCTTTTCGCGATTAGAGCCATATTAACGGAGATATATCGATTTAAAGGTTTGGAAGGCCCACCAGCCGATGAATAAAAGATTTTGTAATATTTTATACTGGAAAATCCGGGTATGAAAATTTCGAGCATCTGAACACCCCTCTTTTCGCGATTAGAGCCATATTAACGGAGATATATCGATTTAAAGGTTTGGAAGGCCCACCAGCCGATAAATAAAAGATTTTGTAATATTTTATACTGGGAAATCCGGGTATGAAAATTTCGAGCATCTGAACACCCCTCTTTTCGCGATTAGAGCCATATTAACGGAGATAAATCGATTTAAAGGTTTGGAAGGCCCACCAGCCGATAAATAAAAGATTTTGTAATATTTTATACTGGGAAATCCGGGTATGAAAATTTCGAGCATCTGAACACCCCTCTTTTCGCGATTAGAGCCATATTAACGGAGATAAATCGATTTAAAGGTTTGGAAGGCCCACCAGCCGACAAATAAAAGATTTTGTAATATTTTATACTGGGAAATCCGGGTACCTTTTCGCGATTAGAGCCATATTAACGGAGATATATCGATTTAAAGGTTTGGAAGGCCCACCAGCCGATGAATAAAAGATTTTGTAATATTTTATACTGGGAAATCCGGGTATGAAAATTTCGAGCATCTGAACACCCCTCTTTTCGCGATTAGAGCCATATTAACGGAGATAAATCGATTTAAAGGTTTGGAAGGCCCACCAGCCGATAAATAAAAGATTTTGTAATATTTTATACTGGGAAATCCGGGTATGAAAATTTCGAGCATCTGAACACCCCTCTTTTCGCGATTAGAGCCATATTAACGGAGATAAATCGATTTAAAGGTTTGGAAGGCCCACCAGCCGACAAATAAAAGATTTTGTAATATTTTATACTGGGAAATCCGGGTACCTTTTCGCGATTAGAGCCATATTAACGGAGATATATCGATTTAAAGGTTTGGAAGGCCCACCAGCCGATGAATAAAAGATTTTGTAATATTTTATACTGGGAAATCCGGGTATGAAAATTTCGAGCATCTGAACACCCCTCTTTTCGCGATTAGAGCCATATTAACGGAGATAAATCGATTTAAAGGTTTGGAAGGCCCACCAGCCGATAAATAAAAGATTTTGTAATATTTTATACTGGGAAATCCGGGTATGAAAATTTCGAGCATCTGAACACCCCTCTTTTCGCGATTAGAGCCATATTAACGGAGATAAATCGATTTAAAGGTTTGGAAGGCCCACCAGCCGACAAATAAAAGATTTTGTAATATTTTATACTGGGAAATCCGGGTACCTTTTCGCGATTAGAGCCATATTAACGGAGATATATCGATTTAAAGGTTTGGAAGGCCCACCAGCCGATGAATAAAAGATTTTGTAATATTTTATACTGGGAAATCCGGGTATGAAAATTTCGAGCATCTGAACACCCCTCTTTTCGCGATTAGAGCCATATTAACGGAGATATATCGATTTAAAGGTTTGGAAGGCCCACCAGCCGATAAATAAAAGATTTTGTAATATTTTATACTGGGAAATCCGGGTATGAAAATTTCGAGCATCTGAACACCCCTCTTTTCGCGATTAGAGCCATATTAACGGAGATAAATCGATTTAAAGGTTTGGAAGGCCCACCAGCCGATAAATAAAAGATTTTGTAATATTTTATACTGGGAAATCCGGGTATGAAAATTTCGAGCATCTGAACACCCCTCTTTTCGCGATTAGAGCCATATTAACGGAGATAAATCGATTTAAAGGTTTGGAAGGCCCACCAGCCGACAAATAAAAGATTTTGTAATATTTTATACTGGGAAATCCGGGTATGAAAATTTCGAGCATCTCAACACCCCTCTTTTCGCGATTAGAGCCATATTAACGGAGATATATCGATTTAAAGGTTTGGAAGGCCCACCAGCCGATAAATAAAAGATTTTGTAATATTTTATACTGGGAAATCCGGGTATGAAAATTTCGAGCATCTGAACACCCCTCTTTTCGCGATTAGAGCCATATTAACGGAGATAAATCGATTTAAAGGTTTGGAAGGCCCACCAGCCGACAAATAAAAGATTTTGTAATATTTTATACTGGGAAATCCGGGTACCTTTTCGCGATTAGAGCCATATTAACGGAGATATATCGATTTAAAGGTTTGGAAGGCCCACCAGCCGATGAATAAAAGATTTTGTAATATTTTATACTGGGAAATCCGGGTATGAAAATTTCGAGCATCTGAACACCCCTCTTTTCGCGATTAGAGCCATATTAACGGAGATATATCGATTTAAAGGTTTGGAAGGCCCACCAGCCGATAAATAAAAGATTTTGTAATATTTTATACTGGGAAATCCGGGTATGAAAATTTCGAGCATCTGAACACCCCTCTTTTCGCGATTAGAGCCATATTAACGGAGATAAATCGATTTAAAGGTTTGGAAGGCCCACCAGCCGACAAATAAAAGATTTTGTAATATTTTATACTGGGAAATCCGGGTATGAAAATTTCGAGCATCTCAACACCCCTCTTTTCGCGATTAGAGCCATATTAACGGAGATATATCGATTTAAAGGTTTGGAAGGCCCACCAGCCGATAAATAAAAGATTTTGTAATATTTTATACTGGGAAATCCGGGTATGAAAATTTCGAGCATCTGAACACCCCTCTTTTCGCGATTAGAGCCATATTAACGGAGATAAATCGATTTAAAGGTTTGGAAGGCCCACCAGCCGACAAATAAAAGATTTTGTAATATTTTATACTGGGAAATCCGGGTACCTTTTCGCGATTAGAGCCATATTAACGGAGATATATCGATTTAAAGGTTTGGAAGGCCCACCAGCCGATGAATAAAAGATTTTGTAATATTTTATACTGGGAAATCCGGGTATGAAAATTTCGAGCATCTGAACACCCCTCTTTTCGCGATTAGAGCCATATTAACGGAGATATATCGATTTAAAGGTTTGGAAGGCCCACCAGCCGATAAATAAAAGATTTTGTAATATTTTATACTGGGAAATCCGGGTATGAAAATTTCGAGCATCTGAACACCCCTCTTTTCGCGATTAGAGCCATATTAACGGAGATAAATCGATTTAAAGGTTTGGAAGGCCCACCAGCCGACAAATAAAAGATTTTGTAATATTTTATACTGGGAAATCCGGGTATGAAAATTTCGAGCATCTCAACACCCCTCTTTTCGCGATTAGAGCCATATTAACGGAGATATATCGATTTAAAGGTTTGGAAGGCCCACCAGCCGATAAATAAAAGATTTTGTAATATTTTATACTGGGAAATCCGGGTATGAAAATTTCGAGCATCTGAACACCCCTCTTTTCGCGATTAGAGCCATATTAACGGAGATAAATCGATTTAAAGGTTTGGAAGGCCCACCAGCCGACAAATAAAAGATTTTGTAATATTTTATACTGGGAAATCCGGGTACCTTTTCGCGATTAGAGCCATATTAACGGAGATATATCGATTTAAAGGTTTGGAAGGCCCACCAGCCGATGAATAAAAGATTTTGTAATATTTTATACTGGGAAATCCGGGTATGAAAATTTCGAGCATCTGAACACCCCTCTTTTCGCGATTAGAGCCATATTAACGGAGATAAATCGATTTAAAGGTTTGGAAGGCCCACCAGCCGATAAATAAAAGATTTTGTAATATTTTATACTGGGAAATCCGGGTATGAAAATTTCGAGCATCTGAACACCCCTCTTTTCGCGATTAGAGCCATATTAACGGAGATAAATCGATTTAAAGGTTTGGAAGGCCCACCAGCCGACAAATAAAAGATTTTGTAATATTTTATACTGGGAAATCCGGGTACCTTTTCGCGATTAGAGCCATATTAACGGAGATATATCGATTTAAAGGTTTGGAAGGCCCACCAGCCGATGAATAAAAGATTTTGTAATATTTTATACTGGGAAATCCGGGTATGAAAATTTCGAGCATCTGAACACCCCTCTTTTCGCGATTAGAGCCATATTAACGGAGATAAATCGATTTAAAGGTTTGGAAGGCCCACCAGCCGATAAATAAAAGATTTTGTAATATTTTATACTGGGAAATCCGGGTATGAAAATTTCGAGCATCTGAACACCCCTCTTTTCGCGATTAGAGCCATATTAACGGAGATAAATCGATTTAAAGGTTTGGAAGGCCCACCAGCCGACAAATAAAAGATTTTGTAATATTTTATACTGGGAAATCCGGGTACCTTTTCGCGATTAGAGCCATATTAACGGAGATATATCGATTTAAAGGTTTGGAAGGCCCACCAGCCGATGAATAAAAGATTTTGTAATATTTTATACTGGGAAATCCGGGTATGAAAATTTCGAGCATCTGAACACCCCTCTTTTCGCGATTAGAGCCATATTAACGGAGATATATCGATTTAAAGGTTTGGAAGGCCCACCAGCCGATAAATAAAAGATTTTGTAATATTTTATACTGGGAAATCCGGGTATGAAAATTTCGAGCATCTGAACACCCCTCTTTTCGCGATTAGAGCCATATTAACGGAGATAAATCGATTTAAAGGTTTGGAAGGCCCACCAGCCGATAAATAAAAGATTTTGTAATATTTTATACTGGGAAATCCGGGTATGAAAATTTCGAGCATCTGAACACCCCTCTTTTCGCGATTAGAGCCATATTAACGGAGATAAATCGATTTAAAGGTTTGGAAGGCCCACCAGCCGACAAATAAAAGATTTTGTAATATTTTATACTGGGAAATCCGGGTATGAAAATTTCGAGCATCTCAACACCCCTCTTTTCGCGATTAGAGCCATATTAACGGAGATATATCGATTTAAAGGTTTGGAAGGCCCACCAGCCGATAAATAAAAGATTTTGTAATATTTTATACTGGGAAATCCGGGTATGAAAATTTCGAGCATCTGAACACCCCTCTTTTCGCGATTAGAGCCATATTAACGGAGATAAATCGATTTAAAGGTTTGGAAGGCCCACCAGCCGACAAATAAAAGATTTTGTAATATTTTATACTGGGAAATCCGGGTACCTTTTCGCGATTAGAGCCATATTAACGGAGATATATCGATTTAAAGGTTTGGAAGGCCCACCAGCCGATGAATAAAAGATTTTGTAATATTTTATACTGGGAAATCCGGGTATGAAAATTTCGAGCATCTGAACACCCCTCTTTTCGCGATTAGAGCCATATTAACGGAGATATATCGATTTAAAGGTTTGGAAGGCCCACCAGCCGATAAATAAAAGATTTTGTAATATTTTATACTGGGAAATCCGGGTATGAAAATTTCGAGCATCTGAACACCCCTCTTTTCGCGATTAGAGCCATATTAACGGAGATAAATCGATTTAAAGGTTTGGAAGGCCCACCAGCCGACAAATAAAAGATTTTGTAATATTTTATACTGGGAAATCCGGGTATGAAAATTTCGAGCATCTCAACACCCCTCTTTTCGCGATTAGAGCCATATTAACGGAGATATATCGATTTAAAGGTTTGGAAGGCCCACCAGCCGATAAATAAAAGATTTTGTAATATTTTATACTGGGAAATCCGGGTATGAAAATTTCGAGCATCTGAACACCCCTCTTTTCGCGATTAGAGCCATATTAACGGAGATAAATCGATTTAAAGGTTTGGAAGGCCCACCAGCCGACAAATAAAAGATTTTGTAATATTTTATACTGGGAAATCCGGGTACCTTTTCGCGATTAGAGCCATATTAACGGAGATATATCGATTTAAAGGTTTGGAAGGCCCACCAGCCGATGAATAAAAGATTTTGTAATATTTTATACTGGGAAATCCGGGTATGAAAATTTCGAGCATCTGAACACCCCTCTTTTCGCGATTAGAGCCATATTAACGGAGATATATCGATTTAAAGGTTTGGAAGGCCCACCAGCCGATAAATAAAAGATTTTGTAATATTTTATACTGGGAAATCCGGGTATGAAAATTTCGAGCATCTGAACACCCCTCTTTTCGCGATTAGAGCCATATTAACGGAGATAAATCGATTTAAAGGTTTGGAAGGCCCACCAGCCGACAAATAAAAGATTTTGTAATATTTTATACTGGGAAATCCGGGTATGAAAATTTCGAGCATCTCAACACCCCTCTTTTCGCGATTAGAGCCATATTAACGGAGATATATCGATTTAAAGGTTTGGAAGGCCCACCAGCCGATAAATAAAAGATTTTGTAATATTTTATACTGGGAAATCCGGGTATGAAAATTTCGAGCATCTGAACACCCCTCTTTTCGCGATTAGAGCCATATTAACGGAGATAAATCGATTTAAAGGTTTGGAAGGCCCACCAGCCGACAAATAAAAGATTTTGTAATATTTTATACTGGGAAATCCGGGTACCTTTTCGCGATTAGAGCCATATTAACGGAGATATATCGATTTAAAGGTTTGGAAGGCCCACCAGCCGATGAATAAAAGATTTTGTAATATTTTATACTGGGAAATCCGGGTATGAAAATTTCGAGCATCTGAACACCCCTCTTTTCGCGATTAGAGCCATATTAACGGAGATATATCGATTTAAAGGTTTGGAAGGCCCACCAGCCGATAAATAAAAGATTTTGTAATATTTTATACTGGGAAATCCGGGTATGAAAATTTCGAGCATCTGAACACCCCTCTTTTCGCGATTAGAGCCATATTAACGGAGATAAATCGATTTAAAGGTTTGGAAGGCCCACCAGCCGATAAATAAAAGATTTTGTAATATTTTATACTGGGAAATCCGGGTATGAAAATTTCGAGCATCTGAACACCCCTCTTTTCGCGATTAGAGCCATATTAACGGAGATAAATCGATTTAAAGGTTTGGAAGGCCCACCAGCCGACAAATAAAAGATTTTGTAATATTTTATACTGGGAAATCCGGGTACCTTTTCGCGATTAGAGCCATATTAACGGAGATATATCGATTTAAAGGTTTGGAAGGCCCACCAGCCGATGAATAAAAGATTTTGTAATATTTTATACTGGGAAATCCGGGTATGAAAATTTCGAGCATCTGAACACCCCTCTTTTCGCGATTAGAGCCATATTAACGGAGATAAATCGATTTAAAGGTTTGGAAGGCCCACCAGCCGATAAATAAAAGATTTTGTAATATTTTATACTGGGAAATCCGGGTATGAAAATTTCGAGCATCTGAACACCCCTCTTTTCGCGATTAGAGCCATATTAACGGAGATAAATCGATTTAAAGGTTTGGAAGGCCCACCAGCCGACAAATAAAAGATTTTGTAATATTTTATACTGGGAAATCCGGGTACCTTTTCGCGATTAGAGCCATATTAACGGAGATATATCGATTTAAAGGTTTGGAAGGCCCACCAGCCGATGAATAAAAGATTTTGTAATATTTTATACTGGGAAATCCGGGTATGAAAATTTCGAGCATCTGAACACCCCTCTTTTCGCGATTAGAGCCATATTAACGGAGATAAATCGATTTAAAGGTTTGGAAGGCCCACCAGCCGATAAATAAAAGATTTTGTAATATTTTATACTGGGAAATCCGGGTATGAAAATTTCGAGCATCTGAACACCCCTCTTTTCGCGATTAGAGCCATATTAACGGAGATAAATCGATTTAAAGGTTTGGAAGGCCCACCAGCCGACAAATAAAAGATTTTGTAATATTTTATACTGGGAAATCCGGGTACCTTTTCGCGATTAGAGCCATATTAACGGAGATATATCGATTTAAAGGTTTGGAAGGCCCACCAGCCGATGAATAAAAGATTTTGTAATATTTTATACTGGGAAATCCGGGTATGAAAATTTCGAGCATCTGAACACCCCTCTTTTCGCGATTAGAGCCATATTAACGGAGATATATCGATTTAAAGGTTTGGAAGGCCCACCAGCCGATAAATAAAAGATTTTGTAATATTTTATACTGGGAAATCCGGGTATGAAAATTTCGAGCATCTGAACACCCCTCTTTTCGCGATTAGAGCCATATTAACGGAGATAAATCGATTTAAAGGTTTGGAAGGCCCACCAGCCGATAAATAAAAGATTTTGTAATATTTTATACTGGGAAATCCGGGTATGAAAATTTCGAGCATCTGAACACCCCTCTTTTCGCGATTAGAGCCATATTAACGGAGATAAATCGATTTAAAGGTTTGGAAGGCCCACCAGCCGATAAATAAAAGATTTTGTAATATTTTATACTGGGAAATCCGGGTATGAAAATTTCGAGCATCTGAACACCCCTCTTTTCGCGATTAGAGCCATATTAACGGAGATAAATCGATTTAAAGGTTTGGAAGGCCCACCAGCCGATAAATAAAAGATTTTGTAATATTTTATACTGGGAAATCCGGGTATGAAAATTTCGAGCATCTGAACACCCCTCTTTTCGCGATTAGAGCCATATTAACGGAGATATATCGATTTAAAGGTTTGGAAGGCCCACCAGCTGATAAATGAAAGATTTTGTAATATTTTATACTGGGAAATCCGGGCATGAAAATTTCAAGCATCTAAACACCCCCCTTTTCGCGATTAGAGCCATATTAACGGAGATAAATCGATTTAAAGGTTTGGAAGGCCCACCAGCCGACAAATAAAAGATTTTGTAATATTTTATACTGGGAAATCCGGGTATGAAAATTTCGAGCATCTGAACACCCCTCTTTTCGCGATTAGAGCCATATTAACGGAGATATATCGATTTAAAGGTTTGGAAGGCCCACCAGCCGATAAATAAAAGATTTTGTAATATTTTATACTGGGAAATCCGGGTATGAAAATTTCGAGCATCTGAACACCCCTCTTTTCGCGATTAGAGCCATATTAACGGAGATATATCGATTTAAAGGTTTGGAAGGCCCACCAGCCGATAAATAAAAGATTTTGTAATATTTTATA
This sequence comes from Ochlerotatus camptorhynchus, assembly GCF_037179485.1. NCBI lineage: Eukaryota > Metazoa > Arthropoda > Insecta > Diptera > Culicidae > Ochlerotatus > Ochlerotatus camptorhynchus. The sequence goes on along the minus strand of NW_027040941.1, from coordinate 244,992 downwards.
CTGGGAAATCCGGGTATGAAAATTTCGAGCATCTGAACACCCCTCTTTTCGCGATTAGAGCCATATTAACGGAGATATATCGATTTAAAGGTTTGGAAGGCCCACCAGCCGATAAATAAAAGATTTTGTAATATTTTATACTGGGAAATCCGGGTATGAAAATTTCGAGCATCTGAACACCCCTCTTTTCGCGATTAGAGCCATATTAACGGAGATATATCGATTTAAAGGTTTGGAAGGCCCACCAGCCGACAAATAAAAGATTTTGTAATATTTTATACTGGGAAATCCGGGTATGAAAATTTCGAGCATCTGAACACCCCTCTTTTCGCGATTAGAGCCATATTAACGGAGATAAATCGATTTAAAGGTTTGGAAGGCCCACCAGCCGACAAATAAAAGATTTTGTAATATTTTATACTGGGAAATCCGGGTATGAAAATTTCGAGCATCTGAACACCCCTCTTTTCGCGATTAGAGCCATATTAACGGAGATATATCGATTTAAAGGTTTGGAAGGCCCACCAGCCGATAAATAAAAGATTTTGTAATATTTTATACTGGGAAATCCGGGTATGAAAATTTCGAGCATCTGAACACCCCTCTTTTCGCGATTAGAGCCATATTAACGGAGATATATCGATTTAAAGGTTTGGAAGGCCCACCAGCCGATAAATAAAAGATTTTGTAATATTTTATACTGGGAAATCCGGGTATGAAAATTTCGAGCATCTGAACACCCCTCTTTTCGCGATTAGAGCCATATTAACGGAGATAAATCGATTTAAAGGTTTGGAAGGCCCACCAGCCGACAAATAAAAGATTTTGTAATATTTTATACTGGGAAATCCGGGTATGAAAATTTCGAGCATCTGAACACCCCTCTTTTCGCGATTAGAGCCATATTAACGGAGATAAATCGATTTAAAGGTTTGGAAGGCCCACCAGCCGATAAATAAAAGATTTTGTAATATTTTATACTGGGAAAACCGGGTATGAAAATTTCGAGCATCTGAACACCCCTCTTTTCGCGATTAGAGCCATATTAACGGAGATATATCGATTTAAAGGTTTGGAAGGCCCACCAGCCGATAAATAAAAGATTTTGTAATATTTTATACTGGGAAATCCGGGTATGAAAATTTCGAGCATCTGAACACCCCTCTTTTCGCGATTAGAGCCATATTAACGGAGATAAATCGATTTAAAGGTTTGGAAGGCCCACCAGCCGACAAATAAAAGATTTTGTAATATTTTATACTGGGAAATCCGGGTATGAAAATTTCGAGCATCTGAACACCCCTCTTTTCGCGATTAGAGCCATATTAACGGAGATAAATCGATTTAAAGGTTTGGAAGGCCCACCAGCCGACAAATAAAAGATTTTGTAATATTTTATACTGGGAAATCCGGGTATGAAAATTTCGAGCATCTGAACACCCCTCTTTTCGCGATTAGAGCCATATTAACGGAGATAAATCGATTTAAAGGTTTGGAAGGCCCACCAGCCGACAAATAAAAGATTTTGTAATATTTTATACTGGGAAATCCGGGTATGAAAATTTCGAGCATCTGAACACCCCTCTTTTCGCGATTAGAGCCATATTAACGGAGATAAATCGATTTAAAGGTTTGGAAGGCCCACCAGCCGATAAATAAAAGATTTTGTAATATTTTATACTGGGAAATCCGGGTATGAAAATTTCGAGCATCTGAACACCCCTCTTTTCGCGATTAGAGCCATATTAACGGAGATATATCGATTTAAAGGTTTGGAAGGCCCACCAGCCGATAAATAAAAGATTTTGTAATATTTTATACTGGGAAATCCGGGTATGAAAATTTCGAGCATCTGAACACCCCTCTTTTCGCGATTAGAGCCATATTAACGGAGATAAATCGATTTAAAGGTTTGGAAGGCCCACCAGCCGACAAATAAAAGATTTTGTAATATTTTATACTGGGAAATCCGGGTATGAAAATTTCGAGCATCTGAACACCCCTCTTTTCGCGATTAGAGCCATATTAACGGAGATAAATCGATTTAAAGGTTTGGAAGGCCCACCAGCCGACAAATAAAAGATTTTGTAATATTTTATACTGGGAAATCCGGGTATGCAAATTTCGAGCATCTCAACACCCCTCTTTTCGCGATTAGAGCCATATTAACGGAGATATATCGATTTAAAGGTTTGGAAGGCCCACCAGCCGATAAATAAAAGATTTTGTAATATTTTATACTGGGAAATCCGGGTATGAAAATTTCGAGCATCTGAACACCCCTCTTTTCGCGATTAGAGCCATATTAACGGAGATAAATCGATTTAAAGGTTTGGAAGGCCCACCAGCCGACAAATAAAAGATTTTGTAATATTTTATACTGGGAAATCCGGGTATGAAAATTTCGAGCATCTCAACACCCCTCTTTTCGCGATTAGAGCCATATTAACGGAGATATATCGATTTAAAGGTTTGGAAGGCCCACCAGCCGATAAATAAAAGATTTTGTAATATTTTATACTGGGAAATCCGGGTATGAAAATTTCGAGCATCTGAACACCCCTCTTTTCGCGATTAGAGCCATATTAACGGAGATAAATCGATTTAAAGGTTTGGAAGGCCCACCAGCCGACAAATAAAAGATTTTGTAATATTTTATACTGGGAAATCCGGGTACCTTTTCGCGATTAGAGCCATATTAACGGAGATATATCGATTTAAAGGTTTGGAAGGCCCACCAGCCGATAAATAAAAGATTTTGTAATATTTTATACTGGGAAATCCGGGTATGAAAATTTCGAGCATCTGAACACCCCTCTTTTCGCGATTAGAGCCATATTAACGGAGATATATCGATTTAAAGGTTTGGAAGGCCCACCAGCCGATAAATAAAAGATTTTGTAATATTTTATACTGGGAAATCCGGGTATGAAAATTTCGAGCATCTGAACACCCCTCTTTTCGCGATTAGAGCCATATTAACGGAGATATATCGATTTAAAGGTTTGGAAGGCCCACCAGCCGATAAATAAAAGATTTTGTAATATTTTATACTGGGAAATCCGGGTATGAAAATTTCGAGCATCTGAACACCCCTCTTTTCGCGATTAGAGCCATATTAACGGAGATAAATCGATTTAAAGGTTTGGAAGGCCCACCAGCCGACAAATAAAAGATTTTGTAATATTTTATACTGGGAAATCCGGGTATGAAAATTTCGAGCATCTGAACACCCCTCTTTTCGCGATTAGAGCCATATTAACGGAGATAAATCGATTTAAAGGTTTGGAAGGCCCACCAGCCGATAAATAAAAGATTTTGTAATATTTTATACTGGGAAAACCGGGTATGAAAATTTCGAGCATCTGAACACCCCTCTTTTCGCGATTAGAGCCATATTAACGGAGATATATCGATTTAAAGGTTTGGAAGGCCCACCAGCCGATAAATAAAAGATTTTGTAATATTTTATACTGGGAAATCCGGGTATGAAAATTTCGAGCATCTGAACACCCCTCTTTTCGCGATTAGAGCCATATTAACGGAGATAAATCGATTTAAAGGTTTGGAAGGCCCACCAGCCGACAAATAAAAGATTTTGTAATATTTTATACTGGGAAATCCGGGTATGAAAATTTCGAGCATCTGAACACCCCTCTTTTCGCGATTAGAGCCATATTAACGGAGATAAATCGATTTAAAGGTTTGGAAGGCCCACCAGCCGACAAATAAAAGATTTTGTAATATTTTATACTGGGAAATCCGGGTATGAAAATTTCGAGCATCTGAACACCCCTCTTTTCGCGATTAGAGCCATATTAACGGAGATAAATCGATTTAAAGGTTTGGAAGGCCCACCAGCCGACAAATAAAAGATTTTGTAATATTTTATACTGGGAAATCCGGGTATGAAAATTTCGAGCATCTGAACACCCCTCTTTTCGCGATTAGAGCCATATTAACGGAGATAAATCGATTTAAAGGTTTGGAAGGCCCACCAGCCGATAAATAAAAGATTTTGTAATATTTTATACTGGGAAATCCGGGTATGAAAATTTCGAGCATCTGAACACCCCTCTTTTCGCGATTAGAGCCATATTAACGGAGATATATCGATTTAAAGGTTTGGAAGGCCCACCAGCCGATAAATAAAAGATTTTGTAATATTTTATACTGGGAAATCCGGGTATGAAAATTTCGAGCATCTGAACACCCCTCTTTTCGCGATTAGAGCCATATTAACGGAGATAAATCGATTTAAAGGTTTGGAAGGCCCACCAGCCGACAAATAAAAGATTTTGTAATATTTTATACTGGGAAATCCGGGTATGAAAATTTCGAGCATCTGAACACCCCTCTTTTCGCGATTAGAGCCATATTAACGGAGATAAATCGATTTAAAGGTTTGGAAGGCCCACCAGCCGACAAATAAAAGATTTTGTAATATTTTATACTGGGAAATCCGGGTATGCAAATTTCGAGCATCTCAACACCCCTCTTTTCGCGATTAGAGCCATATTAACGGAGATATATCGATTTAAAGGTTTGGAAGGCCCACCAGCCGATAAATAAAAGATTTTGTAATATTTTATACTGGGAAATCCGGGTATGAAAATTTCGAGCATCTGAACACCCCTCTTTTCGCGATTAGAGCCATATTAACGGAGATAAATCGATTTAAAGGTTTGGAAGGCCCACCAGCCGACAAATAAAAGATTTTGTAATATTTTATACTGGGAAATCCGGGTATGAAAATTTCGAGCATCTCAACACCCCTCTTTTCGCGATTAGAGCCATATTAACGGAGATATATCGATTTAAAGGTTTGGAAGGCCCACCAGCCGATAAATAAAAGATTTTGTAATATTTTATACTGGGAAATCCGGGTATGAAAATTTCGAGCATCTGAACACCCCTCTTTTCGCGATTAGAGCCATATTAACGGAGATAAATCGATTTAAAGGTTTGGAAGGCCCACCAGCCGACAAATAAAAGATTTTGTAATATTTTATACTGGGAAATCCGGGTACCTTTTCGCGATTAGAGCCATATTAACGGAGATATATCGATTTAAAGGTTTGGAAGGCCCACCAGCCGATGAATAAAAGATTTTGTAATATTTTATACTGGGAAATCCGGGTATGAAAATTTCGAGCATCTGAACACCCCTCTTTTCGCGATTAGAGCCATATTAACGGAGATATATCGATTTAAAGGTTTGGAAGGCCCACCAGCCGATAAATAAAAGATTTTGTAATATTTTATACTGGGAAATCCGGGTATGAAAATTTCGAGCATCTGAACACCCCTCTTTTCGCGATTAGAGCCATATTAACGGAGATAAATCGATTTAAAGGTTTGGAAGGCCCACCAGCCGATAAATAAAAGATTTTGTAATATTTTATACTGGGAAATCCGGGTATGAAAATTTCGAGCATCTGAACACCCCTCTTTTCGCGATTAGAGCCATATTAACGGAGATATATCGATTTAAAGGTTTGGAAGGCCCACCAGCTGATAAATGAAAGATTTTGTAATATTTTATACTGGGAAATCCGGGCATGAAAATTTCAAGCATCTAAACACCCCCCTTTTCGCGATTAGAGCCATATTAACGGAGATAAATCGATTTAAAGGTTTGGAAGGCCCACCAGCCGACAAATAAAAGATTTTGTAATATTTTATACTGGGAAATCCGGGTATGAAAATTTCGAGCATCTGAACATGTAACCGTTCGAGAAATTTCGCTGAGGTTTTGTTCAAACTCAGTGGCTTAAGCGCCACTCTCGATTAGGAGAGACCACTGGTCGTGTTGAAACTTTGCCCGACAATTGAGACTTTTCTCTCAGAGGACCTCTTGAACGGTCGTTGGTTACTAACGGTAAAAAACTACTAACTTTCTGGAAATGCCAAGTCCTTCAGTAGTACGGGAATGGAGCGCATGGACCAAATAAATAAACCAAAGATATTACTCTGACTCACCCACGAAACGAAACGGAAAGAGAACGAAGGAATGCTTACTCAACTGAGCGGAAACGAAAAAAAACAGAACGTAACGTAGTAAGTGTGTTTTATTCAGGGAGTAGCATTCAAAACGTTCTAAAACTAATCTTCAACTTTTTCTTTAAACTATATTTTAGCATTCATTCGCATTGGATTTCTGAGAGGGGTGTACGGAAAAGAGCAAATCATGGCCATGAATTAAACATGCTCTGACATACCTGCGCAGGTTTTACTTGACGAAACGATGAATCGATGACTGCTGACCGATGAGGGCTCGATGACTCGATGATGGCGGTGTAGCGATGGCGGCGTAAACGTGATGGTGCCGCTCACGTGCTGCAGTATGGCGCGCAGCAACGGAAGGTGACTCGTACGCGGTATGGCCGAATTATAGTTGCGGAGGGAGTGGCGGCTGGACGGAAGACTTCCGATTTGGAAATCGAGAGCTGAGCTACGACGAGAAGTCGTGCTGTCCCGGGAGATTCGCTCCGCAGAGATAAGAGGCCAACGTACCTTCGGACGGCTTCGCGTACTTTGTTTCCGCTATGACCGCCCGCGATGGAATGAACCCCCTCTCCCGTTGGTTTGAATCCGGACCGCGGCACGCTTTTGGCGACGCACTCACACGGTCCGAGCTCTCGCAACAATGGTCCACAGGGGTTGTAGTGGAAGGGACCTCGTCGACGGATGATTGGCGACCGTCGGAAGATATTTCGCTTCGAAGGTTAGCGAACTTCACCCACCTCCGTTTAGCTACCTTCGAAAAGGCGGGCCTTAGCAGGGCGTACGAGTCGGAGGAAACGTCCGTCTTCTACGAACGATGATGGCGATGCCACAGATGGAACCCCCGATCCGGCGTTGACGATAGCCGAACGGAACGTAACGTGTTTCCAGCCCGTACAAAAAAAGCGCAACGCGCTAGAAATCCAACGCGAACTCACATTAATTATACAATTCTAAATTTGAACAAAATTGAATAAAATTACCTTTTTTGTACAATTTCACTAATAAACGCACTGAACAGACTACGCGGAACTTAATTCGGACTTATGTCCACTGTACAAAAAGAAAGGAAAACGTTTAAAAAACCACTGGATGATAAAAACTCACTCACTACTATTTAATACCTTTTTAGAAACTTAACGCACAAAATCAATTTGATTAAATTTAACTCGAGAACGTAAAGTAATTCGCGCACTTCTGTTCACCAGCCGATTCGAAAACGAAATGGACGAGTCAGAATAATTTTGCGAGCAGGAAAATTCCTAACGACCTTTTCCTATTCAAATAGGTCATCTTTTAAAAACTCCCTCTTTATTCGAGAGTTGCGCCAAATCTTTCGAATGGCGACGGACTTCATGGCGCCTCCAGAAAGCATGCACAATATAATACAGCTCACTATAAGTTGAGCTTTTATGGCGAAGTTGTAGCCTAGACACAGTAAATATAGCAAAGTTGTAAAATCGACACAGCAATGGTCTGATTTTATTTCCACGGTTGAAATATTTCATTTCTAAGCAAACTTGAAATAAAAAATGATTTAATTGTTAATTAAATTAGATTTAATCGAAAAACTATAAACAAAAAACGTAAAACGTTACATCACACCACCCAGTTTTATGAAAATTTGATCAAAGGAATTGATCAAATTTTCATAACTTAAAAAACACTATAAACGCAAACGTTGTCAACAATTCTTTCATTCAGGTAAGTCGCACAAAAACAGCCAAATTTAAAGTAACATAAACTACAATCACTTGTTCATGAACTTATCAAATTCTGTTCAATAATAAACCTACTGAACAACAAACCATGATCAAAACAACGGAACATTCTCCGTCCTAAATTTGATCACCAACGGAAACTGCAATCAAATGCAACATCAAAACATTATTCGACCCAATCTGCATTTAAATTGCTCAAACGGACTCCTCTATTCAACGATAATCGAACTTCTACTCATCAAATTCAAATTTGACTAACTCATAGAATTCGAACTACGAAAATATCGAACAGACCTAAAACATCGCATGAACAACTGACAGCATATCGTTCTGTCACTCGAGCTACCAACCTAACCGAAAAAAAAACCGTTTTGACAAACGTCATCCTGAACTTGGACTGAACGCGTGAAAAGGAAAATCGACGGTGCAATATTCGCGAATTTAAAACGGAACGGCGATTTTCTACTGAATTTCAACGGATCTCATCAAAACCGGGGGAGTATTTTCACAATATTGTTTTCAATTATGGATTTAACTGTTTTCTGTTCTTTTCTTTACAGGTACTAGACACCGCAGACGGCAATGCCCTTGAATCAATTGAAATCGGAACAATTGATGGATGGAAATCAAAGGATCAATGGACGGAAATAAAGCTATTGGAACAACAAAAGAATGCTGATCATGAAAAACTAAAATGGACGGAAATAACTATGGATGTAAAGATGACCCGCTTGGAACACTACAAACGAAAAATTTTTGGAATTAATTACCGTATTTACTATGGAACCGACTAACTGGAATGGCACCGCGACAAATTTCAAACAAAATTTCAAGGAATTCGAGAGAAGCTATTTAAAAATCTGGAGTAAACTAAACTGATACTAAACATAATGGTGAGCGTTTTAAATTCTTATTATTTCAACCTTATCTAAGTAAACTAACATATATTTAAGTAGATTTTAAAAATTTTGTACCGACGAAAGTCGCTAAGGCTAGGCTATTTACATTGTATATACATTCACTAACACTAGTGTAATATAGACCCTTTCTTTACCATCATTGCTGGGGGATTTTCCTGATGTGTTTTCTATTTATTCTGGTACATTTCCTTCTTTATGGCTTATGTCATAGCTGTAACACCAAAACTTAAAATCTCTTCAAAAAATTTGCGTGGAATATTCCTAAATTGTTGTCGTATTTGTCCACTAGTTCGTAACTGTCTCCTAAGGTTCTTTTTACAAATGCTTCTGTGTATTTTGGTGCTAGTTTAGCACAGTAGTCCTTCGATTTGTCTGATTGGATCGTACACTTCTTCAGAACCTTCTCTCCAACCTGATAAGTCGGTGCATTCTTATTGGAACGCAAATTATAGTATCTAGCTTGTTTTTGATAAGCTTCTGCAAGGTTTTTTCTTACTTCTTGATATAATTTCTCCCGTTCTTCGTTGCTCAGGATATCCGTAGATGACGAGTTTGTGTTTCTGATCCTCTCGTATTCGATCCCATTCGAAACCATCTCTCGACCGAACGTGAGGAAGTAAGGTGTGAATTTCGTTGATTCATGCACTGAATTTCTAATCGCACATGCGATTTGTTGTAAATTATCGGTCCATTGTTTGTGGTTCCCCTTCAAGGTAGCTCTTATCGCTGTTGTCACCACCTTGTTTACCCTTTCAGTATTGTTTACTTGTGGGTGGTACGAAGGTGTTAACCAGTGCTTTACTCCGTACTGCTTCAATAGTCCTGCGAATTCCTTAGATGTAAATTGTGAACCATTATCGGTTAAAATCATCTCTGGTACTCCAAGTAACAAAAATATGGCCTGTTCTAGAAATTGTACTAATGATGAAGCAGTGGCCTGCCTAAATGGTTGGACCAAGATGAATTTTGAGAAAACATCTGTAACCACCAGAAGGCACGTGAATCTTCCTTTTCCGGAGGAAGGAAATGGGCCAACATAATCTAATGTTAAAAACTGCCACGGAAAATCACAATACTTTTTCTGTGATCCCATTGACGGAGTGGGGTTGATGTTAATTCCTTTTGACGTTTTGCAAGCCAAACAAGTTTTACAGTAAATTTTGACTTCTGAGGCCATTTTTGGCCAAAAATACTTCTCCTTAAGTGTGTTAACGGTCTTATCGTACCCAAGGTGAGCTGAATCGTGTACAGATTGTATCAATGGAAGTCTCTCTACCTCAGGGGGGTAGTATTTCCATTCAAACCGTTTGTCCTTGAATTTTCCTGATTCTTCTACGAATTTATAAATTCTATTTCCTACAACTTTGAAATTTTTGTAGTCATGAGGCATTTTAGAGATTTTGTCAACTAGTTCGATGTAGTTATCATCCGCTATTTGTATAGAATTGATGCGTGACAAGCAATCTGCTAACACATTATCTTTTCCTTTGCGATATTGCAATACAAAATCGTATGATTGCAATTTTGGCGCCCAACGCAAAAAATTATAACGTTTCATTTCTTTCATTCGTACTTGAACAAAAACAGCATTTTCATTCTAATTTTAATTTATTCCTACATATAATATTTTGAATTTACATTTTAGTTTTATCTTTGAATTGAATTTTCGCCTAGTATTTAATTTGAACTGAATTTTTCTAGTGTTAAGTTGGAATTGAATTCGTTTTTCTTTTATAATAGATTAAGGTTTTTTTTTTTCTTATTTTGCATTCTTGAATTTACATTTTATTCTTAATTTTTTTTTTTTTTCTCTTTTTCCACTATTATTAAATCGGTATATTAAATCTAAATAGCATAAGCATTATTTTTTTCGGTTTGAATTCGTATTTTGTAATTGAATTTTTATTGGAATTTGGTGATTGATTCTAATCAATTAAAATGAGCGGTCAATATATACTACCAGCTGTTGAGCATTTGCTGGAGGATGAAGTAGACGATGAATTGAGATTACGGAAGCAATCAGTCGATCGAAGAGAAACGTTGGAGGATAAAAAGAGGTTGTTACGCAGATTGTTTAAGGATGATAGGTGTAGTAAAGTTAATTATTCAGGAACTCATAAATTTTCAGATGAAATCGTAAAGGTTTCAGAAATTGTCAATGGATTAATATCAAATTTTTGTAAAATCGACACAGCAATGGTCTGATTTTATTTCCACGGTTGAAATATTTCATTTCTAAGCAAACTTGAAATAAAAAATGATTTAATTGTTAATTAAATTAGATTTAATCGAAAAACTATAAACAAAAAACGTAAAACGTTACAAACACCCCTCTTTTCGCGATTAGAGCCATATTAACGGAAATATATCGATTTAAAGGTTTGGAAGGCCCACCAGCCGATAAATAAAAGATTTTGTAATATTTTATACTGGGAAATCCGGGTATGAAAATTTCGAGCATCTGAACACCCCTCTTTTCGCGATTAGAGCCATATTAACGGAGATATATCGATTAAAAGGTTTGGAAGGCCCACCAGCCGATAAATAAAAGATTTTGTAATATTTTATACTGGGAAATCCGGGTATGAAAATTTCGAGCATCTGAACACCCCTCTTTTCGCGATTAGAGCCATATTAACGGAGATAAATCGATTTAAAGGTTTGGAAGGCCCACCAGCCGATAAATAAAAGATTTTGTAATATTTTATACTGGGAAATCCGGGTATGAAAATTTCGAGCATCTGAACACCCCTCTTTTCGCGATTAGAGCCATATTAACGGAGATAAATCGATTTAAAGGTTTGGAAGGCCCACCAGCCGACAAATAAAAGATTTTGTAATATTTTATACTGGGAAATCCGGGTATGAAAATTTCGAGCATCTGAACACCCCTCTTTTCGCGATTAGAGCCATATTAACGGAGATATATCGATTTAAAGGTTTGGAAGGCCCACCAGCCGATAAATAAAAGATTTTGTAATATTTTATACTGGGAAATCCGGGTATGAAAATTTCGAGCATCTGAACACCCCTCTTTTCGCGATTAGAGCCATATTAACGGAGATATATCGATTAAAAGGTTTGGAAGGCCCACCAGCCGATAAATAAAAGATTTTGTAATATTTTATACTGGGAAATCCGGGTATGAAAATTTCGAGCATCTGAACACCCCTCTTTTCGCGATTAGAGCCATATTAACGGAGATAAATCGATTTAAAGGTTTGGAAGGCCCACCAGCCGATAAATAAAAGATTTTGTAATATTTTATACTGGGAAATCCGGGTATGAAAATTTCGAGCATCTGAACACCCCTCTTTTCGCGATTAGAGCCATATTAACGGAGATAAATCGATTTAAAGGTTTGGAAGGCCCACCAGCCGACAAATAAAAGATTTTGTAATATTTTATACTGGGAAATCCGGGTATGAAAATTTCGAGCATCTGAACACCCCTCTTTTCGCGATTAGAGCCATATTAACGGAGATAAATCGATTTAAAGGTTTGGAAGGCCCACCAGCCGATAAATAAAAGATTTTGTAATATTTTATACTGGGAAATCCGGGTATGAAAATTTCGAGCATCTGAACACCCCTCTTTTCGCGATTAGAGCCATATTAACGGAGATATATCGATTTAAAGGTTTGGAAGGCCCACCAGCCGATAAATAAAAGATTTTGTAATATTTTATACTGGGAAATCCGGGTATGAAAATTTCGAGCATCTGAACACCCCTCTTTTCGCGATTAGAGCCATATTAACGGAGATAAATCGATTTAAAGGTTTGGAAGGCCCACCAGCCGACAAATAAAAGATTTTGTAATATTTTATACTGGGAAATCCGGGTATGAAAATTTCGAGCATCTGAACACCCCTCTTTTCGCGATTAGAGCCATATTAACGGAGATAAATCGATTTAAAGGTTTGGAAGGCCCACCAGCCGACAAATAAAAGATTTTGTAATATTTTATACTGGGAAATCCGGGTATGCAAATTTCGAGCATCTCAACACCCCTCTTTTCGCGATTAGAGCCATATTAACGGAGATATATCGATTTAAAGGTTTGGAAGGCCCACCAGCCGATAAATAAAAGATTTTGTAATATTTTATACTGGGAAATCCGGGTATGAAAATTTCGAGCATCTGAACACCCCTCTTTTCGCGATTAGAGCCATATTAACGGAGATAAATCGATTTAAAGGTTTGGAAGGCCCACCAGCCGACAAATAAAAGATTTTGTAATATTTTATACTGGGAAATCCGGGTATGAAAATTTCGAGCATCTCAACACCCCTCTTTTCGCGATTAGAGCCATATTAACGGAGATATATCGATTTAAAGGTTTGGAAGGCCCACCAGCCGATAAATAAAAGATTTTGTAATATTTTATACTGGGAAATCCGGGTATGAAAATTTCGAGCATCTGAACACCCCTCTTTTCGCGATTAGAGCCATATTAACGGAGATAAATCGATTTAAAGGTTTGGAAGGCCCACCAGCCGACAAATAAAAGATTTTGTAATATTTTATACTGGGAAATCCGGGTATGAAAATTTCGAGCATCTGAACACCCCTCTTTTCGCGATTAGAGCCATATTAACGGAGATATATCGATTTAAAGGTTTGGAAGGCCCACCAGCCGATAAATAAAAGATTTTGTAATATTTTATACTGGGAAATCCGGGTATGAAAATTTCGAGCATCTGAACACCCCTCTTTTCGCGATTAGAGCCATATTAACGGAGATATATCGATTTAAAGGTTTGGGAGGCCCACCAGCCGATAAATAAAAGATTTTGTAATATTTTATACTGGGAAATCCGGGTATGAAAATTTCGAGCATCTGAACACCCCTCTTTTCGCGATTAGAGCCATATTAACGGAGATAAATCGATTTAAAGGTTTGGAAGGCCCACCAGCCGACAAATAAAAGATTTTGTAATATTTTATACTGGGAAATCCGGGTACCTTTTCGCGATTAGAGCCATATTAACGGAGATATATCGATTTAAAGGTTTGGAAGGCCCACCAGCCGATGAATAAAAGATTTTGTAATATTTTATACTGGGAAATCCGGGTATGAAAATTTCGAGCATCTGAACACCCCTCTTTTCGCGATTAGAGCCATATTAACGGAGATATATCGATTTAAAGGTTTGGAAGGCCCACCAGCCGACAAATAAAAGATTTTGTAATATTTTATACTGGGAAATCCGGGTATGAAAATTTCGAGCATCTGAACACCCCTCTTTTCGCGATTAGAGCCATATTAACGGAGATATATCGATTTAAAGGTTTGGAAGGCCCACCAGCCGATAAATAAAAGATTTTGTAATATTTTATACTGGGAAATCCGGGTATGAAAATTTCGAGCATCTCAACACCCCTCTTTTCGCGATTAGAGCCATATTAACGGAGATATATCGATTTAAAGGTTTGGAAGGCCCACCAGCCGATAAATAAAAGATTTTGTAATATTTTATACTGGGAAATCCGGGTATGAAAATTTCGAGCATCTGAACACCCCTCTTTTCGCGATTAGAGTCATATTAACGGAGATAAATCGATTTAAAGGTTTGGAAGGCCCACCAGCCGACAAATAAAAGATTTTGTAATATTTTATACTGGGAAATCCGGGTATGAAAATTTCGAGCATCTGAACACCCCTCTTTTCGCGATTAGAGCCATATTAACGGAGATATATCGATTTAAAGGTTTGGAAGGCCCACCAGCTGATAAATGAAAGATTTTGTAATATTTTATACTGGGAAATCCGGGCATGAAAATTTCAAGCATCTAAACACCCCCCTTTTCGCGATTAGAGCCATATTAACGGAGATATATCGATTTAAAGGTTTGGAAGGCCCACCAGCCGACAAATAAAAGATTTTGTAATATTTTATACTGGGAAATCCGGGTATGAAAATTTCGAGCATCTCAACACCCCTCTTTTCGCGATTAGAGCCATATTAACGGAGATATATCGATTTAAAGGTTTGGAAGGCCCACCAGCCGATAAATAAAAGATTTTGTAATATTTTATACTGGGAAATCCGGGTATGAAAATTTCGAGCATCTCAACACCCCTCTTTTCGCGATTAGAGCCATATTAACGGAGATATATCGATTTAAAGGTTTGGAAGGCCCACCAGCCGATAAATAAAAGATTTTGTAATATTTTATACTGGGAAATCCGGGTATGAAAATTTCGAGCATCTGAACACCCCTCTTTTCGCGATTAGAGCCATATTAACGGAGATATATCGATTTAAAGGTTTGGAAGGCCCACCAGCTGATAAATGAAAGATTTTGTAATATTTTATACTGGGAAATCCGGGCATGAAAATTTCAAGCATCTAAACACCCCCCTTTTCGCGATTAGAGCCATATTAACGGAGATAAATCGATTTAAAGGTTTGGAAGGCCCACCAGCCGACAAATAAAAGATTTTGTAATATTTTATACTGGGAAATCCGGGTATGAAAATTTCGAGCATCTGAACACCCCTCTTTTCGCGATTAGAGCCATATTAACGGAGATAAATCGATTTAAAGGTTTGGAAGGCCCACCAGCCGACAAATAAAAGATTTTGTAATATTTTATACTGGGAAATCCGGGTATGAAAATTTCGAGCATCTGAACACCCCTCTTTTCGCGATTAGAGCCATATTAACGGAGATAAATCGATTTAAAGGTTTGGAAGGCCCACCAGCCGATAAATAAAAGATTTTGTAATATTTTATACTGGGAAATCCGGGTATGAAAATTTCGAGCATCTGAACACCCCTCTTTTCGCGATTAGAGCCATATTAACGGAGATATATCGATTTAAAGGTTTGGGAGGCCCACCAGCCGATAAATAAAAGATTTTGTAATATTTTATACTGGGAAATCCGGGTATGAAAATTTCGAGCATCTGAACACCCCTCTTTTCGCGATTAGAGCCATATTAACGGAGATAAATCGATTTAAAGGTTTGGAAGGCCCACCAGCCGACAAATAAAAGATTTTGTAATATTTTATACTGGGAAATCCGGGTACCTTTTCGCGATTAGAGCCATATTAACGGAGATATATCGATTTAAAGGTTTGGAAGGCCCACCAGCCGATGAATAAAAGATTTTGTAATATTTTATACTGGGAAATCCGGGTATGAAAATTTCGAGCATCTGAACACCCCTCTTTTCGCGATTAGAGCCATATTAACGGAGATATATCGATTTAAAGGTTTGGAAGGCCCACCAGCCGACAAATAAAAGATTTTGTAATATTTTATACTGGGAAATCCGGGTATGAAAATTTCGAGCATCTGAACACCCCTCTTTTCGCGATTAGAGCCATATTAACGGAGATATATCGATTTAAAGGTTTGGAAGGCCCACCAGCCGATAAATAAAAGATTTTGTAATATTTTATACTGGGAAATCCGGGTATGAAAATTTCGAGCATCTCAACACCCCTCTTTTCGCGATTAGAGCCATATTAACGGAGATATATCGATTTAAAGGTTTGGAAGGCCCACCAGCCGATAAATAAAAGATTTTGTAATATTTTATACTGGGAAATCCGGGTATGAAAATTTCGAGCATCTGAACACCCCTCTTTTCGCGATTAGAGTCATATTAACGGAGATAAATCGATTTAAAGGTTTGGAAGGCCCACCAGCCGACAAATAAAAGATTTTGTAATATTTTATACTGGGAAATCCGGGTATGAAAATTTCGAGCATCTGAACACCCCTCTTTTCGCGATTAGAGCCATATTAACGGAGATATATCGATTTAAAGGTTTGGAAGGCCCACCAGCTGATAAATGAAAGATTTTGTAATATTTTATACTGGGAAATCCGGGCATGAAAATTTCAAGCATCTAAACACCCCCCTTTTCGCGATTAGAGCCATATTAACGGAGATATATCGATTTAAAGGTTTGGAAGGCCCACCAGCCGACAAATAAAAGATTTTGTAATATTTTATACTGGGAAATCCGGGTATGAAAATTTCGAGCATCTCAACACCCCTCTTTTCGCGATTAGAGCCATATTAACGGAGATATATCGATTTAAAGGTTTGGAAGGCCCACCAGCCGATAAATAAAAGATTTTGTAATATTTTATACTGGGAAATCCGGGTATGAAAATTTCGAGCATCTCAACACCCCTCTTTTCGCGATTAGAGCCATATTAACGGAGATATATCGATTTAAAGGTTTGGAAGGCCCACCAGCCGATAAATAAAAGATTTTGTAATATTTTATACTGGGAAATCCGGGTATGAAAATTTCGAGCATCTGAACACCCCTCTTTTCGCGATTAGAGCCATATTAACGGAGATATATCGATTTAAAGGTTTGGAAGGCCCACCAGCTGATAAATGAAAGATTTTGTAATATTTTATACTGGGAAATCCGGGCATGAAAATTTCAAGCATCTAAACACCCCCCTTTTCGCGATTAGAGCCATATTAACGGAGATAAATCGATTTAAAGGTTTGGAAGGCCCACCAGCCGACAAATAAAAGATTTTGTAATATTTTATACTGGGAAATCCGGGTATGAAAATTTCGAGCATCTGAACACCCCTCTTTTCGCGATTAGAGCCATATTAACGGAGATATATCGATTTAAAGGTTTGGAAGGCCCACCAGCCGATAAATAAAAGATTTTGTAATATTTTATACTGGGAAATCCGGGTATGAAAATTTCGAGCATCTGAACACCCCTCTTTTCGCGATTAGAGCCATATTAACGGAGATAAATCGATTTAAAGGTTTGGAAGGCCCACCAGCCGACAAATAAAAGATTTTGTAATATTTTATACTGGGAAATCCGGGTATGAAAATTTCGAGCATCTGAACACCCCTCTTTTCGCGATTAGAGCCATATTAACGGAGATATATCGATTTAAAGGTTTGGAAGGCCCACCAGCTGATAAATGAAAGATTTTGTAATATTTTATACTGGGAAATCCGGGCATGAAAATTTCAAGCATCTAAACACCCCCCTTTTCGCGATTAGAGCCATATTAACGGAGATAAATCGATTTAAAGGTTTGGAAGGCCCACCAGCCGACAAATAAAAGATTTTGTAATATTTTATACTGGGAAATCCGGGTATGAAAATTTCGAGCATCTGAACACCCCTCTTTTCGCGATTAGAGCCATATTAACGGAGATATATCGATTTAAAGGTTTGGAAGGCCCACCAGCCGATAAATAAAAGATTTTGTAATATTTTATACTGGGAAATCCGGGTATGAAAATTTCGAGCATCTGAACACCCCTCTTTTCGCGATTAGAGCCATATTAACGGAGATAAATCGATTTAAAGGTTTGGAAGGCCCACCAGCCGACAAATAAAAGATTTTGTAATATTTTATACTGGGAAATCCGGGTATGAAAATTTCAAGCATCTATACACCCCCCTTTTCGCGATTAGAGCCATATTAACGGAGATATATCGATTTAAAGGTTTGGAAGGCCCACCAGCCGACAAATAAAAGATTTTGTAATATTTTATACTGGGAAATCCGGGTATGAAAATTTCGAGCATCTGAACACCCCTCTTTTCGCGATTAGAGCCATATTAACGGAGATATATCGATTTAAAGGTTTGGAAGGCCCACCAGCCGATAAATAAAAGATTTTGTAATATTTTATACTGGGAAATCCGGGTATGAAAATTTCGAGCATCTGAACACCCGTCTTTTCGCGATTAGAGCCATATTAACGGAGATAAATCGATTTAAAGGTTTGGAAGGCCCACCAGCCGACAAATAAAAGATTTTGTAATATTTTATACTGGGAAATCCGGGTATGAAAATTTCGAGCATCTGAACATCCCTCTTTTCGCGATTAGAGCCATATTAACGGAGATAAATCGATTTAAAGGTTTGGAAGGCCCACCAGCCGACAAATAAAAGATTTTGTAATATTTTATACTGGGAAATCCGGGTATGAAAATTTCGAGCATCTGAACACCCCTCTTTTCGCGATTAGAGCCATATTAACGGAGATAAATCGATTTAAAGGTTTGGAAGGCCCACCAGCCGATAAATAAAAGATTTTGTAATATTTTATACTGGGAAATCCGGGTATGAAAATTTCGAGCATCTGAACACCCCTCTTTTCGCGATTAGAGCCATATTAACGGAGATAAATCGATTTAAAGGTTTGGAAGGCCCAGCAGCCGACAAATAAAAGATTTTGTAATATTTTATACTGGGAAATCCGGGTATGAAAATTTCGAGCATCTGAACACCCCTCTTTTCGCGATTAGAGCCATATTAACGGAGATAAATCGATTTAAAGGTTTGGAAGGCCCACCAGCCGATAAATAAAAGATTTTGTAATATTTTATACTGGGAAATCCGGGTATGAAAATTTCGAGCATCTGAACACCCCTCTTTTCGCGATTAGAGCCATATTAACGGAGATAAATCGATTTAAAGGTTTGGAAGGCCCACCAGCCGACAAATAAAAGATTTTGTAATATTTTATACTGGGAAATCCGGGTATGAAAATTTCAAGCATCTATACACCCCCCTTTTCGCGATTAGAGCCATATTAACGGAGATATATCGATTTAAAGGTTTGGAAGGCCCACCAGCCGACAAATAAAAGATTTTGTAATATTTTATACTGGGAAATCCGGGTATGAAAATTTCGAGCATCTGAACACCCCTCTTTTCGCGATTAGAGCCATATTAACGGAGATAAATCGATTTAAAGGTTTGGAAGGCCCACCAGCCGACAAATAAAAGATTTTGTAATATTTTATACTGGGAAATCCGGGTATGAAAATTTCGAGCATCTGAACACCCCTCTTTTCGCGATTAGAGCCATATTAACGGAGATAAATCGATTTAAAGGTTTGGAAGGCCCACCAGCCGACAAACAAAAGATTTTGTAATATTTTATACTGGGAAATCCGGGTATGAAAATTTCGAGCATCTCAACACCCCTCTTTTCGCGATTAGAGCCATATTAACGGAGATAAATCGATTTAAAGGTTTGGAAGGCCCACCAGCCGACAAATAAAAGATTTTGTAATATTTTATACTGGGAAATCCGGGTATGAAAATTTCGAGCATCTGAACACCCCTCTTTTCGCGATTAGAGCCATATTAACGGAGATAAATCGATTTAAAGGTTTGGAAGGCCCACCAGCCGACAAATAAAAGATTTTGTAATATTTTATACTGGGAAATCCGGGTATGAAAATTTCGAGCATCTCAACACCCCTTTTTTCGCGATTAGAGCCATATTAACGGAGATATATCGATTTAAAGGTTTGGAAGGCCCACCAGCCGATAAATAAAAGATTTTGTAATATTTTATACTGGGAAATCCGGGTATGAAAATTTCGAGCATCTGAACACCCCTCTTTTCGCGATTAGAGTCATATTAACGGAGATATATCGATTTAAAGGTTTGGAAGGCCCACCAGCCGACAAATAAAAGATTTTGTAATATTTTATACTGGGAAATCCGGGTATGAAAATTTCGAGCATCTGAACACCCCTCTTTTCGCGATTAGAGCCATATTAACGGAGATATATCGATTTAAAGGTTTGGAAGGCCCACCAGCTGATAAATGAAAGATTTTGTAATATTTTATACTGGGAAATCCGGGCATGAAAATTTCAAGCATCTAAACACCCCCCTTTTCGCGATTAGAGCCATATTAACGGAGATAAATCGATTTAAAGGTTTGGAAGGCCCACCAGCCGACAAATAAAAGATTTTGTAATATTTTATACTGGGAAATCCGGGTATGAAAATTTCGAGCATCTGAACACCCCTCTTTTCGCGATTAGAGCCATATTAACGGAGATATATCGATTTAAAGGTTTGGAAGGCCCACCAGCCGATAAATAAAAGATTTTGTAATTATTTATACTGGGAAATCCGAGCAAATTTCAAGCATCTAAACACCCCCCTTTTCGCGATTAGAGCCATATTAACGGAGATAAATCGATTTAAAGGTTTGGAAGGCCCACCAGCCGACAAATAAAAGATTTTGTAATATTTTATACTGGGAAATCCGGGTATGAAAATTTCGAGCATCTGAACACCCCTCTTTTCGCGATTAGAGCCATATTAACGGAGATATATCGATTTAAAGGTTTGGAAGGCCCACCAGCTGATAAATGAAAGATTTTGTAATATTTTATACTGGGAAATCCGGGCATGAAAATTTCAAGCATCTAAACACCCCCCTTTTCGCGATTAGAGCCATATTAACGGAGATAAATCGATTTAAAGGTTTGGAAGGCCCACCAGCCGACAAATAAAAGATTTTGTAATATTTTATATTGGGAAATCCGGGTATGAAAATTTCGAGCATCTGAACACCCCTCTTTTCGCGATTAGAGCCATATTAACGGAGATATATCGATTTAAAGGTTTGGAAGGCCCACCAGCCGATAAATAAAAGATTTTGTAATATTTTATACTGGGAAATCCGGGTATGAAAATTTCGAGCATCTGAACACCCGTCTTTTCGCGATTAGAGCCATATTAACGGAGATAAATCGATTTAAAGGTTTGGAAGGCCCACCAGCCGACAAATAAAAGATTTTGTAATATTTTATACTGGGAAATCCGGGTATGAAAATTTCGAGCATCTGAACATCCCTCTTTTCGCGATTAGAGCCATATTAACGGAGATAAATCGATTTAAAGGTTTGGAAGGCCCACCAGCCGACAAATAAAAGATTTTGTAATATTTTATACTGGGAAATCCGGGTATGAAAATTTCGAGCATCTGAACACCCCTCTTTTCGCGATTAGAGCCATATTAACGGAGATAAATCGATTTAAAGGTTTGGAAGGCCCACCAGCCGACAAATAAAAGATTTTGTAATATTTTATACTGGGAAATCCGGGTATGAAAATTTCGAGCATCTGAACACCCTTCTTTTCTCGATTAGAGCCATATTAACGGAGATATATCGATTTAAAGGTTTGGAAGGCCCACCAGCTGATAAATGAAAGATTTTGTAATATTTTATACTGGGAAATCCGGGCATGAAAATTTCAAGCATCTAAACACCCCCCTTTTCGCGATTAGAGCCATATTAACGGAGATAAATCGATTTAAAGGTTTGGAAGGCCCACCAGCCGACAAATAAAAGATTTTGTAATATTTTATACTGGGAAATCCGGGTATGAAAATTTCGAGCATCTGAACACCCCTCTTTTCTCGATTAGAGCCATATTAACGGAGATATATCGATTTAAAGGTTTGGAAGGCCCACCAGCTGATAAATGAAAGATTTTGTAATATTTTATACTGGGAAATCCGGGCATGAAAATTTCAAGCATCTAAACACCCCCCTTTTCGCGATTAGAGCCATATTAACGGAGATAAATCGATTTAAAGGTTTGGAAGGCCCACCAGCCGACAAATAAAAGATTTTGTAATATTTTATACTGGGAAATCCGGGTATGAAAATTTCGAGCATCTGAACACCCCTCTTTTCGCGATTAGAGCCATATTAACGGAGATATATCGATTTAAAGGTTTGGAAGGCCCACCAGCCGATAAATAAAAGATTTTGTAATATTTTATACTGGGAAATCCGGGTATGAAAATTTCAAGCATCTATACACCCCCCTTTTCGCGATTAGAGCCATATTAACGGAGATAAATCGATTTAAAGGTTTGGAAGGCCCACCAGCCGACAAATAAAAGATTTTGTAATATTTTATACTGGGAAATCCGGGTATGAAAATTTCGAGCATCTGAACACCCCTCTTTTCGCGATTAGAGCCATATTAACGGAGATATATCGATTTAAAGGTTTGGAAGGCCCACCAGCCGATAAATAAAAGATTTTGTAATATTTTATACTGGGAAATCCGGGTATGAAAATTTCGAGCATCTGAACACCCGTCTTTTCGCGATTAGAGCCATATTAACGGAGATAAATCGATTTAAAGGTTTGGAAGGCCCACCAGCCGACAAATAAAAGATTTTGTAATATTTTATACTGGGAAATCCGGGTATGAAAATTTCGAGCATCTGAACATCCCTCTTTTCGCGATTAGAGCCATATTAACGGAGATAAATCGATTTAAAGGTTTGGAAGGCCCACCAGCCGACAAATAAAAGATTTTGTAATATTTTATACTGGGAAATCCGGGTATGAAAATTTCGAGCATCTGAACACCCCTCTTTTCGCGATTAGAGCCATATTAACGGAGATAAATCGATTTAAAGGTTTGGAAGGCCCACCAGCCGACAAATAAAAGATTTTGTAATATTTTATACTGGGAAATCCGGGTATGAAAATTTCGAGCATCTGAACACCCCTCTTTTCGCGATTAGAGCCATATTAACGGAGATAAATCGATTTAAAGGTTTGGAAGGCCCAGCAGCCGACAAATAAAAGATTTTGTAATATTTTATACTGGGAAATCCGGGTATGAAAATTTCGAGCATCTGAACACCCCTCTTTTCGCGATTAGAGCCATATTAACGGAGATAAATCGATTTAAAGGTTTGGAAGGCCCACCAGCCGATAAATAAAAGATTTTGTAATATTTTATACTGGGAAATCCGGGTATGAAAATTTCGAGCATCTGAACACCCCTCTTTTCGCGATTAGAGCCATATTAACGGAGATAAATCGATTTAAAGGTTTGGAAGGCCCACCAGCCGACAAATAAAAGATTTTGTAATATTTTATACTGGGAAATCCGGGTATGAAAATTTCGAGCATCTGAACACCCCTCTTTTCGCGATTAGAGCCATATTAACGGAGATATATCGATTTAAAGGTTTGGAAGGCCCACCAGCCGATAAATAAAAGATTTTGTAATATTTTATACTGGGAAATCCGGGTATGAAAATTTCGAGCATCTCAACACCCCTCTTTTCGCGATTAGAGCCATATTAACGGAGATAAATCGATTTAAAGGTTTGGAAGGCCCACCAGCCGACAAATAAAAGATTTTGTAATATTTTATACTGGGAAATCCGGGTATGAAAATTTCGAGCATCTGAACATCCCTCTTTTCGCGATTAGAGCCATATTAACGGAGATAAATCGATTTAAAGGTTTGGAAGGCCCACCAGCCGATAAATAAAAGATTTTGTAATATTTTATACTGGGAAATCCGGGTATGAAAATTTCGAGCATCTGAACACCCCTCTTTTCGCGATTAGAGCCATATTAACGGAGATATATCGATTTAAAGGTTTGGAAGGCCCACCAGCTGATAAATGAAAGATTTTGTAATATTTTATACTGGGAAATCCGGGCATGAAAATTTCAAGCATCTAAACACCCCCCTTTTCGCGATTAGAGCCATATTAACGGAGATAAATCGATTTAAAGGTTTGGAAGGCCCACCAGCCGACAAATAAAAGATTTTGTAATATTTTATACTGGGAAATCCGGGTATGAAAATTTCGAGCATCTGAACACCCTTCTTTTCTCGATTAGAGCCATATTAACGGAGATATATCGATTTAAAGGTTTGGAAGGCCCACCAGCTGATAAATGAAAGATTTTGTAATATTTTATACTGGGAAATCCGGGCATGAAAATTTCAAGCATCTAAACACCCCCCTTTTCGCGATTAGAGCCATATTAACGGAGATAAATCGATTTAAAGGTTTGGAAGGCCCACCAGCCGACAAATAAAAGATTTTGTAATATTTTATACTGGGAAATCCGGGTATGAAAATTTCGAGCATCTGAACACCCCTCTTTTCTCGATTAGAGCCATATTAACGGAGATATATCGATTTAAAGGTTTGGAAGGCCCACCAGCTGATAAATGAAAGATTTTGTAATATTTTATACTGGGAAATCCGGGCATGAAAATTTCAAGCATCTAAACACCCCCCTTTTCGCGATTAGAGCCATATTAACGGAGATAAATCGATTTAAAGGTTTGGAAGGCCCACCAGCCGACAAATAAAAGATTTTGTAATATTTTATACTGGGAAATCCGGGTATGAAAATTTCGAGCATCTGAACACCCCTCTTTTCGCGATTAGAGCCATATTAACGGAGATATATCGATTTAAAGGTTTGGAAGGCCCACCAGCCGATAAATAAAAGATTTTGTAATATTTTATACTGGGAAATCCGGGTATGAAAATTTCAAGCATCTATACACCCCCCTTTTCGCGATTAGAGCCATATTAACGGAGATAAATCGATTTAAAGGTTTGGAAGGCCCACCAGCCGACAAATAAAAGATTTTGTAATATTTTATACTGGGAAATCCGGGTATGAAAATTTCGAGCATCTGAACACCCCTCTTTTCGCGATTAGAGCCATATTAACGGAGATATATCGATTTAAAGGTTTGGAAGGCCCACCAGCCGATAAATAAAAGATTTTGTAATATTTTATACTGGGAAATCCGGGTATGAAAATTTCGAGCATCTGAACACCCGTCTTTTCGCGATTAGAGCCATATTAACGGAGATAAATCGATTTAAAGGTTTGGAAGGCCCACCAGCCGACAAATAAAAGATTTTGTAATATTTTATACTGGGAAATCCGGGTATGAAAATTTCGAGCATCTGAACATCCCTCTTTTCGCGATTAGAGCCATATTAACGGAGATAAATCGATTTAAAGGTTTGGAAGGCCCACCAGCCGACAAATAAAAGATTTTGTAATATTTTATACTGGGAAATCCGGGTATGAAAATTTCGAGCATCTGAACACCCCTCTTTTCGCGATTAGAGCCATATTAACGGAGATATATCGATTTAAAGGTTTGGAAGGCCCAGCAGCCGACAAATAAAAGATTTTGTAATATTTTATACTGGGAAATCCGGGTATGAAAATTTCGAGCATCTGAACACCCCTCTTTTCGCGATTAGAGCCATATTAACGGAGATAAATCGATTTAAAGGTTTGGAAGGCCCACCAGCCGATAAATAAAAGATTTTGTAATATTTTATACTGGGAAATCCGGGTATGAAAATTTCGAGCATCTGAACACCCCTCTTTTCGCGATTAGAGCCATATTAACGGAGATAAATCGATTTAAAGGTTTGGAAGGCCCACCAGCCGATAAATAAAAGATTTTGTAATATTTTATACTGGGAAATCCGGGTATGAAAATTTCGAGCATCTGAACACCCCTCTTTTCGCGATTAGAGCCATATTAACGGAGATATATCGATTTAAAGGTTTGGAAGGCCCACCAGCCGACAAATAAAAGATTTTGTAATATTTTATACTGGGAAATCCGGGTATGAAAATTTCGAGCATCTGAACACCCCTCTTTTCGCGATTAGAGCCATATTAACGGAGATAAATCGATTTAAAGGTTTGGAAGGCCCAGCAGCCGACAAATAAAAGATTTTGTAATATTTTATACTGGGAAATCCGGGTATGAAAATTTCGAGCATCTGAACACCCCTCTTTTCGCGATTAGAGCCATATTAACGGAGATAAATCGATTTAAAGGTTTGGAAGGCCCACCAGCCGATAAATAAAAGATTTTGTAATATTTTATACTGGGAAATCCGGGTATGAAAATTTCGAGCATCTGAACACCCCTCTTTTCGCGATTAGAGCCATATTAACGGAGATAAATCGATTTAAAGGTTTGGAAGGCCCACCAGCCGACAAATAAAAGATTTTGTAATATTTTATACTGGGAAATCCGGGTATGAAAATTTCGAGCATCTGAACACCCCTCTTTTCGCGATTAGAGCCATATTAACGGAGATATATCGATTTAAAGGTTTGGAAGGCCCACCAGCCGATAAATAAAAGATTTTGTAATATTTTATACTGGGAAATCCGGGTATGAAAATTTCGAGCATCTCAACACCCCTCTTTTCGCGATTAGAGCCATATTAACGGAGATAAATCGATTTAAAGGTTTGGAAGGCCCACCAGCCGACAAATAAAAGATTTTGTAATATTTTATACTGGGAAATCCGGGTATGAAAATTTCGAGCATCTGAACACCCCTCTTTTCGCGATTAGAGCCATATTAACGGAGATAAATCGATTTAAAGGTTTGGAAGGCCCACCAGCCGATAAATAAAAGATTTTGTAATATTTTATACTGGGAAATCCGGGTATGAAAATTTCAAGCATCTAAACACCCCCCTTTTCGCGATTAGAGCCATATTAACGGAGATAAATCGATTTAAAGGTTTGGAAGGCCCACCAGCCGATAAATAAAAGATTTTGTAATATTTTATACTGGGAAATCCGGGTATGAAAATTTCAAGCATCTAAACACCCCCCTTTTCGCGATTAGAGCCATATTAACGGAGATAAATCGATTTAAAGGTTTGGAAGGCCCACCAGCCGACAAATAAAAGATTTTGTAATATTTTATACTGGGAAATCCGGGTATGAAAATTTCGAGCATCTGAACACCCCTCTTTTCGCGATTAGAGCCATATTAACGGAGATAAATCGATTTAAAGGTTTGGAAGGCCCACCAGCCGATAAATAAAAGATTTTGTAATATTTTATACTGGGAAATCCGGGTATGAAAATTTCAAGCATCTAAACACCCCCCTTTTCGCGATTAGAGCCATATTAACGGAGATAAATCGATTTAAAGGTTTGGAAGGCCCACCAGCCGACAAATAAAAGATTTTGTAATATTTTATACTGGGAAATCCGGGTATGAAAATTTCGAGCATCTGAACACCCCTCTTTTCGCGATTAGAGCCATATTAACGGAGATATATCGATTTAAAGGTTTGGAAGGCCCACCAGCCGATAAATAAAAGATTTTGTAATATTTTATACTGGGAAATCCGGGTATGAAAATTTCAAGCATCTATACACCCCCCTTTTCGCGATTAGAGCCATATTAACGGAGATAAATCGATTTAAAGGTTTGGAAGGCCCACCAGCCGACAAATAAAAGATTTTGTAATATTTTATACTGGGAAATCCGGGTATGAAAATTTCGAGCATCTGAACACCCCTCTTTTCGCGATTAGAGCCATATTAACGGAGATATATCGATTTAAAGGTTTGGAAGGCCCACCAGCCGATAAATAAAAGATTTTGTAATATTTTATACTGGGAAATCCGGGTATGAAAATTTCGAGCATCTGAACACCCGTCTTTTCGCGATTAGAGCCATATTAACGGAGATAAATCGATTTAAAGGTTTGGAAGGCCCACCAGCCGACAAATAAAAGATTTTGTAATATTTTATACTGGGAAATCCGGGTATGAAAATTTCGAGCATCTGAACATCCCTCTTTTCGCGATTAGAGCCATATTAACGGAGATAAATCGATTTAAAGGTTTGGAAGGCCCACCAGCCGACAAATAAAAGATTTTGTAATATTTTATACTGGGAAATCCGGGTATGAAAATTTCGAGCATCTGAACACCCCTCTTTTCGCGATTAGAGCCATATTAACGGAGATAAATCGATTTAAAGGTTTGGAAGGCCCACCAGCCGACAAATAAAAGATTTTGTAATATTTTATACTGGGAAATCCGGGTATGAAAATTTCGAGCATCTGAACACCCCTCTTTTCGCGATTAGAGCCATATTAACGGAGATAAATCGATTTAAAGGTTTGGAAGGCCCACCAGCCGATAAATAAAAGATTTTGTAATATTTTATACTGGGAAATCCGGGTATGAAAATTTCGAGCATCTGAACACCCCTCTTTTCGCGATTAGAGCCATATTAACGGAGATAAATCGATTTAAAGGTTTGGAAGGCCCAGCAGCCGACAAATAAAAGATTTTGTAATATTTTATACTGGGAAATCCGGGTATGAAAATTTCGAGCATCTGAACACCCCTCTTTTCGCGATTAGAGCCATATTAACGGAGATAAATCGATTTAAAGGTTTGGAAGGCCCACCAGCCGATAAATAAAAGATTTTGTAATATTTTATACTGGGAAATCCGGGTATGAAAATTTCGAGCATCTGAACACCCCTCTTTTCGCGATTAGAGCCATATTAACGGAGATAAATCGATTTAAAGGTTTGGAAGGCCCACCAGCCGACAAATAAAAGATTTTGTAATATTTTATACTGGGAAATCCGGGTATGAAAATTTCGAGCATCTGAACACCCCTCTTTTCGCGATTAGAGCCATATTAACGGAGATATATCGATTTAAAGGTTTGGAAGGCCCACCAGCCGATAAATAAAAGATTTTGTAATATTTTATACTGGGAAATCCGGGTATGAAAATTTCGAGCATCTCAACACCCCTCTTTTCGCGATTAGAGCCATATTAACGGAGATAAATCGATTTAAAGGTTTGGAAGGCCCACCAGCCGATAAATAAAAGATTTTGTAATATTTTATACTGGGAAATCCGGGTATGAAAATTTCGAGCATCTGAACACCCCTCTTTTCGCGATTAGAGCCATATTAACGGAGATAAATCGATTTAAAGGTTTGGAAGGCCCAGCAGCCGACAAATAAAAGATTTTGTAATATTTTATACTGGGAAATCCGGGTATGAAAATTTCGAGCATCTGAACACCCCTCTTTTCGCGATTAGAGCCATATTAACGGAGATAAATCGATTTAAAGGTTTGGAAGGCCCACCAGCCGATAAATAGAAGATTTTGTAATATTTTATACTGGGAAATCCGGGTATGAAAATTTCGAGCATCTGAACACCCCTCTTTTCGCGATTAGAGTCATATTAACGGAGATATATCGATTTAATGGTTTGGAAGGCCCACCAGCCGACAAATAAAAGATTTTGTAATATTTTATACTGGGAAATCCGGGTATGAAAATTTCGAGCATCTGAACACCCCTCTTTTCGCGATTAGAGCCATATTAACGGAGATAAATCGATTTAAAGGTTTGGAAGGCCCACCAGCCGACAAATAAAAGATTTTGTAATATTTTATACTGGGAAATCCGGGTATGAAAATTTCGAGCATCTGAACACCCCTCTTTTCGCGATTAGAGCCATATTAACGGAGATATATCGATTTGAAGGTTTGGAAGGCCCAGCAGCCGACAAATAAAAGATTTTGTAATATTTTATACTGGGAAATCCGGGTATGAAAATTTCGAGCATCTGAACACCCCTCTTTTCGCGATTAGAGCCATATTAACGGAGATATATCGATTTAAAGGTTTGGAAGGCCCACCAGCCGACAAATAAAAGATTTTGTAATAATTTATACTGGGAAATCAGGGTATGAAAATTTCGAGCATCTGACACCCCTCTTTTCGCGATTAGAGCCATATTAACGGAGATATATCGATTTAAAGGTTTGGAAGACCCACCAGCCGATAAATAAAAGATTTAGTAATATTTTATACTGGGAAATCCGGGTATGACAATTTCGAGCATCTCAACACCCCCCTTTTCGCGATTAGAGCCATATTAACGGAGATATATCGATTTAAAGGTTTGGATGGCCCACCAGCCGACAAATTAAAGATTTTGTAATATTTTATACTGGGAAATCCGGGTATGAAAATTTCGAGCATCTCAACACCCCCCTTTTCGCGATTAGAGCCATATTAACGGAGATATATCGATTTAAAGGTTTGGAAGGCCCACCAGCCGACAAATAAAAGATTTTGTATTATTTTATACTGGGAAATCCGGGTATGACAATTTCGAGCATCTCAACACCCCCCTTTTCGCGATTAGAGCCATATTAACGGAGATAAATCGATTTAAAGGTTTGGAAGACCCACCAGCCGATAAATAAAAGATTTAGTAATATTTTATACTGGGAAATCCGGGTATGACAATTTCGAGCATCTCAACACCCCCCTTTTCGCGATTAGAGCCATATTAACGGAGATATATCGATTTAAAGGTTTGGATGGCCCACCAGCCGACAAATTAAAGATTTTGTAATATTTTATACTGGGAAATCCGGGTATGAAAATTTCGAGCATCTGAACACCCCTCTTTTCGCGATTAGAGCCATATTAACGGAGATATATCGATTTAAAGGTTTGGAAGGCCCACCAGCTGATAAATGAAAGATTTTGTAATATTTTATACTGGGAAATCCGGGCATGAAAATTTCAAGCATCTAAACACCCCCCTTTTCGCGATTAGAGCCATATTAACGGAGATAAATCGATTTAAAGGTTTGGAAGGCCCACCAGCCGACAAATAAAAGATTTTGTAATATTTTATACTGGGAAATCCGGGTATGAAAATTTCGAGCATCTGAACACCCCTCTTTTCGCGATTAGAGCCATATTAACGGAGATATATCGATTTAAAGGTTTGGAAGGCCCACCAGCCGATAAATAAAAGATTTTGTAATATTTTATACTGGGAAATCCGGGTATGAAAATTTCGAGCATCTGAACACCCCTCTTTTCGCGATTAGAGCCATATTAACGGAGATATATCGATTTAAAGGTTTGGAAGGCCCACCAGCCGATAAATAAAAGATTTTGTAATATTTTATACTGGGAAATCCGGGTATGAAAATTTCGAGCATCTGAACACCCCTCTTTTCGCGATTAGAGCCATATTAACGGAGATATATCGATTTAAAGGTTTGGGAGGCCCACCAGCCGATAAATAAAAGATTTTGTAATATTTTATACTGGGAAATCCGGGTATGAAAATTTCGAGCATCTGAACACCCCTCTTTTCGCGATTAGAGCCATATTAACGGAGATAAATCGATTTAAAGGTTTGGAAGGCCCACCAGCCGACAAATAAAAGATTTTGTATTATTTTATACTGGGAAATCCGGGTATGAAAATTTCGAGCATCTGAACACCCCTCTTTTCGCGATTAGAGCCATATTAACGGAGATAAATCGATTTAAAGGTTTGGAAGGCCCACCAGCCGACAAATAAAAGATTTTGTAATATTTTATACTGGGAAATCCGGGTATGAAAATTTCGAGCATCTGAACACCCCTCTTTTCGCGATTAGAGCCATATTAACGGAGATAAATCGATTTAAAGGTTTGGAAGGCCCACCAGCCGACAAATAAAAGATTTTGTAATATTTTATACTGGGAAATCCGGGTATGAAAATTTCGAGCATCTGAACACCCCTCTTTTCGCGATTAGAGCCATATTAACGGAGATAAATCGATTTAAAGGTTTGGAAGGCCCACCAGCCGACAAATAAAAGATTTTGTAATATTTTATACTGGGAAATCCGGGTATGAAAATTTCGAGCATCTGAACACCCCTCTTTTCGCGATTAGAGCCATATTAACGGAGATAAATCGAT
This sequence comes from Ochlerotatus camptorhynchus, assembly GCF_037179485.1. NCBI lineage: Eukaryota > Metazoa > Arthropoda > Insecta > Diptera > Culicidae > Ochlerotatus > Ochlerotatus camptorhynchus. The sequence continues at coordinate 213,171 of NW_027040941.1, read as the reverse complement.
TTAAAGGTTTGGAAGGCCCACCAGCCGACAAATAAAAGATTTTGTAATATTTTATACTGGGAAATCCGGGTATGAAAATTTCAAGCATCTATACACCCCCCTTTTCGCGATTAGAGCCATATTAACGGAGATAAATCGATTTAAAGGTTTGGAAGGCCCACCAGCCGACAAATAAAAGATTTTGTAATATTTTATACTGGGAAATCCGGGTATGAAAATTTCGAGCATCTGAACACCCCTCTTTTCGCGATTAGAGCCATATTAACGGAGATATATCGATTTAAAGGTTTGGAAGGCCCACCAGCCGATAAATAAAAGATTTTGTAATATTTTATACTGGGAAATCCGGGTATGAAAATTTCAAGCATCTATACACCCCCCTTTTCGCGATTAGAGCCATATTAACGGAGATAAATCGATTTAAAGGTTTGGAAGGCCCACCAGCCGACAAATAAAAGATTTTGTAATATTTTATACTGGGAAATCCGGGTATGAAAATTTCGAGCATCTGAACACCCCTCTTTTCGCGATTAGAGCCATATTAACGGAGATATATCGATTTAAAGGTTTGGAAGGCCCACCAGCCGATAAATAAAAGATTTTGTAATATTTTATACTGGGAAATCCGGGTATGAAAATTTCGAGCATCTGAACACCCGTCTTTTCGCGATTAGAGCCATATTAACGGAGATAAATCGATTTAAAGGTTTGGAAGGCCCACCAGCCGACAAATAAAAGATTTTGTAATATTTTATACTGGGAAATCCGGGTATGAAAATTTCAAGCATCTATACACCCCCCTTTTCGCGATTAGAGCCATATTAACGGAGATAAATCGATTTAAAGGTTTGGAAGGCCCACCAGCCGACAAATAAAAGATTTTGTAATATTTTATACTGGGAAATCCGGGTATGAAAATTTCGAGCATCTGAACACCCCTCTTTTCGCGATTAGAGCCATATTAACGGAGATATATCGATTTAAAGGTTTGGAAGGCCCACCAGCCGATAAATAAAAGATTTTGTAATATTTTATACTGGGAAATCCGGGTATGAAAATTTCGAGCATCTGAACACCCGTCTTTTCGCGATTAGAGCCATATTAACGGAGATAAATCGATTTAAAGGTTTGGAAGGCCCACCAGCCGACAAATAAAAGATTTTGTAATATTTTATACTGGGAAATCCGGGTATGAAAATTTCGAGCATCTGAACATCCCTCTTTTCGCGATTAGAGCCATATTAACGGAGATAAATCGATTTAAAGGTTTGGAAGGCCCACCAGCCGACAAATAAAAGATTTTGTAATATTTTATACTGGGAAATCCGGGTATGAAAATTTCGAGCATCTCAACACCCCTCTTTTCGCGATTAGAGCCATATTAACGGAGATATATCGATTTAAAGGTTTGGAAGGCCCACCAGCCGATAAATAAAAGATTTTGTAATATTTTATACTGGGAAATCCGGGTATGAAAATTTCAAGCATCTAAACACCCCCCTTTTCGCGATTAGAGCCATATTAACGGAGATAAATCGATTTAAAGGTTTGGAAGGCCCACCAGCCGACAAATAAAAGATTTTGTAATATTTTATACTGGGAAATCCGGGTATGAAAATTTCGAGCATCTGAACACCCCTCTTTTCGCGATTAGAGCCATATTAACGGAGATAAATCGATTTAAAGGTTTGGAAGGCCCAGCAGCCGACAAATAAAAGATTTTGTAATATTTTATACTGGGAAATCCGGGTATGAAAATTTCGAGCATCTGAACATCCCTCTTTTCGCGATTAGAGCCATATTAACGGAGATAAATCGATTTAAAGGTTTGGAAGGCCCACCAGCCGACAAATAAAAGATTTTGTAATATTTTATACTGGGAAATCCGGGTATGAAAATTTCAAGCATCTATACACCCCCCTTTTCGCGATTAGAGCCATATTAACGGAGATAAATCGATTTAAAGGTTTGGAAGGCCCACCAGCCGACAAATAAAAGATTTTGTAATATTTTATACTGGGAAATCCGGGTATGAAAATTTCGAGCATCTGAACACCCCTCTTTTCGCGATTAGAGCCATATTAACGGAGATAAATCGATTTAAAGGTTTGGAAGGCCCAGCAGCCGACAAATAAAAGATTTTGTAATATTTTATACTGGGAAATCCGGGTATGAAAATTTCGAGCATCTGAACATCCCTCTTTTCGCGATTAGAGCCATATTAACGGAGATAAATCGATTTAAAGGTTTGGAAGGCCCACCAGCCGACAAATAAAAGATTTTGTAATATTTTATACTGGGAAATCCGGGTATGAAAATTTCAAGCATCTATACACCCCCCTTTTCGCGATTAGAGCCATATTAACGGAGATAAATCGATTTAAAGGTTTGGAAGGCCCACCAGCCGACAAATAAAAGATTTTGTAATATTTTATACTGGGAAATCCGGGTATGAAAATTTCGAGCATCTGAACACCCCTCTTTTCGCGATTAGAGCCATATTAACGGAGATAAATCGATTTAAAGGTTTGGAAGGCCCACCAGCCGATAAATAAAAGATTTTGTAATATTTTATACTGGGAAATCCGGGTATGAAAATTTCGAGCATCTGAACACCCCTCTTTTCGCGATTAGAGCCATATTAACGGAGATAAATCGATTTAAAGGTTTGGAAGGCCCAGCAGCCGACAAATAAAAGATTTTGTAATATTTTATACTGGGAAATCCGGGTATGAAAATTTCGAGCATCTGAACACCCCTCTTTTCGCGATTAGAGCCATATTAACGGAGATAAATCGATTTAAAGGTTTGGAAGGCCCACCAGCCGACAAATAAAAGATTTTGTAATATTTTATACTGGGAAATCCGGGTATGAAAATTTCGAGCATCTCAACACCCCTCTTTTCGCGATTAGAGCCATATTAACGGAGATATATCGATTTAAAGGTTTGGAAGGCCCACCAGCCGATAAATAAAAGATTTTGTAATATTTTATACTGGGAAATCCGGGTATGAAAATTTCAAGCATCTAAACACCCCCCTTTTCGCGATTAGAGCCATATTAACGGAGATAAATCGATTTAAAGGTTTGGAAGGCCCACCAGCCGACAAATAAAAGATTTTGTAATATTTTATACTGGGAAATCCGGGTATGAAAATTTCGAGCATCTGAACACCCCTCTTTTCGCGATTAGAGCCATATTAACGGAGATATATCGATTTAAAGGTTTGGAAGGCCCACCAGCCGATAAATAAAAGATTTTGTAATATTTTATACTGGGAAATCCGGGTATGAAAATTTCAAGCATCTATACACCCCCCTTTTCGCGATTAGAGCCATATTAACGGAGATAAATCGATTTAAAGGTTTGGAAGGCCCACCAGCCGACAAATAAAAGATTTTGTAATATTTTATACTGGGAAATCCGGGTATGAAAATTTCGAGCATCTGAACACCCCTCTTTTCGCGATTAGAGCCATATTAACGGAGATATATCGATTTAAAGGTTTGGAAGGCCCACCAGCCGATAAATAAAAGATTTTGTAATATTTTATACTGGGAAATCCGGGTATGAAAATTTCGAGCATCTGAACACCCGTCTTTTCGCGATTAGAGCCATATTAACGGAGATAAATCGATTTAAAGGTTTGGAAGGCCCACCAGCCGACAAATAAAAGATTTTGTAATATTTTATACTGGGAAATCCGGGTATGAAAATTTCGAGCATCTGAACATCCCTCTTTTCGCGATTAGAGCCATATTAACGGAGATAAATCGATTTAAAGGTTTGGAAGGCCCACCAGCCGACAAATAAAAGATTTTGTAATATTTTATACTGGGAAATCCGGGTATGAAAATTTCGAGCATCTGAACACCCCTCTTTTCGCGATTAGAGCCATATTAACGGAGATAAATCGATTTAAAGGTTTGGAAGGCCCACCAGCCGATAAATAAAAGATTTTGTAATATTTTATACTGGGAAATCCGGGTATGAAAATTTCGAGCATCTGAACACCCCTCTTTTCGCGATTAGAGCCATATTAACGGAGATAAATCGATTTAAAGGTTTGGAAGGCCCAGCAGCCGACAAATAAAAGATTTTGTAATATTTTATACTGGGAAATCCGGGTATGAAAATTTCGAGCATCTGAACACCCCTCTTTTCGCGATTAGAGCCATATTAACGGAGATAAATCGATTTAAAGGTTTGGAAGGCCCAGCAGCCGACAAATAAAAGATTTTGTAATATTTTATACTGGGAAATCCGGGTATGAAAATTTCGAGCATCTGAACACCCCTCTTTTCGCGATTAGAGCCATATTAACGGAGATAAATCGATTTAAAGGTTTGGAAGGCCCACCAGCCGATAAATAAAAGATTTTGTAATATTTTATACTGGGAAATCCGGGTATGAAAATTTCGAGCATCTGAACACCCCTCTTTTCGCGATTAGAGCCATATTAACGGAGATAAATCGATTTAAAGGTTTGGAAGGCCCACCAGCCGACAAATAAAAGATTTTGTAATATTTTATACTGGGAAATCCGGGTATGAAAATTTCGAGCATCTGAACACCCCTCTTTTCGCGATTAGAGCCATATTAACGGAGATAAATCGATTTAAAGGTTTGGAAGGCCCAGCAGCCGACAAATAAAAGATTTTGTAATATTTTATACTGGGAAATCCGGGTATGAAAATTTCGAGCATCTGAACATCCCTCTTTTCGCGATTAGAGCCATATTAACGGAGATAAATCGATTTAAAGGTTTGGAAGGCCCACCAGCCGACAAATAAAAGATTTTGTAATATTTTATACTGGGAAATCCGGGTATGAAAATTTCAAGCATCTATACACCCCCCTTTTCGCGATTAGAGCCATATTAACGGAGATAAATCGATTTAAAGGTTTGGAAGGCCCACCAGCCGACAAATAAAAGATTTTGTAATATTTTATACTGGGAAATCCGGGTATGAAAATTTCGAGCATCTGAACACCCCTCTTTTCGCGATTAGAGCCATATTAACGGAGATAAATCGATTTAAAGGTTTGGAAGGCCCAGCAGCCGACAAATAAAAGATTTTGTAATATTTTATACTGGGAAATCCGGGTATGAAAATTTCGAGCATCTGAACATCCCTCTTTTCGCGATTAGAGCCATATTAACGGAGATAAATCGATTTAAAGGTTTGGAAGGCCCACCAGCCGACAAATAAAAGATTTTGTAATATTTTATACTGGGAAATCCGGGTATGAAAATTTCAAGCATCTATACACCCCCCTTTTCGCGATTAGAGCCATATTAACGGAGATAAATCGATTTAAAGGTTTGGAAGGCCCACCAGCCGACAAATAAAAGATTTTGTAATATTTTATACTGGGAAATCCGGGTATGAAAATTTCGAGCATCTGAACACCCCTCTTTTCGCGATTAGAGCCATATTAACGGAGATAAATCGATTTAAAGGTTTGGAAGGCCCACCAGCCGACAAATAAAAGATTTTGTATTATTTTATACTGGGAAATCCGGGTATGAAAATTTCGAGCATCTGAACACCCCTCTTTTCGCGATTAGAGCCATATTAACGGAGATAAATCGATTTAAAGGTTTGGAAGGCCCACCAGCCGACAAATAAAAGATTTTGTAATATTTTATACTGGGAAATCCGGGTATGAAAATTTCGAGCATCTGAACACCCCTCTTTTCGCGATTAGAGCCATATTAACGGAGATAAATCGATTTAAAGGTTTGGAAGGCCCAGCAGCCGACAAATAAAAGATTTTGTAATATTTTATACTGGGAAATCCGGGTATGAAAATTTCGAGCATCTGAACATCCCTCTTTTCGCGATTAGAGCCATATTAACGGAGATAAATCGATTTAAAGGTTTGGAAGGCCCACCAGCCGACAAATAAAAGATTTTGTAATATTTTATACTGGGAAATCCGGGTATGAAAATTTCGAGCATCTGAACACCCCTCTTTTCGCGATTAGAGCCATATTAACGGAGATATATCGATTTAAAGGTTTGGAAGGCCCACCAGCTGATAAATGAAAGATTTTGTAATATTTTATACTGGGAAATCCGGGCATGAAAATTTCAAGCATCTATACACCCCCCTTTTCGCGATTAGAGCCATATTAACGGAGATAAATCGATTTAAAGGTTTGGAAGGCCCACCAGCCGACAAATAAAAGATTTTGTATTATTTTATACTGGGAAATCCGGGTATGAAAATTTCGAGCATCTGAACACCCCTCTTTTCGCGATTAGAGCCATATTAACGGAGATAAATCGATTTAAAGGTTTGGAAGGCCCACCAGCCGACAAATAAAAGATTTTGTAATATTTTATACTGGGAAATCCGGGTATGAAAATTTCGAGCATCTGAACATCCCTCTTTTCGCGATTAGAGCCATATTAACGGAGATAAATCGATTTAAAGGTTTGGAAGGCCCACCAGCCGACAAATAAAAGATTTTGTAATATTTTATACTGGGAAATCCGGGTATGAAAATTTCGAGCATCTGAACATCCCTCTTTTCGCGATTAGAGCCATATTAACGGAGATAAATCGATTTAAAGGTTTGGAAGGCCCACCAGCCGACAAATAAAAGATTTTGTAATATTTTATACTGGGAAATCCGGGTATGAAAATTTCAAGCATCTATACACCCCCCTTTTCGCGATTAGAGCCATATTAACGGAGATAAATCGATTTAAAGGTTTGGAAGGCCCACCAGCCGACAAATAAAAGATTTTGTAATATTTTATACTGGGAAATCCGGGTATGAAAATTTCGAGCATCTGAACACCCGTCTTTTCGCGATTAGAGCCATATTAACGGAGATAAATCGATTTAAAGGTTTGGAAGGCCCACCAGCCGACAAATAAAAGATTTTGTAATATTTTATACTGGGAAATCCGGGTATGAAAATTTCGAGCATCTGAACACCCCTCTTTTCGCGATTAGAGCCATATTAACGGAGATATATCGATTTAAAGGTTTGGAAGGCCCACCAGCTGATAAATGAAAGATTTTGTAATATTTTATACTGGGAAATCCGGGCATGAAAATTTCAAGCATCTATACACCCCCCTTTTCGCGATTAGAGCCATATTAACGGAGATATATCGATTTAAAGGTTTGGAAGGCCCAGCAGCCGACAAATAAAAGATTTTGTAATATTTTATACTGGGAAATCCGGGTATGAAAATTTCGAGCATCTGAACACCCCTCTTTTCGCGATTAGAGCCATATTAACGGAGATATATCGATTTAAAGGTTTGGAAGGCCCACCAGCCGATAAATAAAAGATTTTGTAATATTTTATACTGGGAAATCCGGGTATGAAAATTTCGAGCATCTGAACACCCCTCTTTTCGCGATTAGAGCCATATTAACGGAGATATATCGATTTAAAGGTTTGGGAGGCCCACCAGCCGATAAATAAAAGATTTTGTAATATTTTATACTGGGAAATCCGGGTATGAAAATTTCGAGCATCTGAACACCCCTCTTTTCGCGATTAGAGCCATATTAACGGAGATATATCGATTTAAAGGTTTGGAAGGCCCACCAGCCGATAAATAAAAGATTTTGTAATATTTTATACTGGGAAATCCGGGTATGAAAATTTCGAGCATCTCAACACCCCTCTTTTCGCGATTAGAGCCATATTAACGGAGATATATCGATTTAAAGGTTTGGAAGGCCCACCAGCCGACAAATAAAAGATTTTGTAATATTTTATACTGGGAAATCCGGGTATGAAAATTTCGAGCATCTGAACACCCCTCTTTTCGCGATTAGAGCCATATTAACGGAGATAAATCGATTTAAAGGTTTGGAAGGCCCACCAGCCGACAAATAAAAGATTTTGTAATATTTTATACTGGGAAATCCGGGTATGAAAATTTCGAGCATCTCAACACCCCTCTTTTCGCGATTAGAGCCATATTAACGGAGATATATCGATTTAAAGGTTTGGAAGGCCCACCAGCCGATAAATAAAAGATTTTGTAATATTTTATACTGGGAAATCCGGGTATGAAAATTTCAAGCATCTAAACACCCCCCTTTTCGCGATTAGAGCCATATTAACGGAGATAAATCGATTTAAAGGTTTGGAAGGCCCACCAGCCGACAAATAAAAGATTTTGTAATATTTTATACTGGGAAATCCGGGTATGAAAATTTCGAGCATCTGAACACCCCTCTTTTCGCGATTAGAGCCATATTAACGGAGATATATCGATTTAAAGGTTTGGAAGGCCCACCAGCCGATAAATAAAAGATTTTGTAATATTTTATACTGGGAAATCCGGGTATGAAAATTTCAAGCATCTATACACCCCCCTTTTCGCGATTAGAGCCATATTAACGGAGATAAATCGATTTAAAGGTTTGGAAGGCCCACCAGCCGACAAATAAAAGATTTTGTAATATTTTATACTGGGAAATCCGGGTATGAAAATTTCGAGCATCTGAACACCCGTCTTTTCGCGATTAGAGCCATATTAACGGAGATAAATCGATTTAAAGGTTTGGAAGGCCCACCAGCCGACAAATAAAAGATTTTGTAATATTTTATACTGGGAAATCCGGGTATGAAAATTTCGAGCATCTGAACATCCCTCTTTTCGCGATTAGAGCCATATTAACGGAGATAAATCGATTTAAAGGTTTGGAAGGCCCACCAGCCGACAAATAAAAGATTTTGTAATATTTTATACTGGGAAATCCGGGTATGAAAATTTCGAGCATCTGAACACCCCTCTTTTCGCGATTAGAGCCATATTAACGGAGATAAATCGATTTAAAGGTTTGGAAGGCCCACCAGCCGACAAATAAAAGATTTTGTAATATTTTATACTGGGAAATCCGGGTATGAAAATTTCGAGCATCTGAACACCCCTCTTTTCGCGATTAGAGCCATATTAACGGAGATAAATCGATTTAAAGGTTTGGAAGGCCCACCAGCCGATAAATAAAAGATTTTGTAATATTTTATACTGGGAAATCCGGGTATGAAAATTTCGAGCATCTGAACACCCCTCTTTTCGCGATTAGAGCCATATTAACGGAGATAAATCGATTTAAAGGTTTGGAAGGCCCAGCAGCCGACAAATAAAAGATTTTGTAATATTTTATACTGGGAAATCCGGGTATGAAAATTTCGAGCATCTGAACACCCCTCTTTTCGCGATTAGAGCCATATTAACGGAGATAAATCGATTTAAAGGTTTGGAAGGCCCACCAGCCGATAAATAAAAGATTTTGTAATATTTTATACTGGGAAATCCGGGTATGAAAATTTCGAGCATCTGAACACCCCTCTTTTCGCGATTAGAGCCATATTAACGGAGATAAATCGATTTAAAGGTTTGGAAGGCCCACCAGCCGACAAATAAAAGATTTTGTAATATTTTATACTGGGAAATCCGGGTATGAAAATTTCGAGCATCTGAACACCCCTCTTTTCGCGATTAGAGCCATATTAACGGAGATAAATCGATTTAAAGGTTTGGAAGGCCCAGCAGCCGACAAATAAAAGATTTTGTAATATTTTATACTGGGAAATCCGGGTATGAAAATTTCGAGCATCTGAACATCCCTCTTTTCGCGATTAGAGCCATATTAACGGAGATAAATCGATTTAAAGGTTTGGAAGGCCCACCAGCCGACAAATAAAAGATTTTGTAATATTTTATACTGGGAAATCCGGGTATGAAAATTTCAAGCATCTATACACCCCCCTTTTCGCGATTAGAGCCATATTAACGGAGATAAATCGATTTAAAGGTTTGGAAGGCCCACCAGCCGACAAATAAAAGATTTTGTAATATTTTATACTGGGAAATCCGGGTATGAAAATTTCGAGCATCTGAACACCCCTCTTTTCGCGATTAGAGCCATATTAACGGAGATAAATCGATTTAAAGGTTTGGAAGGCCCACCAGCCGATAAATAAAAGATTTTGTAATATTTTATACTGGGAAATCCGGGTATGAAAATTTCAAGCATCTAAACACCCCCCTTTTCGCGATTAGAGCCATATTAACGGAGATAAATCGATTTAAAGGTTTGGAAGGCCCACCAGCCGACAAATAAAAGATTTTGTAATATTTTATACTGGGAAATCCGGGTATGAAAATTTCGAGCATCTGAACACCCCTCTTTTCGCGATTAGAGCCATATTAACGGAGATATATCGATTTAAAGGTTTGGAAGGCCCACCAGCCGATAAATAAAAGATTTTGTAATATTTTATACTGGGAAATCCGGGTATGAAAATTTCAAGCATCTATACACCCCCCTTTTCGCGATTAGAGCCATATTAACGGAGATAAATCGATTTAAAGGTTTGGAAGGCCCACCAGCCGACAAATAAAAGATTTTGTAATATTTTATACTGGGAAATCCGGGTATGAAAATTTCGAGCATCTGAACACCCCTCTTTTCGCGATTAGAGCCATATTAACGGAGATATATCGATTTAAAGGTTTGGAAGGCCCACCAGCCGATAAATAAAAGATTTTGTAATATTTTATACTGGGAAATCCGGGTATGAAAATTTCGAGCATCTGAACACCCGTCTTTTCGCGATTAGAGCCATATTAACGGAGATAAATCGATTTAAAGGTTTGGAAGGCCCACCAGCCGACAAATAAAAGATTTTGTAATATTTTATACTGGGAAATCCGGGTATGAAAATTTCGAGCATCTGAACATCCCTCTTTTCGCGATTAGAGCCATATTAACGGAGATAAATCGATTTAAAGGTTTGGAAGGCCCACCAGCCGACAAATAAAAGATTTTGTAATATTTTATACTGGGAAATCCGGGTATGAAAATTTCGAGCATCTGAACACCCCTCTTTTCGCGATTAGAGCCATATTAACGGAGATAAATCGATTTAAAGGTTTGGAAGGCCCACCAGCCGACAAATAAAAGATTTTGTAATATTTTATACTGGGAAATCCGGGTATGAAAATTTCGAGCATCTGAACACCCCTCTTTTCGCGATTAGAGCCATATTAACGGAGATATATCGATTTGAAAGTTTGGAAGGCCCAGCAGCCGACAAATAAAAGATTTTGTAATATTTTATACTGGGAAATCCGGGTATGAAAATTTCGAGCATCTGAACACCCCTCTTTTCGCGATTAGAGCCATATTAACGGAGATATATCGATTTAAAGGTTTGGAAGGCCCACCAGCCGACAAATAAAAGATTTTGTAATAATTTATACTGGGAAATCAGGGTATGAAAATTTCGAGCATCTGACACCCCTCTTTTCGCGATTAGAGCCATATTAACGGAGATATATCGATTTAAAGGTTTGGAAGACCCACCAGCCGATAAATAAAAGATTTAGTAATATTTTATACTGGGAAATCCGGGTATGACAATTTCGAGCATCTCAACACCCCCCTTTTCGCGATTAGAGCCATATTAACGGAGATATATCGATTTAAAGGTTTGGATGGCCCACCAGCCGACAAATTAAAGATTTTGTAATATTTTATACTGGGAAATCCGGGTATGAAAATTTCGAGCATCTCAACACCCCCCTTTTCGCGATTAGAGCCATATTAACGGAGATATATCGATTTAAAGGTTTGGAAGGCCCACCAGCCGACAAATAAAAGATTTTGTATTATTTTATACTGGGAAATCCGGGTATGACAATTTCGAGCATCTCAACACCCCCCTTTTCGCGATTAGAGCCATATTAACGGAGATAAATCGATTTAAAGGTTTGGAAGACCCACCAGCCGATAAATAAAAGATTTAGTAATATTTTATACTGGGAAATCCGGGTATGACAATTTCGAGCATCTCAACACCCCCCTTTTCGCGATTAGAGCCATATTAACGGAGATATATCGATTTAAAGGTTTGGATGGCCCACCAGCCGACAAATTAAAGATTTTGTAATATTTTATACTGGGAAATCCGGGTATGAAAATTTCGAGCATCTGAACACCCCTCTTTTCGCGATTAGAGCCATATTAACGGAGATATATCGATTTAAAGGTTTGGAAGGCCCACCAGCTGATAAATGAAAGATTTTGTAATATTTTATACTGGGAAATCCGGGCATGAAAATTTCAAGCATCTAAACACCCCCCTTTTCGCGATTAGAGCCATATTAACGGAGATAAATCGATTTAAAGGTTTGGAAGGCCCACCAGCCGACAAATAAAAGATTTTGTAATATTTTATACTGGGAAATCCGGGTATGAAAATTTCGAGCATCTGAACACCCCTCTTTTCGCGATTAGAGCCATATTAACGGAGATATATCGATTTAAAGGTTTGGAAGGCCCACCAGCCGATAAATAAAAGATTTTGTAATATTTTATACTGGGAAATCCGGGTATGAAAATTTCGAGCATCTGAACACCCCTCTTTTCGCGATTAGAGCCATATTAACGGAGATATATCGATTTAAAGGTTTGGAAGGCCCACCAGCCGATAAATAAAAGATTTTGTAATATTTTATACTGGGAAATCCGGGTATGAAAATTTCGAGCATCTGAACACCCCTCTTTTCGCGATTAGAGCCATATTAACGGAGATATATCGATTTAAAGGTTTGGAAGGCCCACCAGCCGATAAATAAAAGATTTTGTAATATTTTATACTGGGAAATCCGGGTATGAAAATTTCGAGCATCTGAACACCCCTCTTTTCGCGATTAGAGCCATATTAACGGAGATATATCGATTTAAAGGTTTGGGAGGCCCACCAGCCGATAAATAAAAGATTTTGTAATATTTTATACTGGGAAATCCGGGTATGAAAATTTCGAGCATCTGAACACCCCTCTTTTCGCGATTAGAGCCATATTAACGGAGATATATCGATTTAAAGGTTTGGAAGGCCCACCAGCCGATAAATAAAAGATTTTGTAATATTTTATACTGGGAAATCCGGGTATGAAAATTTCGAGCATCTCAACACCCCTCTTTTCGCGATTAGAGCCATATTAACGGAGATATATCGATTTAAAGGTTTGGAAGGCCCACCAGCCGACAAATAAAAGATTTTGTAATATTTTATACTGGGAAATCCGGGTATGAAAATTTCGAGCATCTGAACACCCGTCTTTTCGCGATTAGAGCCATATTAACGGAGATAAATCGATTTAAAGGTTTGGAAGGCCCACCAGCCGACAAATAAAAGATTTTGTAATATTTTATACTGGGAAATCCGGGTATGAAAATTTCGAGCATCTGAACATCCCTCTTTTCGCGATTAGAGCCATATTAACGGAGATAAATCGATTTAAAGGTTTGGAAGGCCCACCAGCCGACAAATAAAAGATTTTGTAATATTTTATACTGGGAAATCCGGGTATGAAAATTTCGAGCATCTGAACACCCCTCTTTTCGCGATTAGAGCCATATTAACGGAGATAAATCGATTTAAAGGTTTGGAAGGCCCACCAGCCGACAAATAAAAGATTTTGTAATATTTTATACTGGGAAATCCGGGTATGAAAATTTCGAGCATCTGAACACCCCTCTTTTCGCGATTAGAGCCATATTAACGGAGATATATCGATTTGAAAGTTTGGAAGGCCCAGCAGCCGACAAATAAAAGATTTTGTAATATTTTATACTGGGAAATCCGGGTATGAAAATTTCGAGCATCTGAACACCCCTCTTTTCGCGATTAGAGCCATATTAACGGAGATATATCGATTTAAAGGTTTGGAAGGCCCACCAGCCGACAAATAAAAGATTTTGTAATAATTTATACTGGGAAATCAGGGTATGAAAATTTCGAGCATCTGACACCCCTCTTTTCGCGATTAGAGCCATATTAACGGAGATATATCGATTTAAAGGTTTGGAAGACCCACCAGCCGATAAATAAAAGATTTAGTAATATTTTATACTGGGAAATCCGGGTATGACAATTTCGAGCATCTCAACACCCCCCTTTTCGCGATTAGAGCCATATTAACGGAGATATATCGATTTAAAGGTTTGGATGGCCCACCAGCCGACAAATTAAAGATTTTGTAATATTTTATACTGGGAAATCCGGGTATGAAAATTTCGAGCATCTCAACACCCCCCTTTTCGCGATTAGAGCCATATTAACGGAGATATATCGATTTAAAGGTTTGGAAGGCCCACCAGCCGACAAATAAAAGATTTTGTATTATTTTATACTGGGAAATCCGGGTATGACAATTTCGAGCATCTCAACACCCCCCTTTTCGCGATTAGAGCCATATTAACGGAGATAAATCGATTTAAAGGTTTGGAAGACCCACCAGCCGATAAATAAAAGATTTAGTAATATTTTATACTGGGAAATCCGGGTATGACAATTTCGAGCATCTCAACACCCCCCTTTTCGCGATTAGAGCCATATTAACGGAGATATATCGATTTAAAGGTTTGGATGGCCCACCAGCCGACAAATTAAAGATTTTGTAATATTTTATACTGGGAAATCCGGGTATGAAAATTTCGAGCATCTGAACACCCCTCTTTTCGCGATTAGAGCCATATTAACGGAGATATATCGATTTAAAGGTTTGGAAGGCCCACCAGCTGATAAATGAAAGATTTTGTAATATTTTATACTGGGAAATCCGGGCATGAAAATTTCAAGCATCTAAACACCCCCCTTTTCGCGATTAGAGCCATATTAACGGAGATAAATCGATTTAAAGGTTTGGAAGGCCCACCAGCCGACAAATAAAAGATTTTGTAATATTTTATACTGGGAAATCCGGGTATGAAAATTTCGAGCATCTGAACACCCCTCTTTTCGCGATTAGAGCCATATTAACGGAGATATATCGATTTAAAGGTTTGGAAGGCCCACCAGCCGATAAATAAAAGATTTTGTAATATTTTATACTGGGAAATCCGGGTATGAAAATTTCGAGCATCTGAACACCCCTCTTTTCGCGATTAGAGCCATATTAACGGAGATATATCGATTTAAAGGTTTGGAAGGCCCACCAGCCGATAAATAAAAGATTTTGTAATATTTTATACTGGGAAATCCGGGTATGAAAATTTCGAGCATCTGAACACCCCTCTTTTCGCGATTAGAGCCATATTAACGGAGATATATCGATTTAAAGGTTTGGAAGGCCCACCAGCCGATAAATAAAAGATTTTGTAATATTTTATACTGGGAAATCCGGGTATGAAAATTTCGAGCATCTGAACACCCCTCTTTTCGCGATTAGAGCCATATTAACGGAGATATATCGATTTAAAGGTTTGGGAGGCCCACCAGCCGATAAATAAAAGATTTTGTAATATTTTATACTGGGAAATCCGGGTATGAAAATTTCGAGCATCTGAACACCCCTCTTTTCGCGATTAGAGCCATATTAACGGAGATATATCGATTTAAAGGTTTGGAAGGCCCACCAGCCGATAAATAAAAGATTTTGTAATATTTTATACTGGGAAATCCGGGTATGAAAATTTCGAGCATCTCAACACCCCTCTTTTCGCGATTAGAGCCATATTAACGGAGATATATCGATTTAAAGGTTTGGAAGGCCCACCAGCCGACAAATAAAAGATTTTGTAATATTTTATACTGGGAAATCCGGGTATGAAAATTTCGAGCATCTGAACACCCCTCTTTTCGCGATTAGAGCCATATTAACGGAGATAAATCGATTTAAAGGTTTGGAAGGCCCACCAGCCGACAAATAAAAGATTTTGTAATATTTTATACTGGGAAATCCGGGTATGAAAATTTCGAGCATCTCAACACCCCTCTTTTCGCGATTAGAGCCATATTAACGGAGATATATCGATTTAAAGGTTTGGAAGGCCCACCAGCCGATAAATAAAAGATTTTGTAATATTTTATACTGGGAAATCCGGGTATGAAAATTTCAAGCATCTAAACACCCCCCTTTTCGCGATTAGAGCCATATTAACGGAGATAAATCGATTTAAAGGTTTGGAAGGCCCACCAGCCGACAAATAAAAGATTTTGTAATATTTTATACTGGGAAATCCGGGTATGAAAATTTCGAGCATCTGAACACCCCTCTTTTCGCGATTAGAGCCATATTAACGGAGATATATCGATTTAAAGGTTTGGAAGGCCCACCAGCCGATAAATAAAAGATTTTGTAATATTTTATACTGGGAAATCCGGGTATGAAAATTTCGAGCATCTCAACACCCCTCTTTTCGCGATTAGAGCCATATTAACGGAGATATATCGATTTAAAGGTTTGGAAGGCCCACCAGCCGACAAATAAAAGATTTTGTAATATTTTATACTGGGAAATCCGGGTATGAAAATTTCGAGCATCTGAACACCCCTCTTTTCGCGATTAGAGCCATATTAACGGAGATAAATCGATTTAAAGGTTTGGAAGGCCCACCAGCCGACAAATAAAAGATTTTGTAATATTTTATACTGGGAAATCCGGGTATGAAAATTTCGAGCATCTCAACACCCCTCTTTTCGCGATTAGAGCCATATTAACGGAGATATATCGATTTAAAGGTTTGGAAGGCCCACCAGCCGATAAATAAAAGATTTTGTAATATTTTATACTGGGAAATCCGGGTATGAAAATTTCAAGCATCTAAACACCCCCCTTTTCGCGATTAGAGCCATATTAACGGAGATAAATCGATTTAAAGGTTTGGAAGGCCCACCAGCCGACAAATAAAAGATTTTGTAATATTTTATACTGGGAAATCCGGGTATGAAAATTTCGAGCATCTGAACACCCCTCTTTTCGCGATTAGAGCCATATTAACGGAGATATATCGATTTAAAGGTTTGGAAGGCCCACCAGCCGATAAATAAAAGATTTTGTAATATTTTATACTGGGAAATCCGGGTATGAAAATTTCAAGCATCTATACACCCCCCTTTTCGCGATTAGAGCCATATTAACGGAGATAAATCGATTTAAAGGTTTGGAAGGCCCACCAGCCGACAAATAAAAGATTTTGTAATATTTTATACTGGGAAATCCGGGTATGAAAATTTCGAGCATCTGAACACCCGTCTTTTCGCGATTAGAGCCATATTAACGGAGATAAATCGATTTAAAGGTTTGGAAGGCCCACCAGCCGACAAATAAAAGATTTTGTAATATTTTATACTGGGAAATCCGGGTATGAAAATTTCGAGCATCTGAACATCCCTCTTTTCGCGATTAGAGCCATATTAACGGAGATAAATCGATTTAAAGGTTTGGAAGGCCCACCAGCCGACAAATAAAAGATTTTGTAATATTTTATACTGGGAAATCCGGGTATGAAAATTTCGAGCATCTGAACACCCCTCTTTTCGCGATTAGAGCCATATTAACGGAGATAAATCGATTTAAAGGTTTGGAAGGCCCACCAGCCGACAAATAAAAGATTTTGTAATATTTTATACTGGGAAATCCGGGTATGAAAATTTCGAGCATCTGAACACCCCTCTTTTCGCGATTAGAGCCATATTAACGGAGATAAATCGATTTAAAGGTTTGGAAGGCCCACCAGCCGATAAATAAAAGATTTTGTAATATTTTATACTGGGAAATCCGGGTATGAAAATTTCGAGCATCTGAACACCCCTCTTTTCGCGATTAGAGCCATATTAACGGAGATAAATCGATTTAAAGGTTTGGAAGGCCCAGCAGCCGACAAATAAAAGATTTTGTAATATTTTATACTGGGAAATCCGGGTATGAAAATTTCGAGCATCTGAACACCCCTCTTTTCGCGATTAGAGCCATATTAACGGAGATAAATCGATTTAAAGGTTTGGAAGGCCCACCAGCCGATAAATAAAAGATTTTGTAATATTTTATACTGGGAAATCCGGGTATGAAAATTTCGAGCATCTGAACACCCCTCTTTTCGCGATTAGAGCCATATTAACGGAGATAAATCGATTTAAAGGTTTGGAAGGCCCACCAGCCGACAAATAAAAGATTTTGTAATATTTTATACTGGGAAATCCGGGTATGAAAATTTCGAGCATCTGAACACCCCTCTTTTCGCGATTAGAGCCATATTAACGGAGATAAATCGATTTAAAGGTTTGGAAGGCCCAGCAGCCGACAAATAAAAGATTTTGTAATATTTTATACTGGGAAATCCGGGTATGAAAATTTCGAGCATCTGAACATCCCTCTTTTCGCGATTAGAGCCATATTAACGGAGATAAATCGATTTAAAGGTTTGGAAGGCCCACCAGCCGACAAATAAAAGATTTTGTAATATTTTATACTGGGAAATCCGGGTATGAAAATTTCAAGCATCTATACACCCCCCTTTTCGCGATTAGAGCCATATTAACGGAGATAAATCGATTTAAAGGTTTGGAAGGCCCACCAGCCGACAAATAAAAGATTTTGTAATATTTTATACTGGGAAATCCGGGTATGAAAATTTCGAGCATCTGAACACCCCTCTTTTCGCGATTAGAGCCATATTAACGGAGATAAATCGATTTAAAGGTTTGGAAGGCCCACCAGCCGATAAATAAAAGATTTTGTAATATTTTATACTGGGAAATCCGGGTATGAAAATTTCAAGCATCTAAACACCCCCCTTTTCGCGATTAGAGCCATATTAACGGAGATAAATCGATTTAAAGGTTTGGAAGGCCCACCAGCCGACAAATAAAAGATTTTGTAATATTTTATACTGGGAAATCCGGGTATGAAAATTTCGAGCATCTGAACACCCCTCTTTTCGCGATTAGAGCCATATTAACGGAGATATATCGATTTAAAGGTTTGGAAGGCCCACCAGCCGATAAATAAAAGATTTTGTAATATTTTATACTGGGAAATCCGGGTATGAAAATTTCAAGCATCTATACACCCCCCTTTTCGCGATTAGAGCCATATTAACGGAGATAAATCGATTTAAAGGTTTGGAAGGCCCACCAGCCGACAAATAAAAGATTTTGTAATATTTTATACTGGGAAATCCGGGTATGAAAATTTCGAGCATCTGAACACCCCTCTTTTCGCGATTAGAGCCATATTAACGGAGATATATCGATTTAAAGGTTTGGAAGGCCCACCAGCCGATAAATAAAAGATTTTGTAATATTTTATACTGGGAAATCCGGGTATGAAAATTTCGAGCATCTGAACACCCGTCTTTTCGCGATTAGAGCCATATTAACGGAGATAAATCGATTTAAAGGTTTGGAAGGCCCACCAGCCGACAAATAAAAGATTTTGTAATATTTTATACTGGGAAATCCGGGTATGAAAATTTCGAGCATCTGAACATCCCTCTTTTCGCGATTAGAGCCATATTAACGGAGATAAATCGATTTAAAGGTTTGGAAGGCCCACCAGCCGACAAATAAAAGATTTTGTAATATTTTATACTGGGAAATCCGGGTATGAAAATTTCGAGCATCTGAACACCCCTCTTTTCGCGATTAGAGCCATATTAACGGAGATAAATCGATTTAAAGGTTTGGAAGGCCCACCAGCCGACAAATAAAAGATTTTGTAATATTTTATACTGGGAAATCCGGGTATGAAAATTTCGAGCATCTGAACACCCCTCTTTTCGCGATTAGAGCCATATTAACGGAGATATATCGATTTGAAGGTTTGGAAGGCCCAGCAGCCGACAAATAAAAGATTTTGTAATATTTTATACTGGGAAATCCGGGTATGAAAATTTCGAGCATCTGAACACCCCTCTTTTCGCGATTAGAGCCATATTAACGGAGATATATCGATTTAAAGGTTTGGAAGGCCCACCAGCCGACAAATAAAAGATTTTGTAATAATTTATACTGGGAAATCAGGGTATGAAAATTTCGAGCATCTGACACCCCTCTTTTCGCGATTAGAGCCATATTAACGGAGATATATCGATTTAAAGGTTTGGAAGACCCACCAGCCGATAAATAAAAGATTTAGTAATATTTTATACTGGGAAATCCGGGTATGACAATTTCGAGCATCTCAACACCCCCCTTTTCGCGATTAGAGCCATATTAACGGAGATATATCGATTTAAAGGTTTGGATGGCCCACCAGCCGACAAATTAAAGATTTTGTAATATTTTATACTGGGAAATCCGGGTATGAAAATTTCGAGCATCTCAACACCCCCCTTTTCGCGATTAGAGCCATATTAACGGAGATATATCGATTTAAAGGTTTGGAAGGCCCACCAGCCGACAAATAAAAGATTTTGTATTATTTTATACTGGGAAATCCGGGTATGACAATTTCGAGCATCTCAACACCCCCCTTTTCGCGATTAGAGCCATATTAACGGAGATAAATCGATTTAAAGGTTTGGAAGACCCACCAGCCGATAAATAAAAGATTTAGTAATATTTTATACTGGGAAATCCGGGTATGACAATTTCGAGCATCTCAACACCCCCCTTTTCGCGATTAGAGCCATATTAACGGAGATATATCGATTTAAAGGTTTGGATGGCCCACCAGCCGATAAATTAAAGATTTTGTAATATTTTATACTGGGAAATCCGGGTATGAAAATTTCGAGCATCTGAACACCCCTCTTTTCGCGATTAGAGCCATATTAACGGAGATATATCGATTTAAAGGTTTGGAAGGCCCACCAGCTGATAAATGAAAGATTTTGTAATATTTTATACTGGGAAATCCGGGCATGAAAATTTCAAGCATCTAAACACCCCCCTTTTCGCGATTAGAGCCATATTAACGGAGATAAATCGATTTAAAGGTTTGGAAGGCCCACCAGCCGACAAATAAAAGATTTTGTAATATTTTATACTGGGAAATCCGGGTATGAAAATTTCGAGCATCTGAACACCCCTCTTTTCGCGATTAGAGCCATATTAACGGAGATATATCGATTTAAAGGTTTGGAAGGCCCACCAGCCGATAAATAAAAGATTTTGTAATATTTTATACTGGGAAATCCGGGTATGAAAATTTCGAGCATCTGAACACCCCTCTTTTCGCGATTAGAGCCATATTAACGGAGATATATCGATTTAAAGGTTTGGAAGGCCCACCAGCCGATAAATAAAAGATTTTGTAATATTTTATACTGGGAAATCCGGGTATGAAAATTTCGAGCATCTGAACACCCCTCTTTTCGCGATTAGAGCCATATTAACGGAGATATATCGATTTAAAGGTTTGGAAGGCCCACCAGCCGATAAATAAAAGATTTTGTAATATTTTATACTGGGAAATCCGGGTATGAAAATTTCGAGCATCTGAACACCCCTCTTTTCGCGATTAGAGCCATATTAACGGAGATATATCGATTTAAAGGTTTGGGAGGCCCACCAGCCGATAAATAAAAGATTTTGTAATATTTTATACTGGGAAATCCGGGTATGAAAATTTCGAGCATCTGAACACCCCTCTTTTCGCGATTAGAGCCATATTAACGGAGATATATCGATTTAAAGGTTTGGAAGGCCCACCAGCCGATAAATAAAAGATTTTGTAATATTTTATACTGGGAAATCCGGGTATGAAAATTTCGAGCATCTCAACACCCCTCTTTTCGCGATTAGAGCCATATTAACGGAGATATATCGATTTAAAGGTTTGGAAGGCCCACCAGCCGACAAATAAAAGATTTTGTAATATTTTATACTGGGAAATCCGGGTATGAAAATTTCGAGCATCTGAACACCCCTCTTTTCGCGATTAGAGCCATATTAACGGAGATAAATCGATTTAAAGGTTTGGAAGGCCCACCAGCCGACAAATAAAAGATTTTGTAATATTTTATACTGGGAAATCCGGGTATGAAAATTTCGAGCATCTCAACACCCCTCTTTTCGCGATTAGAGCCATATTAACGGAGATATATCGATTTAAAGGTTTGGAAGGCCCACCAGCCGATAAATAAAAGATTTTGTAATATTTTATACTGGGAAATCCGGGTATGAAAATTTCAAGCATCTAAACACCCCCCTTTTCGCGATTAGAGCCATATTAACGGAGATAAATCGATTTAAAGGTTTGGAAGGCCCACCAGCCGACAAATAAAAGATTTTGTAATATTTTATACTGGGAAATCCGGGTATGAAAATTTCGAGCATCTGAACACCCCTCTTTTCGCGATTAGAGCCATATTAACGGAGATATATCGATTTAAAGGTTTGGAAGGCCCACCAGCCGATAAATAAAAGATTTTGTAATATTTTATACTGGGAAATCCGGGTATGAAAATTTCAAGCATCTATACACCCCCCTTTTCGCGATTAGAGCCATATTAACGGAGATAAATCGATTTAAAGGTTTGGAAGGCCCACCAGCCGACAAATAAAAGATTTTGTAATATTTTATACTGGGAAATCCGGGTATGAAAATTTCGAGCATCTGAACACCCCTCTTTTCGCGATTAGAGCCATATTAACGGAGATATATCGATTTAAAGGTTTGGAAGGCCCACCAGCCGATAAATAAAAGATTTTGTAATATTTTATACTGGGAAATCCGGGTATGAAAATTTCGAGCATCTGAACACCCGTCTTTTCGCGATTAGAGCCATATTAACGGAGATAAATCGATTTAAAGGTTTGGAAGGCCCACCAGCCGACAAATAAAAGATTTTGTAATATTTTATACTGGGAAATCCGGGTATGAAAATTTCGAGCATCTGAACATCCCTCTTTTCGCGATTAGAGCCATATTAACGGAGATAAATCGATTTAAAGGTTTGGAAGGCCCACCAGCCGACAAATAAAAGATTTTGTAATATTTTATACTGGGAAATCCGGGTATGAAAATTTCGAGCATCTGAACACCCCTCTTTTCGCGATTAGAGCCATATTAACGGAGATAAATCGATTTAAAGGTTTGGAAGGCCCACCAGCCGACAAATAAAAGATTTTGTAATATTTTATACTGGGAAATCCGGGTATGAAAATTTCGAGCATCTGAACACCCCTCTTTTCGCGATTAGAGCCATATTAACGGAGATAAATCGATTTAAAGGTTTGGAAGGCCCACCAGCCGATAAATAAAAGATTTTGTAATATTTTATACTGGGAAATCCGGGTATGAAAATTTCGAGCATCTGAACACCCCTCTTTTCGCGATTAGAGCCATATTAACGGAGATAAATCGATTTAAAGGTTTGGAAGGCCCAGCAGCCGACAAATAAAAGATTTTGTAATATTTTATACTGGGAAATCCGGGTATGAAAATTTCGAGCATCTGAACACCCCTCTTTTCGCGATTAGAGCCATATTAACGGAGATAAATCGATTTAAAGGTTTGGAAGGCCCACCAGCCGATAAATAAAAGATTTTGTAATATTTTATACTGGGAAATCCGGGTATGAAAATTTCGAGCATCTGAACACCCCTCTTTTCGCGATTAGAGCCATATTAACGGAGATAAATCGATTTAAAGGTTTGGAAGGCCCACCAGCCGACAAATAAAAGATTTTGTAATATTTTATACTGGGAAATCCGGGTATGAAAATTTCGAGCATCTGAACACCCCTCTTTTCGCGATTAGAGCCATATTAACGGAGATAAATCGATTTAAAGGTTTGGAAGGCCCAGCAGCCGACAAATAAAAGATTTTGTAATATTTTATACTGGGAAATCCGGGTATGAAAATTTCGAGCATCTGAACATCCCTCTTTTCGCGATTAGAGCCATATTAACGGAGATAAATCGATTTAAAGGTTTGGAAGGCCCACCAGCCGACAAATAAAAGATTTTGTAATATTTTATACTGGGAAATCCGGGTATGAAAATTTCAAGCATCTATACACCCCCCTTTTCGCGATTAGAGCCATATTAACGGAGATAAATCGATTTAAAGGTTTGGAAGGCCCACCAGCCGACAAATAAAAGATTTTGTAATATTTTATACTGGGAAATCCGGGTATGAAAATTTCGAGCATCTGAACACCCCTCTTTTCGCGATTAGAGCCATATTAACGGAGATAAATCGATTTAAAGGTTTGGAAGGCCCACCAGCCGACAAATAAAAGATTTTGTATTATTTTATACTGGGAAATCCGGGTATGAAAATTTCGAGCATCTGAACACCCCTCTTTTCGCGATTAGAGCCATATTAACGGAGATAAATCGATTTAAAGGTTTGGAAGGCCCACCAGCCGACAAATAAAAGATTTTGTAATATTTTATACTGGGAAATCCGGGTATGAAAATTTCGAGCATCTGAACACCCCTCTTTTCGCGATTAGAGCCATATTAACGGAGATAAATCGATTTAAAGGTTTGGAAGGCCCACCAGCCGACAAATAAAAGATTTTGTAATATTTTATACTGGGAAATCCGGGTATGAAAATTTCGAGCATCTGAACACCCCTCTTTTCGCGATTAGAGCCATATTAACGGAGATATATCGATTTAAAGGTTTGGAAGGCCCACCAGCCGATAAATAAAAGATTTTGTAATATTTTATACTGGGAAATCCGGGTATGAAAATTTCGAGCATCTGAACACCCGTCTTTTCGCGATTAGAGCCATATTAACGGAGATAAATCGATTTAAAGGTTTGGAAGGCCCACCAGCCGACAAATAAAAGATTTTGTAATATTTTATACTGGGAAATCCGGGTATGAAAATTTCGAGCATCTGAACATCCCTCTTTTCGCGATTAGAGCCATATTAACGGAGATAAATCGATTTAAAGGTTTGGAAGGCCCACCAGCCGACAAATAAAAGATTTTGTAATATTTTATACTGGGAAATCCGGGTATGAAAATTTCGAGCATCTGAACACCCCTCTTTTCGCGATTAGAGCCATATTAACGGAGATAAATCGATTTAAAGGTTTGGAAGGCCCACCAGCCGACAAATAAAAGATTTTGTAATATTTTATACTGGGAAATCCGGGTATGAAAATTTCGAGCATCTGAACACCCCTCTTTTCGCGATTAGAGCCATATTAACGGAGATAAATCGATTTAAAGGTTTGGAAGGCCCACCAGCCGATAAATAAAAGATTTTGTAATATTTTATACTGGGAAATCCGGGTATGAAAATTTCGAGCATCTGAACACCCCTCTTTTCGCGATTAGAGCCATATTAACGGAGATAAATCGATTTAAAGGTTTGGAAGGCCCAGCAGCCGACAAATAAAAGATTTTGTAATATTTTATACTGGGAAATCCGGGTATGAAAATTTCGAGCATCTGAACACCCCTCTTTTCGCGATTAGAGCCATATTAACGGAGATAAATCGATTTAAAGGTTTGGAAGGCCCACCAGCCGATAAATAAAAGATTTTGTAATATTTTATACTGGGAAATCCGGGTATGAAAATTTCGAGCATCTGAACACCCCTCTTTTCGCGATTAGAGCCATATTAACGGAGATAAATCGATTTAAAGGTTTGGAAGGCCCACCAGCCGACAAATAAAAGATTTTGTAATATTTTATACTGGGAAATCCGGGTATGAAAATTTCGAGCATCTGAACACCCCTCTTTTCGCGATTAGAGCCATATTAACGGAGATATATCGATTTAAAGGTTTGGAAGGCCCACCAGCCGATAAATAAAAGATTTTGTAATATTTTATACTGGGAAATCCGGGTATGAAAATTTCGAGCATCTCAACACCCCTCTTTTCGCGATTAGAGCCATATTAACGGAGATAAATCGATTTAAAGGTTTGGAAGGCCCACCAGCCGATAAATAAAAGATTTTGTAATATTTTATACTGGGAAATCCGGGTATGAAAATTTCGAGCATCTGAACACCCCTCTTTTCGCGATTAGAGCCATATTAACGGAGATAAATCGATTTAAAGGTTTGGAAGGCCCAGCAGCCGACAAATAAAAGATTTTGTAATATTTTATACTGGGAAATCCGGGTATGAAAATTTCGAGCATCTGAACACCCCTCTTTTCGCGATTAGAGCCATATTAACGGAGATAAATCGATTTAAAGGTTTGGAAGGCCCACCAGCCGATAAATAAAAGATTTTGTAATATTTTATACTGGGAAATCCGGGTATGAAAATTTCGAGC
This sequence comes from Ochlerotatus camptorhynchus, assembly GCF_037179485.1. Lineage (NCBI taxonomy): Eukaryota > Metazoa > Arthropoda > Insecta > Diptera > Culicidae > Ochlerotatus > Ochlerotatus camptorhynchus. Next base: position 187,188 of record NW_027040941.1, on the reverse strand, counting down.
ATCTGAACACCCCTCTTTTCGCGATTAGAGCCATATTAACGGAGATAAATCGATTTAAAGGTTTGGAAGGCCCACCAGCCGATAAATAGAAGATTTTGTAATATTTTATACTGGGAAATCCGGGTATGAAAATTTCGAGCATCTGAACACCCCTCTTTTCGCGATTAGAGTCATATTAACGGAGATATATCGATTTAATGGTTTGGAAGGCCCACCAGCCGACAAATAAAAGATTTTGTAATATTTTATACTGGGAAATCCGGGTATGAAAATTTCGAGCATCTGAACACCCCTCTTTTCGCGATTAGAGCCATATTAACGGAGATAAATCGATTTAAAGGTTTGGAAGGCCCACCAGCCGACAAATAAAAGATTTTGTAATATTTTATACTGGGAAATCCGGGTATGAAAATTTCGAGCATCTGAACACCCCTCTTTTCGCGATTAGAGCCATATTAACGGAGATATATCGATTTGAAGGTTTGGAAGGCCCAGCAGCCGACAAATAAAAGATTTTGTAATATTTTATACTGGGAAATCCGGGTATGAAAATTTCGAGCATCTGAACACCCCTCTTTTCGCGATTAGAGCCATATTAACGGAGATATATCGATTTAAAGGTTTGGAAGGCCCACCAGCCGATAAATAAAAGATTTTGTAATATTTTATACTGGGAAATCCGGGTATGAAAATTTCAAGCATCTATACACCCCCCTTTTCGCGATTAGAGCCATATTAACGGAGATAAATCGATTTAAAGGTTTGGAAGGCCCACCAGCCGACAAATAAAAGATTTTGTAATATTTTATACTGGGAAATCCGGGTATGAAAATTTCGAGCATCTGAACATCCCTCTTTTCGCGATTAGAGCCATATTAACGGAGATAAATCGATTTAAAGGTTTGGAAGGCCCACCAGCCGACAAATAAAAGATTTTGTAATATTTTATACTGGGAAATCCGGGTATGAAAATTTCAAGCATCTATACACCCCCCTTTTCGCGATTAGAGCCATATTAACGGAGATAAATCGATTTAAAGGTTTGGAAGGCCCACCAGCCGACAAATAAAAGATTTTGTAATATTTTATACTGGGAAATCCGGGTATGAAAATTTCGAGCATCTGAACACCCGTCTTTTCGCGATTAGAGCCATATTAACGGAGATAAATCGATTTAAAGGTTTGGAAGGCCCACCAGCCGACAAATAAAAGATTTTGTAATATTTTATACTGGGAAATCCGGGTATGAAAATTTCGAGCATCTGAACACCCCTCTTTTCGCGATTAGAGCCATATTAACGGAGATATATCGATTTAAAGGTTTGGAAGGCCCACCAGCTGATAAATGAAAGATTTTGTAATATTTTATACTGGGAAATCCGGGCATGAAAATTTCAAGCATCTATACACCCCCCTTTTCGCGATTAGAGCCATATTAACGGAGATATATCGATTTAAAGGTTTGGAAGGCCCAGCAGCCGACAAATAAAAGATTTTGTAATATTTTATACTGGGAAATCCGGGTATGAAAATTTCGAGCATCTGAACACCCCTCTTTTCGCGATTAGAGCCATATTAACGGAGATATATCGATTTAAAGGTTTGGAAGGCCCACCAGCCGATAAATAAAAGATTTTGTAATATTTTATACTGGGAAATCCGGGTATGAAAATTTCGAGCATCTGAACACCCCTCTTTTCGCGATTAGAGCCATATTAACGGAGATATATCGATTTAAAGGTTTGGGAGGCCCACCAGCCGATAAATAAAAGATTTTGTAATATTTTATACTGGGAAATCCGGGTATGAAAATTTCGAGCATCTGAACACCCCTCTTTTCGCGATTAGAGCCATATTAACGGAGATATATCGATTTAAAGGTTTGGAAGGCCCACCAGCCGATAAATAAAAGATTTTGTAATATTTTATACTGGGAAATCCGGGTATGAAAATTTCGAGCATCTCAACACCCCTCTTTTCGCGATTAGAGCCATATTAACGGAGATATATCGATTTAAAGGTTTGGAAGGCCCACCAGCCGACAAATAAAAGATTTTGTAATATTTTATACTGGGAAATCCGGGTATGAAAATTTCGAGCATCTGAACACCCCTCTTTTCGCGATTAGAGCCATATTAACGGAGATAAATCGATTTAAAGGTTTGGAAGGCCCACCAGCCGACAAATAAAAGATTTTGTAATATTTTATACTGGGAAATCCGGGTATGAAAATTTCGAGCATCTCAACACCCCTCTTTTCGCGATTAGAGCCATATTAACGGAGATATATCGATTTAAAGGTTTGGAAGGCCCACCAGCCGATAAATAAAAGATTTTGTAATATTTTATACTGGGAAATCCGGGTATGAAAATTTCAAGCATCTAAACACCCCCCTTTTCGCGATTAGAGCCATATTAACGGAGATAAATCGATTTAAAGGTTTGGAAGGCCCACCAGCCGACAAATAAAAGATTTTGTAATATTTTATACTGGGAAATCCGGGTATGAAAATTTCGAGCATCTGAACACCCCTCTTTTCGCGATTAGAGCCATATTAACGGAGATATATCGATTTAAAGGTTTGGAAGGCCCACCAGCCGATAAATAAAAGATTTTGTAATATTTTATACTGGGAAATCCGGGTATGAAAATTTCAAGCATCTATACACCCCCCTTTTCGCGATTAGAGCCATATTAACGGAGATAAATCGATTTAAAGGTTTGGAAGGCCCACCAGCCGACAAATAAAAGATTTTGTAATATTTTATACTGGGAAATCCGGGTATGAAAATTTCGAGCATCTGAACACCCGTCTTTTCGCGATTAGAGCCATATTAACGGAGATAAATCGATTTAAAGGTTTGGAAGGCCCACCAGCCGACAAATAAAAGATTTTGTAATATTTTATACTGGGAAATCCGGGTATGAAAATTTCGAGCATCTGAACATCCCTCTTTTCGCGATTAGAGCCATATTAACGGAGATAAATCGATTTAAAGGTTTGGAAGGCCCACCAGCCGACAAATAAAAGATTTTGTAATATTTTATACTGGGAAATCCGGGTATGAAAATTTCGAGCATCTGAACACCCCTCTTTTCGCGATTAGAGCCATATTAACGGAGATAAATCGATTTAAAGGTTTGGAAGGCCCACCAGCCGACAAATAAAAGATTTTGTAATATTTTATACTGGGAAATCCGGGTATGAAAATTTCGAGCATCTGAACACCCCTCTTTTCGCGATTAGAGCCATATTAACGGAGATAAATCGATTTAAAGGTTTGGAAGGCCCACCAGCCGATAAATAAAAGATTTTGTAATATTTTATACTGGGAAATCCGGGTATGAAAATTTCGAGCATCTGAACACCCCTCTTTTCGCGATTAGAGCCATATTAACGGAGATAAATCGATTTAAAGGTTTGGAAGGCCCAGCAGCCGACAAATAAAAGATTTTGTAATATTTTATACTGGGAAATCCGGGTATGAAAATTTCGAGCATCTGAACACCCCTCTTTTCGCGATTAGAGCCATATTAACGGAGATAAATCGATTTAAAGGTTTGGAAGGCCCACCAGCCGATAAATAAAAGATTTTGTAATATTTTATACTGGGAAATCCGGGTATGAAAATTTCGAGCATCTGAACACCCCTCTTTTCGCGATTAGAGCCATATTAACGGAGATAAATCGATTTAAAGGTTTGGAAGGCCCACCAGCCGACAAATAAAAGATTTTGTAATATTTTATACTGGGAAATCCGGGTATGAAAATTTCGAGCATCTGAACACCCCTCTTTTCGCGATTAGAGCCATATTAACGGAGATAAATCGATTTAAAGGTTTGGAAGGCCCAGCAGCCGACAAATAAAAGATTTTGTAATATTTTATACTGGGAAATCCGGGTATGAAAATTTCGAGCATCTGAACATCCCTCTTTTCGCGATTAGAGCCATATTAACGGAGATAAATCGATTTAAAGGTTTGGAAGGCCCACCAGCCGACAAATAAAAGATTTTGTAATATTTTATACTGGGAAATCCGGGTATGAAAATTTCAAGCATCTATACACCCCCCTTTTCGCGATTAGAGCCATATTAACGGAGATAAATCGATTTAAAGGTTTGGAAGGCCCACCAGCCGACAAATAAAAGATTTTGTAATATTTTATACTGGGAAATCCGGGTATGAAAATTTCGAGCATCTGAACACCCCTCTTTTCGCGATTAGAGCCATATTAACGGAGATAAATCGATTTAAAGGTTTGGAAGGCCCACCAGCCGATAAATAAAAGATTTTGTAATATTTTATACTGGGAAATCCGGGTATGAAAATTTCAAGCATCTAAACACCCCCCTTTTCGCGATTAGAGCCATATTAACGGAGATAAATCGATTTAAAGGTTTGGAAGGCCCACCAGCCGACAAATAAAAGATTTTGTAATATTTTATACTGGGAAATCCGGGTATGAAAATTTCGAGCATCTGAACACCCCTCTTTTCGCGATTAGAGCCATATTAACGGAGATATATCGATTTAAAGGTTTGGAAGGCCCACCAGCCGATAAATAAAAGATTTTGTAATATTTTATACTGGGAAATCCGGGTATGAAAATTTCAAGCATCTATACACCCCCCTTTTCGCGATTAGAGCCATATTAACGGAGATAAATCGATTTAAAGGTTTGGAAGGCCCACCAGCCGACAAATAAAAGATTTTGTAATATTTTATACTGGGAAATCCGGGTATGAAAATTTCGAGCATCTGAACACCCCTCTTTTCGCGATTAGAGCCATATTAACGGAGATATATCGATTTAAAGGTTTGGAAGGCCCACCAGCCGATAAATAAAAGATTTTGTAATATTTTATACTGGGAAATCCGGGTATGAAAATTTCGAGCATCTGAACACCCGTCTTTTCGCGATTAGAGCCATATTAACGGAGATAAATCGATTTAAAGGTTTGGAAGGCCCACCAGCCGACAAATAAAAGATTTTGTAATATTTTATACTGGGAAATCCGGGTATGAAAATTTCGAGCATCTGAACATCCCTCTTTTCGCGATTAGAGCCATATTAACGGAGATAAATCGATTTAAAGGTTTGGAAGGCCCACCAGCCGACAAATAAAAGATTTTGTAATATTTTATACTGGGAAATCCGGGTATGAAAATTTCGAGCATCTGAACACCCCTCTTTTCGCGATTAGAGCCATATTAACGGAGATAAATCGATTTAAAGGTTTGGAAGGCCCACCAGCCGACAAATAAAAGATTTTGTAATATTTTATACTGGGAAATCCGGGTATGAAAATTTCGAGCATCTGAACACCCCTCTTTTCGCGATTAGAGCCATATTAACGGAGATATATCGATTTGAAAGTTTGGAAGGCCCAGCAGCCGACAAATAAAAGATTTTGTAATATTTTATACTGGGAAATCCGGGTATGAAAATTTCGAGCATCTGAACACCCCTCTTTTCGCGATTAGAGCCATATTAACGGAGATATATCGATTTAAAGGTTTGGAAGGCCCACCAGCCGACAAATAAAAGATTTTGTAATAATTTATACTGGGAAATCAGGGTATGAAAATTTCGAGCATCTGACACCCCTCTTTTCGCGATTAGAGCCATATTAACGGAGATATATCGATTTAAAGGTTTGGAAGACCCACCAGCCGATAAATAAAAGATTTAGTAATATTTTATACTGGGAAATCCGGGTATGACAATTTCGAGCATCTCAACACCCCCCTTTTCGCGATTAGAGCCATATTAACGGAGATATATCGATTTAAAGGTTTGGATGGCCCACCAGCCGACAAATTAAAGATTTTGTAATATTTTATACTGGGAAATCCGGGTATGAAAATTTCGAGCATCTCAACACCCCCCTTTTCGCGATTAGAGCCATATTAACGGAGATATATCGATTTAAAGGTTTGGAAGGCCCACCAGCCGACAAATAAAAGATTTTGTATTATTTTATACTGGGAAATCCGGGTATGACAATTTCGAGCATCTCAACACCCCCCTTTTCGCGATTAGAGCCATATTAACGGAGATAAATCGATTTAAAGGTTTGGAAGACCCACCAGCCGATAAATAAAAGATTTAGTAATATTTTATACTGGGAAATCCGGGTATGACAATTTCGAGCATCTCAACACCCCCCTTTTCGCGATTAGAGCCATATTAACGGAGATATATCGATTTAAAGGTTTGGATGGCCCACCAGCCGACAAATTAAAGATTTTGTAATATTTTATACTGGGAAATCCGGGTATGAAAATTTCGAGCATCTGAACACCCCTCTTTTCGCGATTAGAGCCATATTAACGGAGATATATCGATTTAAAGGTTTGGAAGGCCCACCAGCTGATAAATGAAAGATTTTGTAATATTTTATACTGGGAAATCCGGGCATGAAAATTTCAAGCATCTAAACACCCCCCTTTTCGCGATTAGAGCCATATTAACGGAGATAAATCGATTTAAAGGTTTGGAAGGCCCACCAGCCGACAAATAAAAGATTTTGTAATATTTTATACTGGGAAATCCGGGTATGAAAATTTCGAGCATCTGAACACCCCTCTTTTCGCGATTAGAGCCATATTAACGGAGATATATCGATTTAAAGGTTTGGAAGGCCCACCAGCCGATAAATAAAAGATTTTGTAATATTTTATACTGGGAAATCCGGGTATGAAAATTTCGAGCATCTGAACACCCCTCTTTTCGCGATTAGAGCCATATTAACGGAGATATATCGATTTAAAGGTTTGGAAGGCCCACCAGCCGATAAATAAAAGATTTTGTAATATTTTATACTGGGAAATCCGGGTATGAAAATTTCGAGCATCTGAACACCCCTCTTTTCGCGATTAGAGCCATATTAACGGAGATATATCGATTTAAAGGTTTGGAAGGCCCACCAGCCGATAAATAAAAGATTTTGTAATATTTTATACTGGGAAATCCGGGTATGAAAATTTCGAGCATCTGAACACCCCTCTTTTCGCGATTAGAGCCATATTAACGGAGATATATCGATTTAAAGGTTTGGGAGGCCCACCAGCCGATAAATAAAAGATTTTGTAATATTTTATACTGGGAAATCCGGGTATGAAAATTTCGAGCATCTGAACACCCCTCTTTTCGCGATTAGAGCCATATTAACGGAGATATATCGATTTAAAGGTTTGGAAGGCCCACCAGCCGATAAATAAAAGATTTTGTAATATTTTATACTGGGAAATCCGGGTATGAAAATTTCGAGCATCTCAACACCCCTCTTTTCGCGATTAGAGCCATATTAACGGAGATATATCGATTTAAAGGTTTGGAAGGCCCACCAGCCGACAAATAAAAGATTTTGTAATATTTTATACTGGGAAATCCGGGTATGAAAATTTCGAGCATCTGAACACCCGTCTTTTCGCGATTAGAGCCATATTAACGGAGATAAATCGATTTAAAGGTTTGGAAGGCCCACCAGCCGACAAATAAAAGATTTTGTAATATTTTATACTGGGAAATCCGGGTATGAAAATTTCGAGCATCTGAACATCCCTCTTTTCGCGATTAGAGCCATATTAACGGAGATAAATCGATTTAAAGGTTTGGAAGGCCCACCAGCCGACAAATAAAAGATTTTGTAATATTTTATACTGGGAAATCCGGGTATGAAAATTTCGAGCATCTGAACACCCCTCTTTTCGCGATTAGAGCCATATTAACGGAGATAAATCGATTTAAAGGTTTGGAAGGCCCACCAGCCGACAAATAAAAGATTTTGTAATATTTTATACTGGGAAATCCGGGTATGAAAATTTCGAGCATCTGAACACCCCTCTTTTCGCGATTAGAGCCATATTAACGGAGATATATCGATTTGAAAGTTTGGAAGGCCCAGCAGCCGACAAATAAAAGATTTTGTAATATTTTATACTGGGAAATCCGGGTATGAAAATTTCGAGCATCTGAACACCCCTCTTTTCGCGATTAGAGCCATATTAACGGAGATATATCGATTTAAAGGTTTGGAAGGCCCACCAGCCGACAAATAAAAGATTTTGTAATAATTTATACTGGGAAATCAGGGTATGAAAATTTCGAGCATCTGACACCCCTCTTTTCGCGATTAGAGCCATATTAACGGAGATATATCGATTTAAAGGTTTGGAAGACCCACCAGCCGATAAATAAAAGATTTAGTAATATTTTATACTGGGAAATCCGGGTATGACAATTTCGAGCATCTCAACACCCCCCTTTTCGCGATTAGAGCCATATTAACGGAGATATATCGATTTAAAGGTTTGGATGGCCCACCAGCCGACAAATTAAAGATTTTGTAATATTTTATACTGGGAAATCCGGGTATGAAAATTTCGAGCATCTCAACACCCCCCTTTTCGCGATTAGAGCCATATTAACGGAGATATATCGATTTAAAGGTTTGGAAGGCCCACCAGCCGACAAATAAAAGATTTTGTATTATTTTATACTGGGAAATCCGGGTATGACAATTTCGAGCATCTCAACACCCCCCTTTTCGCGATTAGAGCCATATTAACGGAGATAAATCGATTTAAAGGTTTGGAAGACCCACCAGCCGATAAATAAAAGATTTAGTAATATTTTATACTGGGAAATCCGGGTATGACAATTTCGAGCATCTCAACACCCCCCTTTTCGCGATTAGAGCCATATTAACGGAGATATATCGATTTAAAGGTTTGGATGGCCCACCAGCCGACAAATTAAAGATTTTGTAATATTTTATACTGGGAAATCCGGGTATGAAAATTTCGAGCATCTGAACACCCCTCTTTTCGCGATTAGAGCCATATTAACGGAGATATATCGATTTAAAGGTTTGGAAGGCCCACCAGCTGATAAATGAAAGATTTTGTAATATTTTATACTGGGAAATCCGGGCATGAAAATTTCAAGCATCTAAACACCCCCCTTTTCGCGATTAGAGCCATATTAACGGAGATAAATCGATTTAAAGGTTTGGAAGGCCCACCAGCCGACAAATAAAAGATTTTGTAATATTTTATACTGGGAAATCCGGGTATGAAAATTTCGAGCATCTGAACACCCCTCTTTTCGCGATTAGAGCCATATTAACGGAGATATATCGATTTAAAGGTTTGGAAGGCCCACCAGCCGATAAATAAAAGATTTTGTAATATTTTATACTGGGAAATCCGGGTATGAAAATTTCGAGCATCTGAACACCCCTCTTTTCGCGATTAGAGCCATATTAACGGAGATATATCGATTTAAAGGTTTGGAAGGCCCACCAGCCGATAAATAAAAGATTTTGTAATATTTTATACTGGGAAATCCGGGTATGAAAATTTCGAGCATCTGAACACCCCTCTTTTCGCGATTAGAGCCATATTAACGGAGATATATCGATTTAAAGGTTTGGAAGGCCCACCAGCCGATAAATAAAAGATTTTGTAATATTTTATACTGGGAAATCCGGGTATGAAAATTTCGAGCATCTGAACACCCCTCTTTTCGCGATTAGAGCCATATTAACGGAGATATATCGATTTAAAGGTTTGGGAGGCCCACCAGCCGATAAATAAAAGATTTTGTAATATTTTATACTGGGAAATCCGGGTATGAAAATTTCGAGCATCTGAACACCCCTCTTTTCGCGATTAGAGCCATATTAACGGAGATATATCGATTTAAAGGTTTGGAAGGCCCACCAGCCGATAAATAAAAGATTTTGTAATATTTTATACTGGGAAATCCGGGTATGAAAATTTCGAGCATCTCAACACCCCTCTTTTCGCGATTAGAGCCATATTAACGGAGATATATCGATTTAAAGGTTTGGAAGGCCCACCAGCCGACAAATAAAAGATTTTGTAATATTTTATACTGGGAAATCCGGGTATGAAAATTTCGAGCATCTGAACACCCCTCTTTTCGCGATTAGAGCCATATTAACGGAGATAAATCGATTTAAAGGTTTGGAAGGCCCACCAGCCGACAAATAAAAGATTTTGTAATATTTTATACTGGGAAATCCGGGTATGAAAATTTCGAGCATCTCAACACCCCTCTTTTCGCGATTAGAGCCATATTAACGGAGATATATCGATTTAAAGGTTTGGAAGGCCCACCAGCCGATAAATAAAAGATTTTGTAATATTTTATACTGGGAAATCCGGGTATGAAAATTTCAAGCATCTAAACACCCCCCTTTTCGCGATTAGAGCCATATTAACGGAGATAAATCGATTTAAAGGTTTGGAAGGCCCACCAGCCGACAAATAAAAGATTTTGTAATATTTTATACTGGGAAATCCGGGTATGAAAATTTCGAGCATCTGAACACCCCTCTTTTCGCGATTAGAGCCATATTAACGGAGATATATCGATTTAAAGGTTTGGAAGGCCCACCAGCCGATAAATAAAAGATTTTGTAATATTTTATACTGGGAAATCCGGGTATGAAAATTTCGAGCATCTCAACACCCCTCTTTTCGCGATTAGAGCCATATTAACGGAGATATATCGATTTAAAGGTTTGGAAGGCCCACCAGCCGACAAATAAAAGATTTTGTAATATTTTATACTGGGAAATCCGGGTATGAAAATTTCGAGCATCTGAACACCCCTCTTTTCGCGATTAGAGCCATATTAACGGAGATAAATCGATTTAAAGGTTTGGAAGGCCCACCAGCCGACAAATAAAAGATTTTGTAATATTTTATACTGGGAAATCCGGGTATGAAAATTTCGAGCATCTCAACACCCCTCTTTTCGCGATTAGAGCCATATTAACGGAGATATATCGATTTAAAGGTTTGGAAGGCCCACCAGCCGATAAATAAAAGATTTTGTAATATTTTATACTGGGAAATCCGGGTATGAAAATTTCAAGCATCTAAACACCCCCCTTTTCGCGATTAGAGCCATATTAACGGAGATAAATCGATTTAAAGGTTTGGAAGGCCCACCAGCCGACAAATAAAAGATTTTGTAATATTTTATACTGGGAAATCCGGGTATGAAAATTTCGAGCATCTGAACACCCCTCTTTTCGCGATTAGAGCCATATTAACGGAGATATATCGATTTAAAGGTTTGGAAGGCCCACCAGCCGATAAATAAAAGATTTTGTAATATTTTATACTGGGAAATCCGGGTATGAAAATTTCAAGCATCTATACACCCCCCTTTTCGCGATTAGAGCCATATTAACGGAGATAAATCGATTTAAAGGTTTGGAAGGCCCACCAGCCGACAAATAAAAGATTTTGTAATATTTTATACTGGGAAATCCGGGTATGAAAATTTCGAGCATCTGAACACCCGTCTTTTCGCGATTAGAGCCATATTAACGGAGATAAATCGATTTAAAGGTTTGGAAGGCCCACCAGCCGACAAATAAAAGATTTTGTAATATTTTATACTGGGAAATCCGGGTATGAAAATTTCGAGCATCTGAACATCCCTCTTTTCGCGATTAGAGCCATATTAACGGAGATAAATCGATTTAAAGGTTTGGAAGGCCCACCAGCCGACAAATAAAAGATTTTGTAATATTTTATACTGGGAAATCCGGGTATGAAAATTTCGAGCATCTGAACACCCCTCTTTTCGCGATTAGAGCCATATTAACGGAGATAAATCGATTTAAAGGTTTGGAAGGCCCACCAGCCGACAAATAAAAGATTTTGTAATATTTTATACTGGGAAATCCGGGTATGAAAATTTCGAGCATCTGAACACCCCTCTTTTCGCGATTAGAGCCATATTAACGGAGATAAATCGATTTAAAGGTTTGGAAGGCCCACCAGCCGATAAATAAAAGATTTTGTAATATTTTATACTGGGAAATCCGGGTATGAAAATTTCGAGCATCTGAACACCCCTCTTTTCGCGATTAGAGCCATATTAACGGAGATAAATCGATTTAAAGGTTTGGAAGGCCCAGCAGCCGACAAATAAAAGATTTTGTAATATTTTATACTGGGAAATCCGGGTATGAAAATTTCGAGCATCTGAACACCCCTCTTTTCGCGATTAGAGCCATATTAACGGAGATAAATCGATTTAAAGGTTTGGAAGGCCCACCAGCCGATAAATAAAAGATTTTGTAATATTTTATACTGGGAAATCCGGGTATGAAAATTTCGAGCATCTGAACACCCCTCTTTTCGCGATTAGAGCCATATTAACGGAGATAAATCGATTTAAAGGTTTGGAAGGCCCACCAGCCGACAAATAAAAGATTTTGTAATATTTTATACTGGGAAATCCGGGTATGAAAATTTCGAGCATCTGAACACCCCTCTTTTCGCGATTAGAGCCATATTAACGGAGATAAATCGATTTAAAGGTTTGGAAGGCCCAGCAGCCGACAAATAAAAGATTTTGTAATATTTTATACTGGGAAATCCGGGTATGAAAATTTCGAGCATCTGAACATCCCTCTTTTCGCGATTAGAGCCATATTAACGGAGATAAATCGATTTAAAGGTTTGGAAGGCCCACCAGCCGACAAATAAAAGATTTTGTAATATTTTATACTGGGAAATCCGGGTATGAAAATTTCAAGCATCTATACACCCCCCTTTTCGCGATTAGAGCCATATTAACGGAGATAAATCGATTTAAAGGTTTGGAAGGCCCACCAGCCGACAAATAAAAGATTTTGTAATATTTTATACTGGGAAATCCGGGTATGAAAATTTCGAGCATCTGAACACCCCTCTTTTCGCGATTAGAGCCATATTAACGGAGATAAATCGATTTAAAGGTTTGGAAGGCCCACCAGCCGATAAATAAAAGATTTTGTAATATTTTATACTGGGAAATCCGGGTATGAAAATTTCAAGCATCTAAACACCCCCCTTTTCGCGATTAGAGCCATATTAACGGAGATAAATCGATTTAAAGGTTTGGAAGGCCCACCAGCCGACAAATAAAAGATTTTGTAATATTTTATACTGGGAAATCCGGGTATGAAAATTTCGAGCATCTGAACACCCCTCTTTTCGCGATTAGAGCCATATTAACGGAGATATATCGATTTAAAGGTTTGGAAGGCCCACCAGCCGATAAATAAAAGATTTTGTAATATTTTATACTGGGAAATCCGGGTATGAAAATTTCAAGCATCTATACACCCCCCTTTTCGCGATTAGAGCCATATTAACGGAGATAAATCGATTTAAAGGTTTGGAAGGCCCACCAGCCGACAAATAAAAGATTTTGTAATATTTTATACTGGGAAATCCGGGTATGAAAATTTCGAGCATCTGAACACCCCTCTTTTCGCGATTAGAGCCATATTAACGGAGATATATCGATTTAAAGGTTTGGAAGGCCCACCAGCCGATAAATAAAAGATTTTGTAATATTTTATACTGGGAAATCCGGGTATGAAAATTTCGAGCATCTGAACACCCGTCTTTTCGCGATTAGAGCCATATTAACGGAGATAAATCGATTTAAAGGTTTGGAAGGCCCACCAGCCGACAAATAAAAGATTTTGTAATATTTTATACTGGGAAATCCGGGTATGAAAATTTCGAGCATCTGAACATCCCTCTTTTCGCGATTAGAGCCATATTAACGGAGATAAATCGATTTAAAGGTTTGGAAGGCCCACCAGCCGACAAATAAAAGATTTTGTAATATTTTATACTGGGAAATCCGGGTATGAAAATTTCGAGCATCTGAACACCCCTCTTTTCGCGATTAGAGCCATATTAACGGAGATAAATCGATTTAAAGGTTTGGAAGGCCCACCAGCCGACAAATAAAAGATTTTGTAATATTTTATACTGGGAAATCCGGGTATGAAAATTTCGAGCATCTGAACACCCCTCTTTTCGCGATTAGAGCCATATTAACGGAGATATATCGATTTGAAGGTTTGGAAGGCCCAGCAGCCGACAAATAAAAGATTTTGTAATATTTTATACTGGGAAATCCGGGTATGAAAATTTCGAGCATCTGAACACCCCTCTTTTCGCGATTAGAGCCATATTAACGGAGATATATCGATTTAAAGGTTTGGAAGGCCCACCAGCCGACAAATAAAAGATTTTGTAATAATTTATACTGGGAAATCAGGGTATGAAAATTTCGAGCATCTGACACCCCTCTTTTCGCGATTAGAGCCATATTAACGGAGATATATCGATTTAAAGGTTTGGAAGACCCACCAGCCGATAAATAAAAGATTTAGTAATATTTTATACTGGGAAATCCGGGTATGACAATTTCGAGCATCTCAACACCCCCCTTTTCGCGATTAGAGCCATATTAACGGAGATATATCGATTTAAAGGTTTGGATGGCCCACCAGCCGACAAATTAAAGATTTTGTAATATTTTATACTGGGAAATCCGGGTATGAAAATTTCGAGCATCTCAACACCCCCCTTTTCGCGATTAGAGCCATATTAACGGAGATATATCGATTTAAAGGTTTGGAAGGCCCACCAGCCGACAAATAAAAGATTTTGTATTATTTTATACTGGGAAATCCGGGTATGACAATTTCGAGCATCTCAACACCCCCCTTTTCGCGATTAGAGCCATATTAACGGAGATAAATCGATTTAAAGGTTTGGAAGACCCACCAGCCGATAAATAAAAGATTTAGTAATATTTTATACTGGGAAATCCGGGTATGACAATTTCGAGCATCTCAACACCCCCCTTTTCGCGATTAGAGCCATATTAACGGAGATATATCGATTTAAAGGTTTGGATGGCCCACCAGCCGATAAATTAAAGATTTTGTAATATTTTATACTGGGAAATCCGGGTATGAAAATTTCGAGCATCTGAACACCCCTCTTTTCGCGATTAGAGCCATATTAACGGAGATATATCGATTTAAAGGTTTGGAAGGCCCACCAGCTGATAAATGAAAGATTTTGTAATATTTTATACTGGGAAATCCGGGCATGAAAATTTCAAGCATCTAAACACCCCCCTTTTCGCGATTAGAGCCATATTAACGGAGATAAATCGATTTAAAGGTTTGGAAGGCCCACCAGCCGACAAATAAAAGATTTTGTAATATTTTATACTGGGAAATCCGGGTATGAAAATTTCGAGCATCTGAACACCCCTCTTTTCGCGATTAGAGCCATATTAACGGAGATATATCGATTTAAAGGTTTGGAAGGCCCACCAGCCGATAAATAAAAGATTTTGTAATATTTTATACTGGGAAATCCGGGTATGAAAATTTCGAGCATCTGAACACCCCTCTTTTCGCGATTAGAGCCATATTAACGGAGATATATCGATTTAAAGGTTTGGAAGGCCCACCAGCCGATAAATAAAAGATTTTGTAATATTTTATACTGGGAAATCCGGGTATGAAAATTTCGAGCATCTGAACACCCCTCTTTTCGCGATTAGAGCCATATTAACGGAGATATATCGATTTAAAGGTTTGGAAGGCCCACCAGCCGATAAATAAAAGATTTTGTAATATTTTATACTGGGAAATCCGGGTATGAAAATTTCGAGCATCTGAACACCCCTCTTTTCGCGATTAGAGCCATATTAACGGAGATATATCGATTTAAAGGTTTGGGAGGCCCACCAGCCGATAAATAAAAGATTTTGTAATATTTTATACTGGGAAATCCGGGTATGAAAATTTCGAGCATCTGAACACCCCTCTTTTCGCGATTAGAGCCATATTAACGGAGATATATCGATTTAAAGGTTTGGAAGGCCCACCAGCCGATAAATAAAAGATTTTGTAATATTTTATACTGGGAAATCCGGGTATGAAAATTTCGAGCATCTCAACACCCCTCTTTTCGCGATTAGAGCCATATTAACGGAGATATATCGATTTAAAGGTTTGGAAGGCCCACCAGCCGACAAATAAAAGATTTTGTAATATTTTATACTGGGAAATCCGGGTATGAAAATTTCGAGCATCTGAACACCCCTCTTTTCGCGATTAGAGCCATATTAACGGAGATAAATCGATTTAAAGGTTTGGAAGGCCCACCAGCCGACAAATAAAAGATTTTGTAATATTTTATACTGGGAAATCCGGGTATGAAAATTTCGAGCATCTCAACACCCCTCTTTTCGCGATTAGAGCCATATTAACGGAGATATATCGATTTAAAGGTTTGGAAGGCCCACCAGCCGATAAATAAAAGATTTTGTAATATTTTATACTGGGAAATCCGGGTATGAAAATTTCAAGCATCTAAACACCCCCCTTTTCGCGATTAGAGCCATATTAACGGAGATAAATCGATTTAAAGGTTTGGAAGGCCCACCAGCCGACAAATAAAAGATTTTGTAATATTTTATACTGGGAAATCCGGGTATGAAAATTTCGAGCATCTGAACACCCCTCTTTTCGCGATTAGAGCCATATTAACGGAGATATATCGATTTAAAGGTTTGGAAGGCCCACCAGCCGATAAATAAAAGATTTTGTAATATTTTATACTGGGAAATCCGGGTATGAAAATTTCAAGCATCTATACACCCCCCTTTTCGCGATTAGAGCCATATTAACGGAGATAAATCGATTTAAAGGTTTGGAAGGCCCACCAGCCGACAAATAAAAGATTTTGTAATATTTTATACTGGGAAATCCGGGTATGAAAATTTCGAGCATCTGAACACCCCTCTTTTCGCGATTAGAGCCATATTAACGGAGATATATCGATTTAAAGGTTTGGAAGGCCCACCAGCCGATAAATAAAAGATTTTGTAATATTTTATACTGGGAAATCCGGGTATGAAAATTTCGAGCATCTGAACACCCGTCTTTTCGCGATTAGAGCCATATTAACGGAGATAAATCGATTTAAAGGTTTGGAAGGCCCACCAGCCGACAAATAAAAGATTTTGTAATATTTTATACTGGGAAATCCGGGTATGAAAATTTCGAGCATCTGAACATCCCTCTTTTCGCGATTAGAGCCATATTAACGGAGATAAATCGATTTAAAGGTTTGGAAGGCCCACCAGCCGACAAATAAAAGATTTTGTAATATTTTATACTGGGAAATCCGGGTATGAAAATTTCGAGCATCTGAACACCCCTCTTTTCGCGATTAGAGCCATATTAACGGAGATAAATCGATTTAAAGGTTTGGAAGGCCCACCAGCCGACAAATAAAAGATTTTGTAATATTTTATACTGGGAAATCCGGGTATGAAAATTTCGAGCATCTGAACACCCCTCTTTTCGCGATTAGAGCCATATTAACGGAGATAAATCGATTTAAAGGTTTGGAAGGCCCACCAGCCGATAAATAAAAGATTTTGTAATATTTTATACTGGGAAATCCGGGTATGAAAATTTCGAGCATCTGAACACCCCTCTTTTCGCGATTAGAGCCATATTAACGGAGATAAATCGATTTAAAGGTTTGGAAGGCCCAGCAGCCGACAAATAAAAGATTTTGTAATATTTTATACTGGGAAATCCGGGTATGAAAATTTCGAGCATCTGAACACCCCTCTTTTCGCGATTAGAGCCATATTAACGGAGATAAATCGATTTAAAGGTTTGGAAGGCCCACCAGCCGATAAATAAAAGATTTTGTAATATTTTATACTGGGAAATCCGGGTATGAAAATTTCGAGCATCTGAACACCCCTCTTTTCGCGATTAGAGCCATATTAACGGAGATAAATCGATTTAAAGGTTTGGAAGGCCCACCAGCCGACAAATAAAAGATTTTGTAATATTTTATACTGGGAAATCCGGGTATGAAAATTTCGAGCATCTGAACACCCCTCTTTTCGCGATTAGAGCCATATTAACGGAGATAAATCGATTTAAAGGTTTGGAAGGCCCAGCAGCCGACAAATAAAAGATTTTGTAATATTTTATACTGGGAAATCCGGGTATGAAAATTTCGAGCATCTGAACATCCCTCTTTTCGCGATTAGAGCCATATTAACGGAGATAAATCGATTTAAAGGTTTGGAAGGCCCACCAGCCGACAAATAAAAGATTTTGTAATATTTTATACTGGGAAATCCGGGTATGAAAATTTCAAGCATCTATACACCCCCCTTTTCGCGATTAGAGCCATATTAACGGAGATAAATCGATTTAAAGGTTTGGAAGGCCCACCAGCCGACAAATAAAAGATTTTGTAATATTTTATACTGGGAAATCCGGGTATGAAAATTTCGAGCATCTGAACACCCCTCTTTTCGCGATTAGAGCCATATTAACGGAGATAAATCGATTTAAAGGTTTGGAAGGCCCACCAGCCGACAAATAAAAGATTTTGTATTATTTTATACTGGGAAATCCGGGTATGAAAATTTCGAGCATCTGAACACCCCTCTTTTCGCGATTAGAGCCATATTAACGGAGATAAATCGATTTAAAGGTTTGGAAGGCCCACCAGCCGACAAATAAAAGATTTTGTAATATTTTATACTGGGAAATCCGGGTATGAAAATTTCGAGCATCTGAACACCCCTCTTTTCGCGATTAGAGCCATATTAACGGAGATAAATCGATTTAAAGGTTTGGAAGGCCCACCAGCCGACAAATAAAAGATTTTGTAATATTTTATACTGGGAAATCCGGGTATGAAAATTTCGAGCATCTGAACACCCCTCTTTTCGCGATTAGAGCCATATTAACGGAGATATATCGATTTAAAGGTTTGGAAGGCCCACCAGCCGATAAATAAAAGATTTTGTAATATTTTATACTGGGAAATCCGGGTATGAAAATTTCGAGCATCTGAACACCCGTCTTTTCGCGATTAGAGCCATATTAACGGAGATAAATCGATTTAAAGGTTTGGAAGGCCCACCAGCCGACAAATAAAAGATTTTGTAATATTTTATACTGGGAAATCCGGGTATGAAAATTTCGAGCATCTGAACATCCCTCTTTTCGCGATTAGAGCCATATTAACGGAGATAAATCGATTTAAAGGTTTGGAAGGCCCACCAGCCGACAAATAAAAGATTTTGTAATATTTTATACTGGGAAATCCGGGTATGAAAATTTCGAGCATCTGAACACCCCTCTTTTCGCGATTAGAGCCATATTAACGGAGATAAATCGATTTAAAGGTTTGGAAGGCCCACCAGCCGACAAATAAAAGATTTTGTAATATTTTATACTGGGAAATCCGGGTATGAAAATTTCGAGCATCTGAACACCCCTCTTTTCGCGATTAGAGCCATATTAACGGAGATAAATCGATTTAAAGGTTTGGAAGGCCCACCAGCCGATAAATAAAAGATTTTGTAATATTTTATACTGGGAAATCCGGGTATGAAAATTTCGAGCATCTGAACACCCCTCTTTTCGCGATTAGAGCCATATTAACGGAGATAAATCGATTTAAAGGTTTGGAAGGCCCAGCAGCCGACAAATAAAAGATTTTGTAATATTTTATACTGGGAAATCCGGGTATGAAAATTTCGAGCATCTGAACACCCCTCTTTTCGCGATTAGAGCCATATTAACGGAGATAAATCGATTTAAAGGTTTGGAAGGCCCACCAGCCGATAAATAAAAGATTTTGTAATATTTTATACTGGGAAATCCGGGTATGAAAATTTCGAGCATCTGAACACCCCTCTTTTCGCGATTAGAGCCATATTAACGGAGATAAATCGATTTAAAGGTTTGGAAGGCCCACCAGCCGACAAATAAAAGATTTTGTAATATTTTATACTGGGAAATCCGGGTATGAAAATTTCGAGCATCTGAACACCCCTCTTTTCGCGATTAGAGCCATATTAACGGAGATATATCGATTTAAAGGTTTGGAAGGCCCACCAGCCGATAAATAAAAGATTTTGTAATATTTTATACTGGGAAATCCGGGTATGAAAATTTCGAGCATCTCAACACCCCTCTTTTCGCGATTAGAGCCATATTAACGGAGATAAATCGATTTAAAGGTTTGGAAGGCCCACCAGCCGATAAATAAAAGATTTTGTAATATTTTATACTGGGAAATCCGGGTATGAAAATTTCGAGCATCTGAACACCCCTCTTTTCGCGATTAGAGCCATATTAACGGAGATAAATCGATTTAAAGGTTTGGAAGGCCCAGCAGCCGACAAATAAAAGATTTTGTAATATTTTATACTGGGAAATCCGGGTATGAAAATTTCGAGCATCTGAACACCCCTCTTTTCGCGATTAGAGCCATATTAACGGAGATAAATCGATTTAAAGGTTTGGAAGGCCCACCAGCCGATAAATAAAAGATTTTGTAATATTTTATACTGGGAAATCCGGGTATGAAAATTTCGAGCATCTGAACACCCCTCTTTTCGCGATTAGAGCCATATTAACGGAGATAAATCGATTTAAAGGTTTGGAAGGCCCACCAGCCGATAAATAGAAGATTTTGTAATATTTTATACTGGGAAATCCGGGTATGAAAATTTCGAGCATCTGAACACCCCTCTTTTCGCGATTAGAGTCATATTAACGGAGATATATCGATTTAATGGTTTGGAAGGCCCACCAGCCGACAAATAAAAGATTTTGTAATATTTTATACTGGGAAATCCGGGTATGAAAATTTCGAGCATCTGAACACCCCTCTTTTCGCGATTAGAGCCATATTAACGGAGATAAATCGATTTAAAGGTTTGGAAGGCCCACCAGCCGACAAATAAAAGATTTTGTAATATTTTATACTGGGAAATCCGGGTATGAAAATTTCGAGCATCTGAACACCCCTCTTTTCGCGATTAGAGCCATATTAACGGAGATATATCGATTTGAAGGTTTGGAAGGCCCAGCAGCCGACAAATAAAAGATTTTGTAATATTTTATACTGGGAAATCCGGGTATGAAAATTTCGAGCATCTGAACACCCCTCTTTTCGCGATTAGAGCCATATTAACGGAGATATATCGATTTAAAGGTTTGGAAGGCCCACCAGCCGACAAATAAAAGATTTTGTAATAATTTATACTGGGAAATCAGGGTATGAAAATTTCGAGCATCTGACACCCCTCTTTTCGCGATTAGAGCCATATTAACGGAGATATATCGATTTAAAGGTTTGGAAGACCCACCAGCCGATAAATAAAAGATTTAGTAATATTTTATACTGGGAAATCCGGGTATGACAATTTCGAGCATCTCAACACCCCCCTTTTCGCGATTAGAGCCATATTAACGGAGATATATCGATTTAAAGGTTTGGATGGCCCACCAGCCGACAAATTAAAGATTTTGTAATATTTTATACTGGGAAATCCGGGTATGAAAATTTCGAGCATCTCAACACCCCCCTTTTCGCGATTAGAGCCATATTAACGGAGATATATCGATTTAAAGGTTTGGAAGGCCCACCAGCCGACAAATAAAAGATTTTGTATTATTTTATACTGGGAAATCCGGGTATGACAATTTCGAGCATCTCAACACCCCCCTTTTCGCGATTAGAGCCATATTAACGGAGATAAATCGATTTAAAGGTTTGGAAGACCCACCAGCCGATAAATAAAAGATTTAGTAATATTTTATACTGGGAAATCCGGGTATGACAATTTCGAGCATCTCAACACCCCCCTTTTCGCGATTAGAGCCATATTAACGGAGATATATCGATTTAAAGGTTTGGATGGCCCACCAGCCGACAAATTAAAGATTTTGTAATATTTTATACTGGGAAATCCGGGTATGAAAATTTCGAGCATCTGAACACCCCTCTTTTCGCGATTAGAGCCATATTAACGGAGATATATCGATTTAAAGGTTTGGAAGGCCCACCAGCTGATAAATGAAAGATTTTGTAATATTTTATACTGGGAAATCCGGGCATGAAAATTTCAAGCATCTAAACACCCCCCTTTTCGCGATTAGAGCCATATTAACGGAGATAAATCGATTTAAAGGTTTGGAAGGCCCACCAGCCGACAAATAAAAGATTTTGTAATATTTTATACTGGGAAATCCGGGTATGAAAATTTCGAGCATCTGAACACCCCTCTTTTCGCGATTAGAGCCATATTAACGGAGATATATCGATTTAAAGGTTTGGAAGGCCCACCAGCCGATAAATAAAAGATTTTGTAATATTTTATACTGGGAAATCCGGGTATGAAAATTTCGAGCATCTGAACACCCCTCTTTTCGCGATTAGAGCCATATTAACGGAGATATATCGATTTAAAGGTTTGGAAGGCCCACCAGCCGATAAATAAAAGATTTTGTAATATTTTATACTGGGAAATCCGGGTATGAAAATTTCGAGCATCTGAACACCCCTCTTTTCGCGATTAGAGCCATATTAACGGAGATATATCGATTTAAAGGTTTGGAAGGCCCACCAGCCGATAAATAAAAGATTTTGTAATATTTTATACTGGGAAATCCGGGTATGAAAATTTCGAGCATCTGAACACCCCTCTTTTCGCGATTAGAGCCATATTAACGGAGATATATCGATTTAAAGGTTTGGGAGGCCCACCAGCCGATAAATAAAAGATTTTGTAATATTTTATACTGGGAAATCCGGGTATGAAAATTTCGAGCATCTGAACACCCCTCTTTTCGCGATTAGAGCCATATTAACGGAGATATATCGATTTAAAGGTTTGGAAGGCCCACCAGCCGATAAATAAAAGATTTTGTAATATTTTATACTGGGAAATCCGGGTATGAAAATTTCGAGCATCTCAACACCCCTCTTTTCGCGATTAGAGCCATATTAACGGAGATATATCGATTTAAAGGTTTGGAAGGCCCACCAGCCGACAAATAAAAGATTTTGTAATATTTTATACTGGGAAATCCGGGTATGAAAATTTCGAGCATCTGAACACCCCTCTTTTCGCGATTAGAGCCATATTAACGGAGATAAATCGATTTAAAGGTTTGGAAGGCCCACCAGCCGACAAATAAAAGATTTTGTAATATTTTATACTGGGAAATCCGGGTATGAAAATTTCGAGCATCTCAACACCCCTCTTTTCGCGATTAGAGCCATATTAACGGAGATATATCGATTTAAAGGTTTGGAAGGCCCACCAGCCGATAAATAAAAGATTTTGTAATATTTTATACTGGGAAATCCGGGTATGAAAATTTCGAGCATCTCAACACCCCTCTTTTCGCGATTAGAGCCATATTAACGGAGATAAATCGATTTAAAGGTTTGGAAGGCCCACCAGCCGACAAATAAAAGATTTTGTAATATTTTATACTGGGAAATCCGGGTATGAAAATTTCGAGCATCTGAACACCCCTCTTTTCGCGATTAGAGCCATATTAACGGAGATAAATCGATTTAAAGGTTTGGAAGGCCCACCAGCCGATAAATAAAAGATTTTGTAATATTTTATACTGGGAAATCCGGGTATGAAAATTTCAAGCATCTAAACACCCCCCTTTTCGCGATTAGAGCCATATTAACGGAGATAAATCGATTTAAAGGTTTGGAAGGCCCACCAGCCGATAAATAAAAGATTTTGTAATATTTTATACTGGGAAATCCGGGTATGAAAATTTCAAGCATCTAAACACCCCCCTTTTCGCGATTAGAGCCATATTAACGGAGATAAATCGATTTAAAGGTTTGGAAGGCCCACCAGCCGACAAATAAAAGATTTTGTAATATTTTATACTGGGAAATCCGGGTATGAAAATTTCGAGCATCTGAACACCCCTCTTTTCGCGATTAGAGCCATATTAACGGAGATAAATCGATTTAAAGGTTTGGAAGGCCCACCAGCCGATAAATAAAAGATTTTGTAATATTTTATACTGGGAAATCCGGGTATGAAAATTTCAAGCATCTAAACACCCCCCTTTTCGCGATTAGAGCCATATTAACGGAGATAAATCGATTTAAAGGTTTGGAAGGCCCACCAGCCGACAAATAAAAGATTTTGTAATATTTTATACTGGGAAATCCGGGTATGAAAATTTCGAGCATCTGAACACCCCTCTTTTCGCGATTAGAGCCATATTAACGGAGATATATCGATTTAAAGGTTTGGAAGGCCCACCAGCCGATAAATAAAAGATTTTGTAATATTTTATACTGGGAAATCCGGGTATGAAAATTTCAAGCATCTATACACCCCCCTTTTCGCGATTAGAGCCATATTAACGGAGATAAATCGATTTAAAGGTTTGGAAGGCCCACCAGCCGACAAATAAAAGATTTTGTAATATTTTATACTGGGAAATCCGGGTATGAAAATTTCGAGCATCTGAACACCCCTCTTTTCGCGATTAGAGCCATATTAACGGAGATATATCGATTTAAAGGTTTGGAAGGCCCACCAGCCGATAAATAAAAGATTTTGTAATATTTTATACTGGGAAATCCGGGTATGAAAATTTCGAGCATCTGAACACCCGTCTTTTCGCGATTAGAGCCATATTAACGGAGATAAATCGATTTAAAGGTTTGGAAGGCCCACCAGCCGACAAATAAAAGATTTTGTAATATTTTATACTGGGAAATCCGGGTATGAAAATTTCGAGCATCTGAACATCCCTCTTTTCGCGATTAGAGCCATATTAACGGAGATAAATCGATTTAAAGGTTTGGAAGGCCCACCAGCCGACAAATAAAAGATTTTGTAATATTTTATACTGGGAAATCCGGGTATGAAAATTTCGAGCATCTGAACACCCCTCTTTTCGCGATTAGAGCCATATTAACGGAGATAAATCGATTTAAAGGTTTGGAAGGCCCACCAGCCGACAAATAAAAGATTTTGTAATATTTTATACTGGGAAATCCGGGTATGAAAATTTCGAGCATCTGAACACCCCTCTTTTCGCGATTAGAGCCATATTAACGGAGATAAATCGATTTAAAGGTTTGGAAGGCCCACCAGCCGATAAATAAAAGATTTTGTAATATTTTATACTGGGAAATCCGGGTATGAAAATTTCGAGCATCTGAACACCCCTCTTTTCGCGATTAGAGCCATATTAACGGAGATAAATCGATTTAAAGGTTTGGAAGGCCCAGCAGCCGACAAATAAAAGATTTTGTAATATTTTATACTGGGAAATCCGGGTATGAAAATTTCGAGCATCTGAACACCCCTCTTTTCGCGATTAGAGCCATATTAACGGAGATAAATCGATTTAAAGGTTTGGAAGGCCCACCAGCCGATAAATAAAAGATTTTGTAATATTTTATACTGGGAAATCCGGGTATGAAAATTTCGAGCATCTGAACACCCCTCTTTTCGCGATTAGAGCCATATTAACGGAGATAAATCGATTTAAAGGTTTGGAAGGCCCACCAGCCGACAAATAAAAGATTTTGTAATATTTTATACTGGGAAATCCGGGTATGAAAATTTCGAGCATCTGAACACCCCTCTTTTCGCGATTAGAGCCATATTAACGGAGATAAATAGATTTAAAGGTTTGGAAGGCCCAGCAGCCGACAAATAAAAGATTTTGTAATATTTTATACTGGGAAATCCGGGTATGAAAATTTCGAGCATCTGAACATCCCTCTTTTCGCGATTAGAGCCATATTAACGGAGATAAATCGATTTAAAGGTTTGGAAGGCCCACCAGCCGACAAATAAAAGATTTTGTAATATTTTATACTGGGAAATCCGGGTATGAAAATTTCAAGCATCTATACACCCCCCTTTTCGCGATTAGAGCCATATTAACGGAGATAAATCGATTTAAAGGTTTGGAAGGCCCACCAGCCGACAAATAAAAGATTTTGTAATATTTTATACTGGGAAATCCGGGTATGAAAATTTCGAGCATCTGAACACCCCTCTTTTCGCGATTAGAGCCATATTAACGGAGATAAATCGATTTAAAGGTTTGGAAGGCCCACCAGCCGACAAATAAAAGATTTTGTATTATTTTATACTGGGAAATCCGGGTATGAAAATTTCGAGCATCTGAACACCCCTCTTTTCGCGATTAGAGCCATATTAACGGAGATAAATCGATTTAAAGGTTTGGAAGGCCCACCAGCCGACAAATAAAAGATTTTGTAATATTTTATACTGGGAAATCCGGGTATGAAAATTTCGAGCATCTGAACACCCCTCTTTTCGCGATTAGAGCCATATTAACGGAGATAAATCGATTTAAAGGTTTGGAAGGCCCACCAGCCGACAAATAAAAGATTTTGTAATATTTTATACTGGGAAATCCGGGTATGAAAATTTCGAGCATCTGAACACCCCTCTTTTCGCGATTAGAGCCATATTAACGGAGATAAATCGATTTAAAGGTTTGGAAGGCCCAGCAGCCGACAAATAAAAGATTTTGTAATATTTTATACTGGGAAATCCGGGTATGAAAATTTCGAGCATCTGAACATCCCTCTTTTCGCGATTAGAGCCATATTAACGGAGATAAATCGATTTAAAGGTTTGGAAGGCCCACCAGCCGACAAATAAAAGATTTTGTAATATTTTATACTGGGAAATCCGGGTATGAAAATTTCGAGCATCTGAACACCCCTCTTTTCGCGATTAGAGCCATATTAACGGAGATATATCGATTTAAAGGTTTGGAAGGCCCACCAGCTGATAAATGAAAGATTTTGTAATATTTTATACTGGGAAATCCGGGCATGAAAATTTCAAGCATCTATACACCCCCCTTTTCGCGATTAGAGCCATATTAACGGAGATAAATCGATTTAAAGGTTTGGAAGGCCCACCAGCCGACAAATAAAAGATTTTGTATTATTTTATACTGGGAAATCCGGGTATGAAAATTTCGAGCATCTGAACACCCCTCTTTTCGCGATTAGAGCCATATTAACGGAGATAAATCGATTTAAAGGTTTGGAAGGCCCACCAGCCGACAAATAAAAGATTTTGTAATATTTTATACTGGGAAATCCGGGTATGAAAATTTCGAGCATCTGAACATCCCTCTTTTCGCGATTAGAGCCATATTAACGGAGATAAATCGATTTAAAGGTTTGGAAGGCCCACCAGCCGACAAATAAAAGATTTTGTAATATTTTATACTGGGAAATCCGGGTATGAAAATTTCGAGCATCTGAACATCCCTCTTTTCGCGATTAGAGCCATATTAACGGAGATAAATCGATTTAAAGGTTTGGAAGGCCCACCAGCCGACAAATAAAAGATTTTGTAATATTTTATACTGGGAAATCCGGGTATGAAAATTTCAAGCATCTATACACCCCCCTTTTCGCGATTAGAGCCATATTAACGGAGATAAATCGATTTAAAGGTTTGGAAGGCCCACCAGCCGACAAATAAAAGATTTTGTAATATTTTATACTGGGAAATCCGGGTATGAAAATTTCGAGCATCTGAACACCCGTCTTTTCGCGATTAGAGCCATATTAACGGAGATAAATCGATTTAAAGGTTTGGAAGGCCCACCAGCCGACAAATAAAAGATTTTGTAATATTTTATACTGGGAAATCCGGGTATGAAAATTTCGAGCATCTGAACACCCCTCTTTTCGCGATTAGAGCCATATTAACGGAGATATATCGATTTAAAGGTTTGGAAGGCCCACCAGCTGATAAATGAAAGATTTTGTAATATTTTATACTGGGAAATCCGGGCATGAAAATTTCAAGCATCTATACACCCCCCTTTTCGCGATTAGAGCCATATTAACGGAGATATATCGATTTAAAGGTTTGGAAGGCCCAGCAGCCGACAAATAAAAGATTTTGTAATATTTTATACTGGGAAATCCGGGTATGAAAATTTCGAGCATCTGAACACCCCTCTTTTCGCGATTAGAGCCATATTAACGGAGATAAATCGATTTAAAGGTTTGGAAGGCCCACCAGCCGATAAATAAAAGATTTTGTAATATTTTATACTGGGAAATCCGGGTATGAAAATTTCGAGCATCTGAACACCCCTCTTTTCGCGATTAGAGCCATATTAACGGAGATAAATCGATTTAAAGGTTTGGAAGGCCCACCAGCCGACAAATAAAAGATTTTGTAATATTTTATACTGGGAAATCCGGGTATGAAAATTTCGAGCATCTGAACACCCCTCTTTTCGCGATTAGAGCCATATTAACGGAGATATATCGATTTAAAGGTTTGGAAGGCCCACCAGCCGATAAATAAAAGATTTTGTAATATTTTATACTGGGAAATCCGGGTATGAAAATTTCGAGCATCTCAACACCCCTCTTTTCGCGATTAGAGCCATATTAACGGAGATAAATCGATTTAAAGGTTTGGAAGGCCCACCAGCCGATAAATAAAAGATTTTGTAATATTTTATACTGGGAAATCCGGGTATGAAAATTTCGAGCATCTGAACACCCCTCTTTTCGCGATTAGAGCCATATTAACGGAGATAAATCGATTTAAAGGTTTGGAAGGCCCAGCAGCCGACAAATAAAAGATTTTGTAATATTTTATACTGGGAAATCCGGGTATGAAAATTTCGAGCATCTGAACACCCCTCTTTTCGCGATTAGAGCCATATTAACGGAGATAAATCGATTTAAAGGTTTGGAAGGCCCACCAGCCGATAAATAAAAGATTTTGTAATATTTTATACTGGGAAATCCGGGTATGAAAATTTCGAGCATCTGAACACCCCTCTTTTCGCGATTAGAGCCATATTAACGGAGATAAATCGATTTAAAGGTTTGGAAGGCCCACCAGCCGATAAATAGAAGATTTTGTAATATTTTATACTGGGAAATCCGGGTATGAAAATTTCGAGCATCTGAACACCCCTCTTTTCGCGATTAGAGTCATATTAACGGAGATATATCGATTTAATGGTTTGGAAGGCCCACCAGCCGACAAATAAAAGATTTTGTAATATTTTATACTGGGAAATCCGGGTATGAAAATTTCGAGCATCTGAACACCCCTCTTTTCGCGATTAGAGCCATATTAACGGAGATAAATCGATTTAAAGGTTTGGAAGGCCCACCAGCCGACAAATAAAAGATTTTGTAATATTTTATACTGGGAAATCCGGGTATGAAAATTTCGAGCATCTGAACACCCCTCTTTTCGCGATTAGAGCCATATTAACGGAGATATATCGATTTGAAGGTTTGGAAGGCCCAGCAGCCGACAAATAAAAGATTTTGTAATATTTTATACTGGGAAATCCGGGTATGAAAATTTCGAGCATCTGAACACCCCTCTTTTCGCGATTAGAGCCATATTAACGGAGATATATCGATTTAAAGGTTTGGAAGGCCCACCAGCCGACAAATAAAAGATTTTGTAATAATTTATACTGGGAAATCAGGGTATGAAAATTTCGAGCATCTGACACCCCTCTTTTCGCGATTAGAGCCATATTAACGGAGATATATCGATTTAAAGGTTTGGAAGACCCACCAGCCGATAAATAAAAGATTTAGTAATATTTTATACTGGGAAATCCGGGTATGACAATTTCGAGCATCTCAACACCCCCCTTTTCGCGATTAGAGCCATATTAACGGAGATATATCGATTTAAAGGTTTGGATGGCCCACCAGCCGACAAATTAAAGATTTTGTAATATTTTATACTGGGAAATCCGGGTATGAAAATTTCGAGCATCTCAACACCCCCCTTTTCGCGATTAGAGCCATATTAACGGAGATATATCGATTTAAAGGTTTGGAAGGCCCACCAGCCGACAAATAAAAGATTTTGTATTATTTTATACTGGGAAATCCGGGTATGACAATTTCGAGCATCTCAACACCCCCCTTTTCGCGATTAGAGCCATATTAACGGAGATAAATCGATTTAAAGGTTTGGAAGACCCACCAGCCGATAAATAAAAGATTTAGTAATATTTTATACTGGGAAATCCGGGTATGACAATTTCGAGCATCTCAACACCCCCCTTTTCGCGATTAGAGCCATATTAACGGAGATATATCGATTTAAAGGTTTGGATGGCCCACCAGCCGACAAATTAAAGATTTTGTAATATTTTATACTGGGAAATCCGGGTATGAAAATTTCGAGCATCTCAACACCCCCCTTTTCGCGATTAGAGCCATATTAACGGAGATAAATCGATTTAAAGGTTTGGAAGACCCACCAGCCGATAAATAAAAGATTTAGTAATATTTTATACTGGGAAATCCGGGTATGACAATTTCGAGCATCTCAACACCCCCCTTTTCGCGATTAGAGCCATATTAACGGAGATATATCGATTTAAAGGTTTGGATGGCCCACCAGCCGACAAATTAAAGATTTTGTAATATTTTATACTGGGAAATCCGGGCATGAAAATTTCAAGCATCTAAACACCCCCCTTTTCGCGATTAGAGCCATATTAACGGAGATAAATCGATTTAAAGGTTTGGAAGGCCCACCAGCCGACAAATAAAAGATTTTGTAATATTTTATACTGGGAAATCCGGGTATGAAAATTTCGAGCATCTGAACACCCCCCTTTTCGCGATTAGAGCCATATTAACGGAGATATATCGATTTAAAGGTTTGGAAGGCCCACCAGCCGACAAATAAAAGATTTTGTAATAATTTATACTGGGAAATCAGGGTATGAAAATTTCGAGCATCTGACACCCCTCTTTTCGCGATTAGAGCCATATTAACGGAGATATATCGATTTAAAGGTTTGGAAGACCCACCAGCCGATAAATAAAAGATTTAGTAATATTTTATACTGGGAAATCCGGGTATGACAATTTCGAGCATCTCAACACCCCCCTTTTCGCGATTAGAGCCATATTAACGGAGATATATCGATTTAAAGGTTTGGATGGCCCACCAGCCGACAAATTAAAGATTTTGTAATATTTTATACTGGGAAATCCGGGTATGAAAATTTCGAGCATCTCAACACCCCCCTTTTCGCGATTAGAGCCATATTAACGGAGATAAATCGATTTAAAGGTTTGGAAGACCCACCAGCCGATAAATAAAAGATTTAGTAATATTTTATACTGGGAAATCCGGGTATGACAATTTCGAGCATCTCAACACCCCCCTTTTCGCGATTAGAGCCATATTAACGGAGATATATCGATTTAAAGGTTTGGATGGCCCACCAGCCGACAAATTAAAGATTTTGTAATATTTTATACTGGGAAATCCGGGCATGAAAATTTCAAGCATCTAAACACCCCCCTTTTCGCGATTAGAGCCATATTAACGGAGATAAATCGATTTAAAGGTTTGGAAGGCCCACCAGCCGACAAATAAAAGATTTTGTAATATTTTATACTGGGAAATCCGGGTATGAAAATTTCGAGCATCTGAACACCCCTCTTTTCGCGATTAGAGCCATATTAACGGAGATATATCGATTTAAAGGTTTGGAAGGCCCACCAGCCGATAAATAAAAGATTTTGTATTATTTTATACTGGGAAATCCGGGTATGACAATTTCGAGCATCTCAACACCCCCTTTTCGCGATTAGAGCCATATTAACGGAGATATATCGATTTAAAGGTTTGGATGGCCCACCAGCCGACAAATTAAAGATTTTGTAATATTTTATACTGGGAAATCCGGGTATGAAAATTTCGAGCATCTCAACACCCCCCTTTTCGCGATTAGAGCCATATTAACGGAGATATATCGATTTAAAGGTTTGGAAGGCCCACCAGCCGACAAATAAAAGATTTTGTATTATTTTATACTGGGAAATCCGGGTATGACAATTTCGAGCATCTCAACACCCCCCTTTTCGCGATTAGAGCCATATTAACGGAGATAAATCGATTTAAAGGTTTGGAAGACCCACCAGCCGATAAATAAAAGATTTAGTAATATTTTATACTGGGAAATCCGGGTATGAAAATTTCGAGCATCTGAACACCCCTCTTTTCGCGATTAGAGCCATATTAACGGAGATATATCGATTTAAAGGTTTGGAAGGCCCACCAGCTGATAAATGAAAGATTTTGTAATATTTTATACTGGGAAATCCGGGCATGAAAATTTCAAGCATCTAAACACCCCCCTTTTCGCGATTAGAGCCATATTAACGGAGATAAATCGATTTAAAGGTTTGGAAGGCCCACCAGCCGACAAATAAAAGATTTTGTAATATTTTATACTGGGAAATCCGGGTATGAAAATTTCGAGCATCTGAACACCCCTCTTTTCGCGATTAGAGCCATATTAACGGAGATATATCGATTTAAAGGTTTGGAAGGCCCACCAGCCGATAAATAAAAGATTTTGTAATATTTTATACTGGGAAATCCGGGTATGAAAATTTCGAGCATCTGAACACCCCTCTTTTCGCGATTAGAGCCATATTAACGGAGATATATCGATTTAAAGGTTTGGAAGGCCCACCAGCCGATAAATAAAAGATTTTGTAATATTTTATACTGGGAAATCCGGGTATGAAAATTTCGAGCATCTGAACACCCCTCTTTTCGCGATTAGAGCCATATTAACGGAGATATATCGATTTAAAGGTTTGGAAGGCCCACCAGCCGATAAATAAAAGATTTTGTAATATTTTATACTGGGAAATCCGGGTATGAAAATTTCGAGCATCTGAACACCCCTCTTTTCGCGATTAGAGCCATATTAACGGAGATATATCGATTTAAAGGTTTGGGAGGCCCACCAGCCGATAAATAAAAGATTTTGTAATATTTTATACTGGGAAATCCGGGTATGAAAATTTCGAGCATCTGAACACCCCTCTTTTCGCGATTAGAGCCATATTAACGGAGATATATCGATTTAAAGGTTTGGAAGGCCCACCAGCCGATAAATAAAAGATTTTGTAATATTTTATACTGGGAAATCCGGGTATGAAAATTTCGAGCAT
This sequence comes from Ochlerotatus camptorhynchus, assembly GCF_037179485.1. Taxonomy (NCBI): domain Eukaryota; kingdom Metazoa; phylum Arthropoda; class Insecta; order Diptera; family Culicidae; genus Ochlerotatus; species Ochlerotatus camptorhynchus. Next base: position 154,433 of record NW_027040941.1, on the reverse strand, counting down.
CTCAACACCCCTCTTTTCGCGATTAGAGCCATATTAACGGAGATATATCGATTTAAAGGTTTGGAAGGCCCACCAGCCGACAAATAAAAGATTTTGTAATATTTTATACTGGGAAATCCGGGTATGAAAATTTCGAGCATCTGAACACCCCTCTTTTCGCGATTAGAGCCATATTAACGGAGATAAATCGATTTAAAGGTTTGGAAGGCCCACCAGCCGACAAATAAAAGATTTTGTAATATTTTATACTGGGAAATCCGGGTATGAAAATTTCGAGCATCTCAACACCCCTCTTTTCGCGATTAGAGCCATATTAACGGAGATATATCGATTTAAAGGTTTGGAAGGCCCACCAGCCGATAAATAAAAGATTTTGTAATATTTTATACTGGGAAATCCGGGTATGAAAATTTCGAGCATCTCAACACCCCTCTTTTCGCGATTAGAGCCATATTAACGGAGATAAATCGATTTAAAGGTTTGGAAGGCCCACCAGCCGACAAATAAAAGATTTTGTAATATTTTATACTGGGAAATCCGGGTATGAAAATTTCGAGCATCTGAACACCCCTCTTTTCGCGATTAGAGCCATATTAACGGAGATAAATCGATTTAAAGGTTTGGAAGGCCCACCAGCCGATAAATAAAAGATTTTGTAATATTTTATACTGGGAAATCCGGGTATGAAAATTTCAAGCATCTAAACACCCCCCTTTTCGCGATTAGAGCCATATTAACGGAGATAAATCGATTTAAAGGTTTGGAAGGCCCACCAGCCGATAAATAAAAGATTTTGTAATATTTTATACTGGGAAATCCGGGTATGAAAATTTCAAGCATCTAAACACCCCCCTTTTCGCGATTAGAGCCATATTAACGGAGATAAATCGATTTAAAGGTTTGGAAGGCCCACCAGCCGACAAATAAAAGATTTTGTAATATTTTATACTGGGAAATCCGGGTATGAAAATTTCGAGCATCTGAACACCCCTCTTTTCGCGATTAGAGCCATATTAACGGAGATAAATCGATTTAAAGGTTTGGAAGGCCCACCAGCCGATAAATAAAAGATTTTGTAATATTTTATACTGGGAAATCCGGGTATGAAAATTTCAAGCATCTAAACACCCCCCTTTTCGCGATTAGAGCCATATTAACGGAGATAAATCGATTTAAAGGTTTGGAAGGCCCACCAGCCGACAAATAAAAGATTTTGTAATATTTTATACTGGGAAATCCGGGTATGAAAATTTCGAGCATCTGAACACCCCTCTTTTCGCGATTAGAGCCATATTAACGGAGATATATCGATTTAAAGGTTTGGAAGGCCCACCAGCCGATAAATAAAAGATTTTGTAATATTTTATACTGGGAAATCCGGGTATGAAAATTTCAAGCATCTATACACCCCCCTTTTCGCGATTAGAGCCATATTAACGGAGATAAATCGATTTAAAGGTTTGGAAGGCCCACCAGCCGACAAATAAAAGATTTTGTAATATTTTATACTGGGAAATCCGGGTATGAAAATTTCGAGCATCTGAACACCCCTCTTTTCGCGATTAGAGCCATATTAACGGAGATATATCGATTTAAAGGTTTGGAAGGCCCACCAGCCGATAAATAAAAGATTTTGTAATATTTTATACTGGGAAATCCGGGTATGAAAATTTCGAGCATCTGAACACCCGTCTTTTCGCGATTAGAGCCATATTAACGGAGATAAATCGATTTAAAGGTTTGGAAGGCCCACCAGCCGACAAATAAAAGATTTTGTAATATTTTATACTGGGAAATCCGGGTATGAAAATTTCGAGCATCTGAACATCCCTCTTTTCGCGATTAGAGCCATATTAACGGAGATAAATCGATTTAAAGGTTTGGAAGGCCCACCAGCCGACAAATAAAAGATTTTGTAATATTTTATACTGGGAAATCCGGGTATGAAAATTTCGAGCATCTGAACACCCCTCTTTTCGCGATTAGAGCCATATTAACGGAGATAAATCGATTTAAAGGTTTGGAAGGCCCACCAGCCGACAAATAAAAGATTTTGTAATATTTTATACTGGGAAATCCGGGTATGAAAATTTCGAGCATCTGAACACCCCTCTTTTCGCGATTAGAGCCATATTAACGGAGATAAATCGATTTAAAGGTTTGGAAGGCCCACCAGCCGATAAATAAAAGATTTTGTAATATTTTATACTGGGAAATCCGGGTATGAAAATTTCGAGCATCTGAACACCCCTCTTTTCGCGATTAGAGCCATATTAACGGAGATAAATCGATTTAAAGGTTTGGAAGGCCCAGCAGCCGACAAATAAAAGATTTTGTAATATTTTATACTGGGAAATCCGGGTATGAAAATTTCGAGCATCTGAACACCCCTCTTTTCGCGATTAGAGCCATATTAACGGAGATAAATCGATTTAAAGGTTTGGAAGGCCCACCAGCCGATAAATAAAAGATTTTGTAATATTTTATACTGGGAAATCCGGGTATGAAAATTTCGAGCATCTGAACACCCCTCTTTTCGCGATTAGAGCCATATTAACGGAGATAAATCGATTTAAAGGTTTGGAAGGCCCACCAGCCGACAAATAAAAGATTTTGTAATATTTTATACTGGGAAATCCGGGTATGAAAATTTCGAGCATCTGAACACCCCTCTTTTCGCGATTAGAGCCATATTAACGGAGATAAATCGATTTAAAGGTTTGGAAGGCCCAGCAGCCGACAAATAAAAGATTTTGTAATATTTTATACTGGGAAATCCGGGTATGAAAATTTCGAGCATCTGAACATCCCTCTTTTCGCGATTAGAGCCATATTAACGGAGATAAATCGATTTAAAGGTTTGGAAGGCCCACCAGCCGACAAATAAAAGATTTTGTAATATTTTATACTGGGAAATCCGGGTATGAAAATTTCAAGCATCTATACACCCCCCTTTTCGCGATTAGAGCCATATTAACGGAGATAAATCGATTTAAAGGTTTGGAAGGCCCACCAGCCGACAAATAAAAGATTTTGTAATATTTTATACTGGGAAATCCGGGTATGAAAATTTCGAGCATCTGAACACCCCTCTTTTCGCGATTAGAGCCATATTAACGGAGATAAATCGATTTAAAGGTTTGGAAGGCCCACCAGCCGACAAATAAAAGATTTTGTATTATTTTATACTGGGAAATCCGGGTATGAAAATTTCGAGCATCTGAACACCCCTCTTTTCGCGATTAGAGCCATATTAACGGAGATAAATCGATTTAAAGGTTTGGAAGGCCCACCAGCCGACAAATAAAAGATTTTGTAATATTTTATACTGGGAAATCCGGGTATGAAAATTTCGAGCATCTGAACACCCCTCTTTTCGCGATTAGAGCCATATTAACGGAGATAAATCGATTTAAAGGTTTGGAAGGCCCACCAGCCGACAAATAAAAGATTTTGTAATATTTTATACTGGGAAATCCGGGTATGAAAATTTCGAGCATCTGAACACCCCTCTTTTCGCGATTAGAGCCATATTAACGGAGATAAATCGATTTAAAGGTTTGGAAGGCCCAGCAGCCGACAAATAAAAGATTTTGTAATATTTTATACTGGGAAATCCGGGTATGAAAATTTCGAGCATCTGAACATCCCTCTTTTCGCGATTAGAGCCATATTAACGGAGATAAATCGATTTAAAGGTTTGGAAGGCCCACCAGCCGACAAATAAAAGATTTTGTAATATTTTATACTGGGAAATCCGGGTATGAAAATTTCGAGCATCTGAACACCCCTCTTTTCGCGATTAGAGCCATATTAACGGAGATATATCGATTTAAAGGTTTGGAAGGCCCACCAGCTGATAAATGAAAGATTTTGTAATATTTTATACTGGGAAATCCGGGCATGAAAATTTCAAGCATCTATACACCCCCCTTTTCGCGATTAGAGCCATATTAACGGAGATAAATCGATTTAAAGGTTTGGAAGGCCCACCAGCCGACAAATAAAAGATTTTGTATTATTTTATACTGGGAAATCCGGGTATGAAAATTTCGAGCATCTGAACACCCCTCTTTTCGCGATTAGAGCCATATTAACGGAGATAAATCGATTTAAAGGTTTGGAAGGCCCACCAGCCGACAAATAAAAGATTTTGTAATATTTTATACTGGGAAATCCGGGTATGAAAATTTCGAGCATCTGAACATCCCTCTTTTCGCGATTAGAGCCATATTAACGGAGATAAATCGATTTAAAGGTTTGGAAGGCCCACCAGCCGACAAATAAAAGATTTTGTAATATTTTATACTGGGAAATCCGGGTATGAAAATTTCGAGCATCTGAACATCCCTCTTTTCGCGATTAGAGCCATATTAACGGAGATAAATCGATTTAAAGGTTTGGAAGGCCCACCAGCCGACAAATAAAAGATTTTGTAATATTTTATACTGGGAAATCCGGGTATGAAAATTTCAAGCATCTATACACCCCCCTTTTCGCGATTAGAGCCATATTAACGGAGATAAATCGATTTAAAGGTTTGGAAGGCCCACCAGCCGACAAATAAAAGATTTTGTAATATTTTATACTGGGAAATCCGGGTATGAAAATTTCGAGCATCTGAACACCCGTCTTTTCGCGATTAGAGCCATATTAACGGAGATAAATCGATTTAAAGGTTTGGAAGGCCCACCAGCCGACAAATAAAAGATTTTGTAATATTTTATACTGGGAAATCCGGGTATGAAAATTTCGAGCATCTGAACACCCCTCTTTTCGCGATTAGAGCCATATTAACGGAGATATATCGATTTAAAGGTTTGGAAGGCCCACCAGCTGATAAATGAAAGATTTTGTAATATTTTATACTGGGAAATCCGGGCATGAAAATTTCAAGCATCTATACACCCCCCTTTTCGCGATTAGAGCCATATTAACGGAGATATATCGATTTAAAGGTTTGGAAGGCCCAGCAGCCGACAAATAAAAGATTTTGTAATATTTTATACTGGGAAATCCGGGTATGAAAATTTCGAGCATCTGAACACCCCTCTTTTCGCGATTAGAGCCATATTAACGGAGATATATCGATTTAAAGGTTTGGAAGGCCCACCAGCCGATAAATAAAAGATTTTGTAATATTTTATACTGGGAAATCCGGGTATGAAAATTTCGAGCATCTGAACACCCCTCTTTTCGCGATTAGAGCCATATTAACGGAGATATATCGATTTAAAGGTTTGGGAGGCCCACCAGCCGATAAATAAAAGATTTTGTAATATTTTATACTGGGAAATCCGGGTATGAAAATTTCGAGCATCTGAACACCCCTCTTTTCGCGATTAGAGCCATATTAACGGAGATATATCGATTTAAAGGTTTGGAAGGCCCACCAGCCGATAAATAAAAGATTTTGTAATATTTTATACTGGGAAATCCGGGTATGAAAATTTCGAGCATCTCAACACCCCTCTTTTCGCGATTAGAGCCATATTAACGGAGATATATCGATTTAAAGGTTTGGAAGGCCCACCAGCCGACAAATAAAAGATTTTGTAATATTTTATACTGGGAAATCCGGGTATGAAAATTTCGAGCATCTGAACACCCCTCTTTTCGCGATTAGAGCCATATTAACGGAGATAAATCGATTTAAAGGTTTGGAAGGCCCACCAGCCGACAAATAAAAGATTTTGTAATATTTTATACTGGGAAATCCGGGTATGAAAATTTCGAGCATCTCAACACCCCTCTTTTCGCGATTAGAGCCATATTAACGGAGATATATCGATTTAAAGGTTTGGAAGGCCCACCAGCCGATAAATAAAAGATTTTGTAATATTTTATACTGGGAAATCCGGGTATGAAAATTTCAAGCATCTAAACACCCCCCTTTTCGCGATTAGAGCCATATTAACGGAGATAAATCGATTTAAAGGTTTGGAAGGCCCACCAGCCGACAAATAAAAGATTTTGTAATATTTTATACTGGGAAATCCGGGTATGAAAATTTCGAGCATCTGAACACCCCTCTTTTCGCGATTAGAGCCATATTAACGGAGATATATCGATTTAAAGGTTTGGAAGGCCCACCAGCCGATAAATAAAAGATTTTGTAATATTTTATACTGGGAAATCCGGGTATGAAAATTTCAAGCATCTATACACCCCCCTTTTCGCGATTAGAGCCATATTAACGGAGATAAATCGATTTAAAGGTTTGGAAGGCCCACCAGCCGACAAATAAAAGATTTTGTAATATTTTATACTGGGAAATCCGGGTATGAAAATTTCGAGCATCTGAACACCCCTCTTTTCGCGATTAGAGCCATATTAACGGAGATATATCGATTTAAAGGTTTGGAAGGCCCACCAGCCGATAAATAAAAGATTTTGTAATATTTTATACTGGGAAATCCGGGTATGAAAATTTCGAGCATCTGAACACCCGTCTTTTCGCGATTAGAGCCATATTAACGGAGATAAATCGATTTAAAGGTTTGGAAGGCCCACCAGCCGACAAATAAAAGATTTTGTAATATTTTATACTGGGAAATCCGGGTATGAAAATTTCGAGCATCTGAACATCCCTCTTTTCGCGATTAGAGCCATATTAACGGAGATAAATCGATTTAAAGGTTTGGAAGGCCCACCAGCCGACAAATAAAAGATTTTGTAATATTTTATACTGGGAAATCCGGGTATGAAAATTTCGAGCATCTGAACACCCCTCTTTTCGCGATTAGAGCCATATTAACGGAGATAAATCGATTTAAAGGTTTGGAAGGCCCACCAGCCGACAAATAAAAGATTTTGTAATATTTTATACTGGGAAATCCGGGTATGAAAATTTCGAGCATCTGAACACCCGTCTTTTCGCGATTAGAGCCATATTAACGGAGATAAATCGATTTAAAGGTTTGGAAGGCCCACCAGCCGACAAATAAAAGATTTTGTAATATTTTATACTGGGAAATCCGGGTATGAAAATTTCGAGCATCTGAACATCCCTCTTTTCGCGATTAGAGCCATATTAACGGAGATAAATCGATTTAAAGGTTTGGAAGGCCCACCAGCCGACAAATAAAAGATTTTGTAATATTTTATACTGGGAAATCCGGGTATGAAAATTTCGAGCATCTGAACACCCCTCTTTTCGCGATTAGAGCCATATTAACGGAGATAAATCGATTTAAAGGTTTGGAAGGCCCACCAGCCGACAAATAAAAGATTTTGTAATATTTTATACTGGGAAATCCGGGTATGAAAATTTCGAGCATCTGAACACCCCTCTTTTCGCGATTAGAGCCATATTAACGGAGATAAATCGATTTAAAGGTTTGGAAGGCCCACCAGCCGATAAATAAAAGATTTTGTAATATTTTATACTGGGAAATCCGGGTATGAAAATTTCGAGCATCTGAACACCCCTCTTTTCGCGATTAGAGCCATATTAACGGAGATAAATCGATTTAAAGGTTTGGAAGGCCCAGCAGCCGACAAATAAAAGATTTTGTAATATTTTATACTGGGAAATCCGGGTATGAAAATTTCGAGCATCTGAACACCCCTCTTTTCGCGATTAGAGCCATATTAACGGAGATAAATCGATTTAAAGGTTTGGAAGGCCCACCAGCCGATAAATAAAAGATTTTGTAATATTTTATACTGGGAAATCCGGGTATGAAAATTTCGAGCATCTGAACACCCCTCTTTTCGCGATTAGAGCCATATTAACGGAGATAAATCGATTTAAAGGTTTGGAAGGCCCACCAGCCGACAAATAAAAGATTTTGTAATATTTTATACTGGGAAATCCGGTTATGAAAATTTCGAGCATCTGAACACCCCTCTTTTCGCGATTAGAGCCATATTAACGGAGATAAATCGATTTAAAGGTTTGGAAGGCCCAGCAGCCGACAAATAAAAGATTTTGTAATATTTTATACTGGGAAATCCGGGTATGAAAATTTCGAGCATCTGAACATCCCTCTTTTCGCGATTAGAGCCATATTAACGGAGATAAATCGATTTAAAGGTTTGGAAGGCCCACCAGCCGACAAATAAAAGATTTTGTAATATTTTATACTGGGAAATCCGGGTATGAAAATTTCAAGCATCTATACACCCCCCTTTTCGCGATTAGAGCCATATTAACGGAGATAAATCGATTTAAAGGTTTGGAAGGCCCACCAGCCGACAAATAAAAGATTTTGTAATATTTTATACTGGGAAATCCGGGTATGAAAATTTCGAGCATCTGAACACCCCTCTTTTCGCGATTAGAGCCATATTAACGGAGATAAATCGATTTAAAGGTTTGGAAGGCCCACCAGCCGACAAATAAAAGATTTTGTAATATTTTATACTGGGAAATCCGGGTATGAAAATTTCAAGCATCTATACACCCCCCTTTTCGCGATTAGAGCCATATTAACGGAGATAAATCGATTTAAAGGTTTGGAAGGCCCACCAGCCGACAAATAAAAGATTTTGTAATATTTTATACTGGGAAATCCGGGTATGAAAATTTCGAGCATCTGAACACCCCTCTTTTCGCGATTAGAGCCATATTAACGGAGATAAATCGATTTAAAGGTTTGGAAGGCCCAGCAGCCGACAAATAAAAGATTTTGTAATATTTTATACTGGGAAATCCGGGTATGAAAATTTCGAGCATCTGAACATCCCTCTTTTCGCGATTAGAGCCATATTAACGGAGATAAATCGATTTAAAGGTTTGGAAGGCCCACCAGCCGACAAATAAAAGATTTTGTAATATTTTATACTGGGAAATCCGGGTATGAAAATTTCAAGCATCTATACACCCCCCTTTTCGCGATTAGAGCCATATTAACGGAGATAAATCGATTTAAAGGTTTGGAAGGCCCACCAGCCGACAAATAAAAGATTTTGTAATATTTTATACTGGGAAATCCGGGTATGAAAATTTCGAGCATCTGAACACCCCTCTTTTCGCGATTAGAGCCATATTAACGGAGATAAATCGATTTAAAGGTTTGGAAGGCCCACCAGCCGACAAATAAAAGATTTTGTATTATTTTATACTGGGAAATCCGGGTATGAAAATTTCGAGCATCTGAACACCCCTCTTTTCGCGATTAGAGCCATATTAACGGAGATAAATCGATTTAAAGGTTTGGAAGGCCCACCAGCCGACAAATAAAAGATTTTGTAATATTTTATACTGGGAAATCCGGGTATGAAAATTTCGAGCATCTGAACACCCCTCTTTTCGCGATTAGAGCCATATTAACGGAGATAAATCGATTTAAAGGTTTGGAAGGCCCACCAGCCGACAAATAAAAGATTTTGTAATATTTTATACTGGGAAATCCGGGTATGAAAATTTCGAGCATCTGAACACCCCTCTTTTCGCGATTAGAGCCATATTAACGGAGATAAATCGATTTAAAGGTTTGGAAGGCCCACCAGCCGACAAATAAAAGATTTTGTAATATTTTATACTGGGAAATCCGGGTATGAAAATTTCGAGCATCTGAACACCCCTCTTTTCGCGATTAGAGCCATATTAACGGAGATAAATCGATTTAAAGGTTTGGAAGGCCCACCAGCCGACAAATAAAAGATTTTGTAATATTTTATACTGGGAAATCCGGGTATGAAAATTTCAAGCATCTATACACCCCCCTTTTCGCGATTAGAGCCATATTAACGGAGATAAATCGATTTAAAGGTTTGGAAGGCCCACCAGCCGACAAATAAAAGATTTTGTAATATTTTATACTGGGAAATCCGGGTATGAAAATTTCGAGCATCTGAACACCCCTCTTTTCGCGATTAGAGCCATATTAACGGAGATATATCGATTTAAAGGTTTGGAAGGCCCACCAGCCGATAAATAAAAGATTTTGTAATATTTTATACTGGGAAATCCGGGTATGAAAATTTCAAGCATCTATACACCCCCCTTTTCGCGATTAGAGCCATATTAACGGAGATAAATCGATTTAAAGGTTTGGAAGGCCCACCAGCCGACAAATAAAAGATTTTGTAATATTTTATACTGGGAAATCCGGGTATGAAAATTTCGAGCATCTGAACACCCCTCTTTTCGCGATTAGAGCCATATTAACGGAGATATATCGATTTAAAGGTTTGGAAGGCCCACCAGCCGATAAATAAAAGATTTTGTAATATTTTATACTGGGAAATCCGGGTATGAAAATTTCGAGCATCTGAACACCCGTCTTTTCGCGATTAGAGCCATATTAACGGAGATAAATCGATTTAAAGGTTTGGAAGGCCCACCAGCCGATAAATAAAAGATTTTGTAATATTTTATACTGGGAAATCCGGGTATGAAAATTTCGAGCATCTGAACACCCGTCTTTTCGCGATTAGAGCCATATTAACGGAGATAAATCGATTTAAAGGTTTGGAAGGCCCAGCAGCCGACAAATAAAAGATTTTGTAATATTTTATACTGGGAAATCCGGGTATGAAAATTTCGAGCATCTGAACACCCCTCTTTTCGCGATTAGAGCCATATTAACGGAGATAAATCGATTTAAAGGTTTGGAAGGCCCAGCAGCCGACAAATAAAAGATTTTGTAATATTTTATACTGGGAAATCCGGGTATGAAAATTTCGAGCATCTGAACATCCCTCTTTTCGCGATTAGAGCCATATTAACGGAGATAAATCGATTTAAAGGTTTGGAAGGCCCACCAGCCGACAAATAAAAGATTTTGTAATATTTTATACTGGGAAATCCGGGTATGAAAATTTCGAGCATCTGAACACCCCTCTTTTCGCGATTAGAGCCATATTAACGGAGATAAATCGATTTAAAGGTTTGGAAGGCCCAGCAGCCGACAAATAAAAGATTTTGTAATATTTTATACTGGGAAATCCGGGTATGAAAATTTCGAGCATCTGAACATCCCTCTTTTCGCGATTAGAGCCATATTAACGGAGATAAATCGATTTAAAGGTTTGGAAGGCCCACCAGCCGACAAATAAAAGATTTTGTAATATTTTATACTGGGAAATCCGGGTATGAAAATTTCAAGCATCTATACACCCCCCTTTTCGCGATTAGAGCCATATTAACGGAGATAAATCGATTTAAAGGTTTGGAAGGCCCACCAGCCGACAAATAAAAGATTTTGTAATATTTTATACTGGGAAATCCGGGTATGAAAATTTCGAGCATCTGAACACCCGTCTTTTCGCGATTAGAGCCATATTAACGGAGATAAATCGATTTAAAGGTTTGGAAGGCCCAGCAGCCGACAAATAAAAGATTTTGTAATATTTTATACTGGGAAATCCGGGTATGAAAATTTCGAGCATCTGAACACCCCTCTTTTCGCGATTAGAGCCATATTAACGGAGATAAATCGATTTAAAGGTTTGGAAGGCCCAGCAGCCGACAAATAAAAGATTTTGTAATAATTTATACTGGGAAATCCGGGTATGAAAATTTCGAGCATCTGAACATCCCTCTTTTCGCGATTAGAGCCATATTAACGGAGATAAATCGATTTAAAGGTTTGGAAGGCCCACCAGCCGACAAATAAAAGATTTTGTAATATTTTATACTGGGAAATCCGGGTATGAAAATTTCGAGCATCTGAACACCCCTCTTTTCGCGATTAGAGCCATATTAACGGAGATATATCGATTTAAAGGTTTGGAAGGCCCACCAGCCGATAAATAAAAGATTTTGTAATATTTTATACTGGGAAATCCGGGTATGAAAATTTCGAGCATCTGAACACCCGTCTTTTCGCGATTAGAGCCATATTAACGGAGATAAATCGATTTAAAGGTTTGGAAGGCCCAGCAGCCGACAAATAAAAGATTTTGTAATATTTTATACTGGGAAATCCGGGTATGAAAATTTCGAGCATCTGAACACCCCTCTTTTCGCGATTAGAGCCATATTAACGGAGATAAATCGATTTAAAGGTTTGGAAGGCCCAGCAGCCGACAAATAAAAGATTTTGTAATATTTTATACTGGGAAATCCGGGTATGAAAATTTCGAGCATCTGAACATCCCTCTTTTCGCGATTAGAGCCATATTAACGGAGATAAATCGATTTAAAGGTTTGGAAGGCCCAGCAGCCGACAAATAAAAGATTTTGTAATATTTTATACTGGGAAATCCGGGTATGAAAATTTCGAGCATCTGAACACCCCTCTTTTCGCGATTAGAGCCATATTAACGGAGATAAATCGATTTAAAGGTTTGGAAGGCCCAGCAGCCGACAAATAAAAGATTTTGTAATATTTTATATTGGGAAATCCGGGTATGAAAATTTCGAGCATCTGAACATCCCTCTTTTCGCGATTAGAGCCATATTAACGGAGATAAATCGATTTAAAGGTTTGGAAGGCCCACCAGCCGACAAATAAAAGATTTTGTAATATTTTATACTGGGAAATCCGGGTATGAAAATTTCGAGCATCTGAACACCCCTCTTTTCGCGATTAGAGCCATATTAACGGAGATAAATCGATTTAAAGGTTTGGAAGGCCCACCAGCCGACAAATAAAAGATTTTGTAATATTTTATACTGGGAAATCCTGGTATGAAAATTTCGAGCATCTGAACATCCCTCTTTTCGCGATTAGAGCCATATTAACGGAGATAAATCGATTTAAAGGTTTGGAAGGCCCACCAGCCGACAAATAAAAGATTTTGTAATATTTTATACTGGGAAATCCGGGTATGAAAATTTCGAGCATCTGAACACCCGTCTTTTCGCGATTAGAGCCATATTAACGGAGATAAATCGATTTAAAGGTTTGGAAGGCCCAGCAGCCGACAAATAAAAGATTTTGTAATATTTTATACTGGGAAATCCGGGTATGAAAATTTCGAGCATCTGAACACCCCTCTTTTCGCGATTAGAGCCATATTAACGGAGATAAATCGATTTAAAGGTTTGGAAGGCCCAGCAGCCGACAAATAAAAGATTTTGTAATATTTTATACTGGGAAATCCGGGTATGAAAATTTCGAGCATCTGAACATCCCTCTTTTCGCGATTAGAGCCATATTAACGGAGATAAATCGATTTAAAGGTTTGGAAGGCCCACCAGCCGACAAATAAAAGATTTTGTAATATTTTATACTGGGAAATCCGGGTATGAAAATTTCGAGCATCTGAACACCCGTCTTTTCGCGATTAGAGCCATATTAACGGAGATAAATCGATTTAAAGGTTTGGAAGGCCCAGCAGCCGACAAATAAAAGATTTTGTAATATTTTATACTGGGAAATCCGGGTATGAAAATTTCGAGCATCTGAACACCCGTCTTTTCGCGATTAGAGCCATATTAACGGAGATAAATCGATTTAAAGGTTTGGAAGGCCCAGCAGCCGACAAATAAAAGATTTTGTAATATTTTATACTGGGAAATCCGGGTATGAAAATTTCGAGCATCTGAACACCCGTCTTTTCGCGATTAGAGCCATATTAACGGAGATAAATCGATTTAAAGGTTTGGAAGGCCCAGCAGCCGACAAATAAAAGATTTTGTAATATTTTATACTGGGAAATCCGGGTATGAAAATTTCGAGCATCTGAACATCCCTCTTTTCGCGATTAGAGCCATATTAACGGAGATAAATCGATTTAAAGGTTTGGAAGGCCCAGCAGCCGACAAATAAAAGATTTTGTAATATTTTATACTGGGAAATCCGGGTATGAAAATTTCGAGCATCTGAACACCCGTCTTTTCGCGATTAGAGCCATATTAACGGAGATAAATCGATTTAAAGGTTTGGAAGGCCCAGCAGCCGACAAATAAAAGATTTTGTAATATTTTATACTGGGAAATCCGGGTATGAAAATTTCGAGCATCTGAACACCCGTCTTTTCGCGATTAGAGCCATATTAACGGAGATAAATCGATTTAAAGGTTTGGAAGGCCCAGCAGCCGACAAATAAAAGATTTTGTAATATTTTATACTGGGAAATCCGGGTATGAAAATTTCGAGCATCTGAACATCCCTCTTTTCGCGATTAGAGCCATATTAACGGAGATAAATCGATTTAAAGGTTTGGAAGGCCCAGCAGCCGACAAATAAAAGATTTTGTAATATTTTATACTGGGAAATCCGGGTATGAAAATTTCGAGCATCTGAACATCCCTCTTTTCGCGATTAGAGCCATATTAACGGAGATAAATCGATTTAAAGGTTTGGAAGGCCCACCAGCCGACAAATAAAAGATTTTGTAATATTTTATACTGGGAAATCCGGGTATGAAAATTTCGAGCATCTGAACACCCCTCTTTTCGCGATTAGAGCCATATTAACGGAGATAAATCGATTTAAAGGTTTGGAAGGCCCACCAGCCGACAAATAAAAGATTTTGTAATATTTTATACTGGGAAATCCGGGTATGAAAATTTCGAGCATCTGAACACCCCTCTTTTCGCGATTAGAGCCATATTAACGGAGATAAATCGATTTAAAGGTTTGGAAGGCCCACCAGCCGATAAATAAAAGATTTTGTAATATTTTATACTGGGAAAACCGGGTATGAAAATTTCGAGCATCTGAACACCCCTCTTTTCGCGATTAGAGCCATATTAACGGAGATAAATCGATTTAAAGGTTTGGAAGGCCCAGCAGCCGACAAATAAAAGATTTTGTAATATTTTATACTGGGAAATCCGGGTATGAAAATTTCGAGCATCTGAACACCCCTCTTTTCGCGATTAGAGCCATATTAACGGAGATAAATCGATTTAAAGGTTTGGAAGGCCCACCAGCCGATAAATAAAAGATTTTGTAATATTTTATACTGGGAAATCCGGGTATGAAAATTTCGAGCATCTGAACACCCCTCTTTTCGCGATTAGAGCCATATTAACGGAGATAAATCGATTTAAAGGTTTGGAAGGCCCACCAGCCGACAAATAAAAGATTTTGTAATATTTTATACTGGGAAATCCGGGTATGAAAATTTCGAGCATCTGAACACCCCTCTTTTCGCGATTAGAGCCATATTAACGGAGATATATCGATTTAAAGGTTTGGAAGGCCCACCAGCCGATAAATAAAAGATTTTGTAATATTTTATACTGGGAAATCCGGGTATGAAAATTTCGAGCATCTCAACACCCCTCTTTTCGCGATTAGAGCCATATTAACGGAGATATATCGATTTAAAGGTTTGGAAGGCCCACCAGCCGATAAATAAAAGATTTTGTAATATTTTATACTGGGAAATCCGGGTATGAAAATTTCGAGCATCTGAACACCCCTCTTTTGGCGATTAGAGCCATATTAACGGAGATAAATCGATTTAAAGGTTTGGAAGGCCCACCAGCCGACAAATAAAAGATTTTGTAATATTTTATACTGGGAAATCCGGGTATGAAAATTTCGAGCATCTGAACACCCCTCTTTTCGCGATTAGAGCCATATTAACGGAGATATATCGATTTAAAGGTTTGGAAGGCCCACCAGCCGACAAATAAAAGATTTTGTAATATTTTATACTGGGAAATCCGGGTATGAAAATTTCGAGCATCTGAACACCCCTCTTTTCGCGATTAGAGCCATATTAACGGAGATAAATCGATTTAAAGGTTTGGAAGGCCCACCAGCCGACAAATAAAAGATTTTGTAATATTTTATACTGGGAAATCCGAGCAAATTTCAAGCATCTAAACACCCCCCTTTTCGCGATTAGAGCCATATTAACGGAGATAAATCGATTTAAAGGTTTGGAAGGCCCACCAGCCGACAAATAAAAGATTTTGTAATATTTTATACTGGGAAATCCGGGTATGAAAATTTCGAGCATCTGAACACCCCTCTTTTCGCGATTAGAGCCATATTAACGGAGATATATCGATTTAAAGGTTTGGAAGGCCCACCAGCCGATAAATAGAAGATTTTGTAATATTTTATACTGGGAAATCCGGGTATGAAAATTTCGAGCATCTGAACACCCCTCTTTTCGCGATTAGAGCCATATTAACGGAGATAAATCGATTTAAAGGTTTGGAAGGCCCACCAGCCGACAAATAAAAGA
The DNA here is from genome assembly GCF_037179485.1 of Ochlerotatus camptorhynchus. NCBI lineage: Eukaryota > Metazoa > Arthropoda > Insecta > Diptera > Culicidae > Ochlerotatus > Ochlerotatus camptorhynchus. The sequence continues at coordinate 138,386 of NW_027040941.1, read as the reverse complement.
TTTTGTAATATTTTATACTGGGAAATCCGGGTATGAAAATTTCGAGCATCTGAACACCCCTCTTTTCGCGATTAGAGCCATATTAACGGAGATAAATCGATTTAAAGGTTTGGAAGGCCCACCAGCCGACAAATAAAAGATTTTGTAATATTTTATACTGGGAAATCCGAGCAAATTTCAAGCATCTAAACACCCCCCTTTTCGCGATTAGAGCCATATTAACGGAGATAAATCGATTTAAAGGTTTGGAAGGCCCACCAGCCGACAAATAAAAGATTTTGTAATATTTTATACTGGGAAATCCGGGTATGAAAATTTCGAGCATCTCAACACCCCTCTTTTCGCGATTAGAGCCATATTAACGGAGATATATCGATTTAAAGGTTTGGAAGGCCCACCAGCCGATAAATAGAAGATTTTGTAATATTTTATACTGGGAAATCCGGGTATGAAAATTTCGAGCATCTGAACACCCCTCTTTTCGCGATTAGAGCCATATTAACGGAGATAAATCGATTTAAAGGTTTGGAAGGCCCACCAGCCGACAAATAAAAGATTTTGTAATATTTTATACTGGGAAATCCGGGTATGAAAATTTCGAGCATCTGAACACCCCTCTTTTCGCGATTAGAGCCATATTAACGGAGATAAATCGATTTAAAGGTTTGGAAGGCCCACCAGCCGACAAATAAAAGATTTTGTAATATTTTATACTGGGAAATCCGGGTATGAAAATTTCGAGCATCTGAACACCCCTCTTTTCGCGATTAGAGTCATATTAACGGAGATATATCGATTTAAAGGTTTGGAAGGCCCACCAGCCGACAAATAAAAGATTTTGTAATATTTTATACTGGGAAATCCGGGTATGAAAATTTCGAGCATCTGAACACCCCTCTTTTCGCGATTAGAGCCATATTAACGGAGATAAATCGATTTAAAGGTTTGGAAGGCCCACCAGCCGACAAATAAAAGATTTTGTAATATTTTATACTGGGAAATCCGAGCAAATTTCAAGCATCTAAACACCCCCCTTTTCGCGATTAGAGCCATATTAACGGAGATAAATCGATTTAAAGGTTTGGAAGGCCCACCAGCCGACAAATAAAAGATTTTGTAATATTTTATACTGGGAAATCCGGGTATGAAAATTTCGAGCATCTGAACACCCCTCTTTTCGCGATTAGAGCCATATTAACGGAGATATATCGATTTAAAGGTTTGGAAGGCCCACCAGCCGATAAATAAAAGATTTTGTAATATTTTATACTGGGAAATCCGGGTATGAAAATTTCGAGCATCTGAACACCCCTCTTTTCGCGATTAGAGCCATATTAACGGAGATATATCGATTTAAAGGTTTGGAAGGCCCACCAGCCGATAAATAAAAGATTTTGTAATATTTTATACTGGGAAATCCGGGTATGAAAATTTCGAGCATCTGAACACCCCTCTTTTCGCGATTAGAGCCATATTAACGGAGATATATCGATTTAAAGGTTTGGGAGGCCCACCAGCCGATAAATAAAAGATTTTGTAATATTTTATACTGGGAAATCCGGGTATGAAAATTTCGAGCATCTGAACACCCCTCTTTTCGCGATTAGAGCCATATTAACGGAGATATATCGATTTAAAGGTTTGGAAGGCCCACCAGCCGATAAATAAAAGATTTTGTAATATTTTATACTGGGAAATCCGGGTATGAAAATTTCGAGCATCTGAACACCCCTCTTTTCGCGATTAGAGCCATATTAACGGAGATAAATCGATTTAAAGGTTTGGAAGGCCCACCAGCCGACAAATAAAAGATTTTGTAATATTTTATACTGGGAAATCCGGGTATGAAAATTTCGAGCATCTGAACACCCCTCTTTTCGCGATTAGAGCCATATTAACGGAGATAAATCGATTTAAAGGTTTGGAAGGCCCACCAGCCGACAAATAAAAGATTTTGTAATATTTTATACTGGGAAATCCGGGTATGAAAATTTCGAGCATCTCAACACCCCTCTTTTCGCGATTAGAGCCATATTAACGGAGATATATCGATTTAAAGGTTTGGAAGGCCCACCAGCCGACAAATAAAAGATTTTGTAATAATTTATACTGGGAAATCCGGGTATGAAAATTTCGAGCATCTCAACACCCCTTTTTTCGCGATTAGAGCCATATTAACGGAGATATATCGATTTGAAGGTTTGGAAGGCCCAGCAGCCGACAAATAAAAGATTTTGTAATATTTTATACTGGGAAATCCGGGTATGAATATTTCTAGCATCTGAACACCCCTCTTTTCGCGATTAGAGCCATATTAACGGAGATATATCGATTTAAAGGTTTGGAAGGCCCACCAGCCGACAAATAAAAGATTTTGTATTATTTTATACTGGGAAATCCGGGTATGAAAATTTCAAGCATCTGAACACCCCTCTTTTCGCGATTAGAGCCATATTAACGGAGATATATCGATTTGAAGGTTTGGAAGGCCCACCAGCCAATAAATAAAAGATTTTGTAATATTTTATATTAGGAAATCCGGGTATGAAAATTTCGAGCATCTGAACACCCCTCTTTTCGCGATTAGAGCCATATTAACGGAGATATATCGATTTAAAGGTTTGGAAGGCCCACCAGCCAATAAATAAAAGATTTTGTAATATTTTATATTAGGAAATCCGGGTATGAAAATTTCAAGCATCTGAACACCCCTCTTTTCGCGATTAGAGCCATATTAACGGAGATATATCGATTTGAAGGTTTGGAAGGCCCAGCAGCCGACAAATAAAAGATTTTGTAATATTTTATACTGGGAAATCCGGGTATGAATATTTCGAGCATCTGAACACCCCTCTTTTCGCGATTAGAGCCATATTAACGGAGATATATCGATTTAAAGGTTTGGAAGGCCCACCAGCCGACAAATAAAAGATTTTGTATTATTTTATACTGGGAAATCCGGGTATGAAAATTTCAAGCATCTGAACACCCCTCTTTTCGCGATTAGAGCCATATTAACGGAGATATATCGATTTGAAGGTTTGGAAGGCCCACCAGCCAATAAATAAAAGATTTTGTAATATTTTATATTAGGAAATCCGGGTATGAAAATTTCGAGCATCTGAACACCCCTCTTTTCGCGATTAGAGCCATATTAACGGAGATATATCGATTTAAAGGTTTGGAAGGCCCACCAGCCAATAAATAAAAGATTTTGTAATATTTTATATTAGGAAATCCGGGTATGAAAATTTCAAGCATCTGAACACCCCTCTTTTCGCGATTAGAGCCATATTAACGGAGATATATCGATTTGAAGGTTTGGAAGGCCCAGCAGCCGACAAATAAAAGATTTTGTAATATTTTATACTGGGAAATCCGGGTATGACAATTTCGAGCATCTCAACACCCCCCTTTTCGCGATTAGAGCCATATTAACGGAGATATATCGATTTAAAGGTTTGGAAGGCCCACCAGCTGATAAATGAAAGATTTTGTAATATTTTATACTGGGAAATCCGGGTATGAAAATTTCAAGCATCTGAACACCCCTCTTTTCGCGATTAGAGCCATATTAACGGAGATATATCGATTTAAAGGTTTGGAAGGCCCAGCAGCCGACAAATAAAAGATTTTGTATTATTTTATATTGGGAAATCCGGGTATGAAAATTTCGAGCATCTGAACACCCCTCTTTTCGCGATTAGAGCCATATTAACGGAGATATATCGATTTAAAGGTTTGGAAGGCCCACCAGCCGACAAATAAAAGATTTTGTAATAATTTATACTGGGAAATCCGGGTATGAAAATTTCGAGCATCTCAACACCCCTTTTTTCGCGATTAGAGCCATATTAACGGAGATATATCGATTTGAAGGTTTGGAAGGCCCAGCAGCCGACAAATAAAAGATTTTGTAATATTTTATACTGGGAAATCCGGGTATGAATATTTCGAGCATCTGAACACCCCTCTTTTCGCGATTAGAGCCATATTAACGGAGATATATCGATTTGAAGGTTTGGAAGGCCCAGCAGCCGACAAATAAAAGATTTTGTAATATTTTATACTGGGAAATCCGGGTATGAAAATTTCGAGCATCTCAACACCCCTTTTTTCGCGATTAGAGCCATATTAACGGAGATATATCGATTTGAAGGTTTGGAAGGCCCAGCAGCCGACAAATAAAAGATTTTGTAATATTTTATACTGGGAAATCCGGGTATGAATATTTCGAGCATCTGAACACCCCTCTTTTCGCGATTAGAGCCATATTAACGGAGATATATCGATTTAAAGGTTTGGAAGGCCCACCAGCCGACAAATAAAAGATTTTGTATTATTTTATACTGGGAAATCCGGGTATGAAAATTTCAAGCATCTGAACACCCCTCTTTTCGCGATTAGAGCCATATTAACGGAGATATATCGATTTGAAGGTTTGGAAGGCCCACCAGCCAATAAATAAAAGATTTTGTAATATTTTATATTAGGAAATCCGGGTATGAAAATTTCGAGCATCTGAACACCCCTCTTTTCGCGATTAGAGCCATATTAACGGAGATATATCGATTTAAAGGTTTGGAAGGCCCACCAGCCAATAAATAAAAGATTTTGTAATATTTTATATTAGGAAATCCGGGTATGAAAATTTCAAGCATCTGAACACCCCTCTTTTCGCGATTAGAGCCATATTAACGGAGATATATCGATTTGAAGGTTTGGAAGGCCCAGCAGCCGACAAATAAAAGATTTTGTAATATTTTATACTGGGAAATCCGGGTATGAATATTTCGAGCATCTGAACACCCCTCTTTTCGCGATTAGAGCCATATTAACGGAGATATATCGATTTAAAGGTTTGGAAGGCCCACCAGCCGACAAATAAAAGATTTTGTATTATTTTATACTGGGAAATCCGGGTATGAAAATTTCAAGCATCTGAACACCCCTCTTTTCGCGATTAGAGCCATATTAACGGAGATATATCGATTTGAAGGTTTGGAAGGCCCACCAGCCAATAAATAAAAGATTTTGTAATATTTTATATTAGGAAATCCGGGTATGAAAATTTCGAGCATCTGAACACCCCTCTTTTCGCGATTAGAGCCATATTAACGGAGATATATCGATTTAAAGGTTTGGAAGGCCCACCAGCCAATAAATAAAAGATTTTGTAATATTTTATATTAGGAAATCCGGGTATGAAAATTTCAAGCATCTGAACACCCCTCTTTTCGCGATTAGAGCCATATTAACGGAGATATATCGATTTGAAGGTTTGGAAGGCCCAGCAGCCGACAAATAAAAGATTTTGTAATATTTTATACTGGGAAATCCGGGTATGACAATTTCGAGCATCTCAACACCCCCCTTTTCGCGATTAGAGCCATATTAACGGAGATATATCGATTTAAAGGTTTGGAAGGCCCACCAGCCGACAAATAAAAGATTTTGTATTATTTTATACTGGGAAATCCGGGTATGAAAATTTCAAGCATCTGAACACCCCTCTTTTCGCGATTAGAGCCATATTAACGGAGATATATCGATTTGAAGGTTTGGAAGGCCCACCAGCCAATAAATAAAAGATTTTGTAATATTTTATATTAGGAAATCCGGGTATGAAAATTTCGAGCATCTGAACACCCCTTTTTTCGCGATTAGAGCCATATTAACGGAGATATATCGATTTGAAGGTTTGGAAGGCCCAGCAGCCGACAAATAAAAGATTTTGTAATATTTTATACTGGGAAATCCGGGTATGAATATTTCGAGCATCTGAACACCCCTCTTTTCGCGATTAGAGCCATATTAACGGAGATATATCGATTTAAAGGTTTGGAAGGCCCACCAGCCAATAAATAAAAGATTTTGTAATATTTTATATTAGGAAATCCGGGTATGAAAATTTCAAGCATCTGAACACCCCTCTTTTCGCGATTAGAGCCATATTAACGGAGATATATCGATTTGAAGGTTTGGAAGGCCCAGCAGCCGACAAATAAAAGATTTTGTAATATTTTATACTGGGAAATCCGGGTATGAATATTTCGAGCATCTGAACACCCCTCTTTTCGCGATTAGAGCCATATTAACGGAGATATATCGATTTAAAGGTTTGGAAGGCCCACCAGCCGACAAATAAAAGATTTTGTATTATTTTATACTGGGAAATCCGGGTATGAAAATTTCAAGCATCTGAACACCCCTCTTTTCGCGATTAGAGCCATATTAACGGAGATATATCGATTTGAAGGTTTGGAAGGCCCACCAGCCAATAAATAAAAGATTTTGTAATATTTTATATTAGGAAATCCGGGTATGAAAATTTCGAGCATCTGAACACCCCTCTTTTCGCGATTAGAGCCATATTAACGGAGATATATCGATTTAAAGGTTTGGAAGGCCCACCAGCCAATAAATAAAAGATTTTGTAATATTTTATATTAGGAAATCCGGGTATGAAAATTTCAAGCATCTGAACACCCCTCTTTTCGCGATTAGAGCCATATTAACGGAGATATATCGATTTGAAGGTTTGGAAGGCCCAGCAGCCGACAAATAAAAGATTTTGTAATATTTTATACTGGGAAATCCGGGTATGAATATTTCGAGCATCTGAACACCCCTCTTTTCGCGATTAGAGCCATATTAACGGAGATATATCGATTTAAAGGTTTGGAAGGCCCACCAGCCGACAAATAAAAGATTTTGTATTATTTTATACTGGGAAATCCGGGTATGAAAATTTCAAGCATCTGAACACCCCTCTTTTCGCGATTAGAGCCATATTAACGGAGATATATCGATTTGAAGGTTTGGAAGGCCCACCAGCCAATAAATAAAAGATTTTGTAATATTTTATATTAGGAAATCCGGGTATGAAAATTTCGAGCATCTGAACACCCCTCTTTTCGCGATTAGAGCCATATTAACGGAGATATATCGATTTAAAGGTTTGGAAGGCCCACCAGCCAATAAATAAAAGATTTTGTAATATTTTATATTAGGAAATCCGGGTATGAAAATTTCAAGCATCTGAACACCCCTCTTTTCGCGATTAGAGCCATATTAACGGAGATATATCGATTTGAAGGTTTGGAAGGCCCAGCAGCCGACAAATAAAAGATTTTGTAATATTTTATACTGGGAAATCCGGGTATGACAATTTCGAGCATCTCAACACCCCCCTTTTCGCGATTAGAGCCATATTAACGGAGATATATCGATTTAAAGGTTTGGAAGGCCCACCAGCTGATAAATGAAAGATTTTGTAATATTTTATACTGGGAAATCCGGGTATGAAAATTTCAAGCATCTGAACACCCCTCTTTTCGCGATTAGAGCCATATTAACGGAGATATATCGATTTAAAGGTTTGGAAGGCCCACCAGCCGACAAATAAAAGATTTTGTATTATTTTATATTGGGAAATCCGGGTATGAAAATTTCGAGCATCTGAACACCCCTCTTTTCGCGATTAGAGCCATATTAACGGAGATATATCGATTTAAAGGTTTGGAAGGCCCACCAGCCGACAAATAAAAGATTTTGTAATAATTTATACTGGGAAATCCGGGTATGAAAATTTCGAGCATCTCAACACCCCTTTTTTCGCGATTAGAGCCATATTAACGGAGATATATCGATTTGAAGGTTTGGAAGGCCCAGCAGCCGACAAATAAAAGATTTTGTAATATTTTATACTGGGAAATCCGGGTATGAAAATTTCGAGCATCTCAACACCCCTTTTTTCGCGATTAGAGCCATATTAACGGAGATATATCGATTTGAAGGTTTGGAAGGCCCAGCAGCCGACAAATAAAAGATTTTGTAATATTTTATACTGGGAAATCCGGGTATGAATATTTCGAGCATCTGAACACCCCTCTTTTCGCGATTAGAGCCATATTAACGGAGATATATCGATTTAAAGGTTTGGAAGGCCCACCAGCTGATAAATGAAAGATTTTGTAATATTTTATACTGGGAAATCCGGGTATGAAAATTTCAAGCATCTGAACACCCCTCTTTTCGCGATTAGAGCCATATTAACGGAGATATATCGATTTAAAGGTTTGGAAGGCCCACCAGCCGACAAATAAAAGATTTTGTATTATTTTATATTGGGAAATCCGGGTATGAAAATTTCGAGCATCTGAACACCCCTCTTTTCGCGATTAGAGCCATATTAACGGAGATATATCGATTTAAAGGTTTGGAAGGCCCACCAGCCGACAAATAAAAGATTTTGTAATAATTTATACTGGGAAATCCGGGTATGAAAATTTCGAGCATCTCAACACCCCTTTTTTCGCGATTAGAGCCATATTAACGGAGATATATCGATTTGAAGGTTTGGAAGGCCCAGCAGCCGACAAATAAAAGATTTTGTAATATTTTATACTGGGAAATCCGGGTATGAATATTTCGAGCATCTGAACACCCCTCTTTTCGCGATTAGAGCCATATTAACGGAGATATATCGATTTGAAGGTTTGGAAGGCCCAGCAGCCGACAAATAAAAGATTTTGTAATATTTTATACTGGGAAATCCGGGTATGAAAATTTCGAGCATCTCAACACCCCTTTTTTCGCGATTAGAGCCATATTAACGGAGATATATCGATTTGAAGGTTTGGAAGGCCCAGCAGCCGACAAATAAAAGATTTTGTAATAATTTATACTGGGAAATCCGGGTATGAAAATTTCGAGCATCTGAACACCCCTCTTTTCGCGATTAGAGCCATATTAACGGAGATATATCGATTTAAAGGTTTGGAAGGCCCACCAGCCGACAAATAAAAGATTTTGTATTATTTTATACTGGGAAATCCGGGTATGAAAATTTCGAGCATCTGAACACCCCTCTTTTCGCGATTAGAGCCATATTAACGGAGATATATCGATTTAAAGGTTTGGAAGGCCCACCAGCCGACAAATAAAAGATTTTGTAATAATTTATACTGGGAAATCCGGGTATGAAAATTTCGAGCATCTGAACACCCCTCTTTTCGCGATTAGAGCCATATTAACGGAGATATATCGATTTAAAGGTTTGGAAGGCCCACCAGCCGACAAATAAAAGATTTTGTAATAATTTATACTGGGAAATCCGGGTATGAAAATTTCGAGCATCTCAACACCCCTTTTTTCGCGATTAGAGCCATATTAACGGAGATATATCGATTTGAAGGTTTGGAAGGCCCAGCAGCCGACAAATAAAAGATTTTGTAATATTTTATACTGGGAAATCCGGGCATGAATATTTCGAGCATCTGAACACCCCTCTTTTCGTGATTAGAGCCATATTAACGGAGATATATCGATTTAAAGGTTTGGAAGGCCCAGCAGCCGACAAATAAAAGATTTTGTAATATTTTATACTGGGAAATCCGGGTATAAAAATTTCAAGCATCTGAACACCCCTCTTTTCGCGATTAGAGCCATATTAACGGAGATATATCGATTTGAAGGTTTGGAAGGCCCACCAGCCAATAAATAAAAGATTTTGTAATATTTTATATTAGGAAATCCGGGTATGAAAATTTCGAGCATCTGAACACCCCTCTTTTCGCGATTAGAGCCATATTAACGGAGATATATCGATTTAAAGGTTTGGAAGGCCCACCAGCCGACAAATAAAAGATTTTGTATTATTTTATACTGGGAAATCCGGGTATGAAAATTTCAAGCATCTGAACACCCCTCTTTTCGCGATTAGAGCCATATTAACGGAGATATATCGATTTGAAGGTTTGGAAGGCCCACCAGCCGACAAATAAAAGATTTTGTAATATTTTATACTGAGAAATCCAGGTATAAAAATTTCAAGCATCTGAACACCCCTCTTTTCGCGATTAGAGCCATATTAACGGAGATATATCGATTTAAAGGTTTGGAAGGCCCACCAGCCGACAAATAAAAGATTTTGTATTATTTTATACTGGGAAATCCGGGTATGAAAATTTCAAGCATCTGAACACCCCTCTTTTCGCGATTAGAGCCATATTAACGGAGATAAATCGATTTAAAGGTTTGGAAGGCCCACCAGCCGACAAATAAAAGATTTTGTAATATTTTATACTGGGAAATCCAGGTATAAAAATTTCAAGCATCTGAACACCCCTCTTTTCGCGATTAGAGCCATATTAACGGAGATATATCGATTTAAAGGTTTGGAAGGCCCACCAGCCGACAAATAAAAGATTTTGTAATAATTTATACTGGGAAATCCGGGTATGACAATTTCACGCATCTGAACACCCCTCTTTTCGCGATTAGAGCCATATTAACGGAGATATATCGATTTGAAGGTTTGGAAGGCCCACCAGCCAATAAATAAAAGATTTTGTAATATTTTATATTAGGAAATCCGGGTATGAAAATTTCGAGCATCTGAACACCCCTCTTTTCGCGATTAGAGCCATATTAACGGAGATATATCGATTTAAAGGTTTGGAAGGCCCACCAGCCGACAAATAAAAGATTTTGTATTATTTTATACTGGGAAATCCGGGTATGAAAATTTCAAGCATCTGAACACCCCTCTTTTCGCGATTAGAGCCATATTAACGGAGATATATCGATTTGAAGGTTTGGAAGGCCCAGCAGCCGACAAATAAAAGATTTTGTAATATTTTATACTGGGAAATCCGGGTATGAAAATTTCGAGCATCTGAACACCCCTCTTTTCGCGATTAGAGCCATATTAACGGAGATAAATCGATTTAAAGGTTTGGAAGGCCCACCAGCCGACAAGTAAAAGATTTTGTAATAATTTATACTGGGAAATCCGGGTATGAAAATTTCGAGCATCTCAACACCCCTTTTTTCGCGATTAGAGCCATATTAACGGAGATATATCGATTTGAAGGTTTGGAAGGCCCAGCAGCCGACAAATAAAAGATTTTGTAATATTTTATACTGGGAAATCCGGGTATGACAATTTCGAGCATCTCAACACCCCCCTTTTCGCGATTAGAGCCATATTAACGGAGATATATCGATTTAAAGGTTTGGATGGCCCACCAGCCGACAAATTAAAGATTTTGTAATATTTTATACTGGGAAATCCGGGTATGAAAATTTCGAGCATCTCAACACCCCCCTTTTCGCGATTAGAGCCATATTAACGGAGATATATCGATTTAAAGGTTTGGAAGGCCCACCAGCCGACAAATAAAAGATTTTGTATTATTTTATACTGGGAAATCCGGGTATGAAAATTTCAAGCATCTGAACACCCCTCTTTTCGCGATTAGAGCCATATTAACGGAGATATATCGATTTAAAGGTTTGGATGGCCCACCAGCCGACAAATAAAAGATTTTGTAATAATTTATACTGGGAAATCCGGGTATGAAAATTTCGAGCATCTGAACACCCCTCTTTTCGCGATTAGAGCCATATTAACGGAGATATATTGATTTAAAGGTTTGGAAGGCCCACCAGCCGACAAATAAAAGATTTTGTATTATTTTATACTGGGAAATCCGGGTATGAAAATTTCAAGCATCTGAACACCCCTCTTTTCGCGATTAGAGCCATATTAACGGAGATATATCGATTTGAAGGTTTGGAAGGCCCAGCAGCCGACAAATAAAAGATTTTGTAATATTTTATACTGGGAAATCCGGGTATGAAAATTTCGAGCATCTGAACACCCCTTTTTTCGCGATTAGAGCCATATTAACGGAGATAAATCGATTTAAAGGTTTGGAAGGCCCACCAGCCGATAAATAAAAGATTTTGTAATATTTTATACTGGGAAATCCGGGTATGAAAATTTCGAGCATCTGAACACCCCTCTTTTCGCGATTAGAGCCATATTAACGGAGATAAATCGATTTAAAGGTTTGGAAGGCCCACCAGGCGACAAATAAAAGATTTTGTAATAATTTATACTGGGAAATCCGGGTATGAAAATTTCAAGCATCTCAACACCCCCCTTTTCGCGATTAGAGCCATATTAACGGAGATAAATCGATTTAAAGGTTTGGAAGGCCCACCAGCCGATAAATAAAAGATTTTGTAATATTTTATACTGGGAAATCCGGGTATGAAAATTTCGAGCATCTCAACACCCCCCTTTTCGCGATTAGAGCCATATTAACGGAGATAAATCGATTTAAAGGTTTGGAAGGCCCACCAGCCGATAAATAAAAGATTTTGTAATATTTTATACTGGGAAATCCGGGTATGAAAATTTCGAGCATCTGAACACCCCCCTTTTCGCGATTAGAGCCATATTAACGGAGATATATCGATTTAAAGGTTTGGATGGCCCACCAGCCGACAAATTAAAGATTTTGTAATATTTTATACTGGGAAATCCGGGTATGAAAATTTCGAGCATCTCAACACCCCCCTTTTCGCGATTAGAGCCATATTAACGGAGATATATCGATTTAAAGGTTTGGAAGGCCCACCAGCCGACAAATAAAAGATTTTGTATTATTTTATACTGGGAAATCCGGGTATGAAAATTTCAAGCATCTGAACACCCCTCTTTTCGCGATTAGAGCCATATTAACGGAGATATATCGATTTAAAGGTTTGGATGGCCCACCAGCCGACAAATAAAAGATTTTGTAATAATTTATACTGGGAAATCCGGGTATGAAAATTTCGAGCATCTGAACACCCCTCTTTTCGCGATTAGAGCCATATTAACGGAGATATATTGATTTAAAGGTTTGGAAGGCCCACCAGCCGACAAATAAAAGATTTTGTATTATTTTATACTGGGAAATCCGGGTATGAAAATTTCAAGCATCTGAACACCCCTCTTTTCGCGATTAGAGCCATATTAACGGAGATATATCGATTTAAAGGTTTGGAAGGCCCACCAGCCGACAAATAAAAGATTTTGTATTATTTTATACTGGGAAATCCGGGTATGAAAATTTCAAGCATCTGAACACCCCTCTTTTCGCGATTAGAGCCATATTAACGGAGATATATCGATTTGAAGGTTTGGAAGGCCCAGCAGCCGACAAATAAAAGATTTTGTAATATTTTATACTGGGAAATCCGGGTATGAAAATTTCGAGCATCTGAACACCCCTCTTTTCGCGATTAGAGCCATATTAACGGAGATATATCGATTTGAAGGTTTGGAAGGCCCACCAGCCAATAAATAAAAGATTTTGTAATATTTTATACTGGGAAATCCGGGTATGACAATTTCAAGCATCTGAACACCCCTCTTTTCGCGATTAGAGCCATATTAACGGAGATATATCGATTTGAAGGTTTGGAAGGCCCACCAGCCAATAAATAAAAGATTTTGTAATATTTTATATTTGGAAATCCGGGTATGAAAATTTCGAGCATCTGAACACCCCTCTTTTCGCGATTAGAGCCATATTAACGGAGATATATCGATTTGAAGGTTTGGAAGGCCCAGCAGCCGACAAATAAAAGATTTTGTAATATTTTATACTGGGAAATCCGGGTATGACAATTTCGAGCATCTGAACACCCCTCTTTTCGCGATTAGAGCCATATTAACGGAGATATATCGATTTGAAGGTTTGGAAGGCCCACCAGCCAATAAATAAAAGATTTTGTAATATTTTATATTAGGAAATCCGGGTATGAAAATTTCGAGCATCTGAACACCCCTCTTTTCGCGATTAGAGCCATATTAACGGAGATATATCGATTTAAAGGTTTGGAAGGCCCACCAGCCGACAAATAAAAGATTTTGTATTATTTTATACTGGGAAATCCGGGTATGAAAATTTCAAGCATCTGAACACCCCTCTTTTCGCGATTAGAGCCATATTAACGGAGATATATCGATTTGAAGGTTTGGAAGGCCCAGCAGCCGACAAATAAAAGATTTTGTAATATTTTATACTGGGAAATCCGGGTATGAAAATTTCGAGCATCTGAACACCCCTCTTTTCGCGATTAGAGCCATATTAACGGAGATAAATCGATTTAAAGGTTTGGAAGGCCCACCAGCCGACAAGTAAAAGATTTTGTAATAATTTATACTGGGAAATCCGGGTATGAAAATTTCGAGCATCTCAACACCCCTTTTTTCGCGATTAGAGCCATATTAACGGAGATATATCGATTTGAAGGTTTGGAAGGCCCAGCAGCCGACAAATAAAAGATTTTGTAATATTTTATACTGGGAAATCCGGGTATGACAATTTCGAGCATCTCAACACCCCCCTTTTCGCGATTAGAGCCATATTAACGGAGATATATCGATTTAAAGGTTTGGATGGCCCACCAGCCGACAAATTAAAGATTTTGTAATATTTTATACTGGGAAATCCGGGTATGAAAATTTCGAGCATCTCAACACCCCCCTTTTCGCGATTAGAGCCATATTAACGGAGATATATCGATTTAAAGGTTTGGAAGGCCCACCAGCCGACAAATAAAAGATTTTGTATTATTTTATACTGGGAAATCCGGGTATGAAAATTTCAAGCATCTGAACACCCCTCTTTTCGCGATTAGAGCCATATTAACGGAGATATATCGATTTAAAGGTTTGGATGGCCCACCAGCCGACAAATAAAAGATTTTGTAATAATTTATACTGGGAAATCCGGGTATGAAAATTTCGAGCATCTGAACACCCCTCTTTTCGCGATTAGAGCCATATTAACGGAGATATATTGATTTAAAGGTTTGGAAGGCCCACCAGCCGACAAATAAAAGATTTTGTATTATTTTATACTGGGAAATCCGGGTATGAAAATTTCAAGCATCTGAACACCCCTCTTTTCGCGATTAGAGCCATATTAACGGAGATATATCGATTTGAAGGTTTGGAAGGCCCAGCAGCCGACAAATAAAAGATTTTGTAATATTTTATACTGGGAAATCCGGGTATGAAAATTTCGAGCATCTGAACACCCCTTTTTTCGCGATTAGAGCCATATTAACGGAGATAAATCGATTTAAAGGTTTGGAAGGCCCACCAGCCGATAAATAAAAGATTTTGTAATATTTTATACTGGGAAATCCGGGTATGAAAATTTCGAGCATCTGAACACCCCTCTTTTCGCGATTAGAGCCATATTAACGGAGATAAATCGATTTAAAGGTTTGGAAGGCCCACCAGGCGACAAATAAAAGATTTTGTAATAATTTATACTGGGAAATCCGGGTATGAAAATTTCAAGCATCTCAACACCCCCCTTTTCGCGATTAGAGCCATATTAACGGAGATAAATCGATTTAAAGGTTTGGAAGGCCCACCAGCCGATAAATAAAAGATTTTGTAATATTTTATACTGGGAAATCCGGGTATGAAAATTTCGAGCATCTCAACACCCCCCTTTTCGCGATTAGAGCCATATTAACGGAGATAAATCGATTTAAAGGTTTGGAAGGCCCACCAGCCGATAAATAAAAGATTTTGTAATATTTTATACTGGGAAATCCGGGTATGAAAATTTCGAGCATCTGAACACCCCCCTTTTCGCGATTAGAGCCATATTAACGGAGATATATCGATTTAAAGGTTTGGATGGCCCACCAGCCGACAAATTAAAGATTTTGTAATATTTTATACTGGGAAATCCGGGTATGAAAATTTCGAGCATCTCAACACCCCCCTTTTCGCGATTAGAGCCATATTAACGGAGATATATCGATTTAAAGGTTTGGAAGGCCCACCAGCCGACAAATAAAAGATTTTGTATTATTTTATACTGGGAAATCCGGGTATGAAAATTTCAAGCATCTGAACACCCCTCTTTTCGCGATTAGAGCCATATTAACGGAGATATATCGATTTAAAGGTTTGGATGGCCCACCAGCCGACAAATAAAAGATTTTGTAATAATTTATACTGGGAAATCCGGGTATGAAAATTTCGAGCATCTGAACACCCCTCTTTTCGCGATTAGAGCCATATTAACGGAGATATATTGATTTAAAGGTTTGGAAGGCCCACCAGCCGACAAATAAAAGATTTTGTATTATTTTATACTGGGAAATCCGGGTATGAAAATTTCAAGCATCTGAACACCCCTCTTTTCGCGATTAGAGCCATATTAACGGAGATATATCGATTTAAAGGTTTGGAAGGCCCACCAGCCGACAAATAAAAGATTTTGTATTATTTTATACTGGGAAATCCGGGTATGAAAATTTCAAGCATCTGAACACCCCTCTTTTCGCGATTAGAGCCATATTAACGGAGATATATCGATTTGAAGGTTTGGAAGGCCCAGCAGCCGACAAATAAAAGATTTTGTAATATTTTATACTGGGAAATCCGGGTATGACAATTTCGAGCATCTGAACACCCCTCTTTTCGCGATTAGAGCCATATTAACGGAGATATATCGATTTGAAGGTTTGGAAGGCCCACCAGCCAATAAATAAAAGATTTTGTAATATTTTATATTAGGAAATCCGGGTATGAAAATTTCGAGCATCTGAACACCCCTCTTTTCGCGATTAGAGCCATATTAACGGAGATATATCGATTTAAAGGTTTGGAAGGCCCACCAGCCGACAAATAAAAGATTTTGTATTATTTTATACTGGGAAATCCGGGTATGAAAATTTCAAGCATCTGAACACCCCTCTTTTCGCGATTAGAGCCATATTAACGGAGATATATCGATTTGAAGGTTTGGAAGGCCCAGCAGCCGACAAATAAAAGATTTTGTAATATTTTATACTGGGAAATCCGGGTATGAAAATTTCGAGCATCTGAACACCCCTCTTTTCGCGATTAGAGCCATATTAACGGAGATAAATCGATTTAAAGGTTTGGAAGGCCCACCAGCCGACAAGTAAAAGATTTTGTAATAATTTATACTGGGAAATCCGGGTATGAAAATTTCGAGCATCTCAACACCCCCCTTTTCGCGATTAGAGCCATATTAACGGAGATATATCGATTTAAAGGTTTGGAAGGCCCACCAGCCGACAAATAAAAGATTTTGTAATAATTTATACTGGGAAATCCGGGTATGAAAATTTCAAGCATCTCAACCCCCTTTTTTCGCGATTAGAGCCATATTAACGGAGATATATCGATTTGAAGGTTTGGAAGGCCCAGCAGCCGACAAATAAAAGATTTTGTAATATTTTATACTGGGAAATCCGGGTATGACAATTTCAAGCATCTGAACACCCCTCTTTTCGCGATTAGAGCCATATTAACGGAGATATATCGATTTGAAGGTTTGGAAGGCCCACCAGCCAATAAATAAAAGATTTTGTAATATTTTATATTTGGAAATCCGGGTATGAAAATTTCGAGCATCTGAACACCCCTCTTTTCGCGATTAGAGCCATATTAACGGAGATATATCGATTTAAAGGTTTGGAAGGCCCACCAGCCGACAAATAAAAGATTTTGTATTATTTTATACTGGGAAATCCGGGTATGAAAATTTCAAGCATCTGAACACCCCTCTTTTCGCGATTAGAGCCATATTAACGGAGATATATCGATTTGAAGGTTTGGAAGGCCCAGCAGCCGACAAATAAAAGATTTTGTAATATTTTATACTGGGAAATCCGGGTATGAAAATTTCGAGCATCTGAACACCCCTCTTTTCGCGATTAGAGCCATATTAACGGAGATATATCGATTTAAAGGTTTGGAAGGCCCACCAGCCGACAAATAAAAGATTTTGTATTATTTTATACTGGGAAATCCGGGTATGAAAATTTCAAGCATCTGAACACCCCTCTTTTCGCGATTAGAGCCATATTAACGGAGATAAATCGATTTAAAGGTTTGGAAGGCCCACCAGCCGACAAGTAAAAGATTTTGTAATAATTTATACTGGGAAATCCGGGTATGACAATTTCGAGCATCTCAACACCCCCCTTTTCGCGATTAGAGCCATATTAACGGAGATATATCGATTTAAAGGTTTGGATGGCCCACCAGCCGACAAATTAAAGATTTTGTAATATTTTATACTGGGAAATCCGGGTATGAAAATTTCGAGCATCTCAACACCCCCCTTTTCGCGATTAGAGCCATATTAACGGAGAAATATCGATTTAAAGGTTTGGAAGGCCCACCAGCCGACAAATAAAAGATTTTGTATTATTTTATACTGGGAAATCCGGGTATGAAAATTTCAAGCATCTGAACACCCCTCTTTTCGCGATTAGAGCCATATTAACGGAGATATATCGATTTAAAGGTTTGGATGGCCCACCAGCCGACAAATAAAAGATTTTGTATTATTTTAAACTGGGAAATCCGGGTATGAAAATTTCAAGCATCTGAACACCCCTCTTTTCGCGATTAGAGCCATATTAACGGAGATATATCGATTTGAAGGTTTGGAAGGTCCAGCAGCCGACAAATAAAAGATTTTGTAATATTTTATACTGGGAAATCTGGGTATAAAAATTTCAAGCATCTGAACACCCCTCTTTTCGCGATTAGAGCCATATTAACGGAGATAAATCGATTTAAAGGTTTGGAAGGCCCACCAGCCGACAAATAAAAGATTTTGTAATATTTTATACTGGGAAATCCGGGTATGAAAATTTCGAGCATCTGAACACCCCTCTTTTCGCGATTAGAGCCATATTAACGGAGATAAATCGATTTAAAGGTTTGGAAGGCCCACCAGCCGATAAATAAAAGATTTTGTAATAATTTATACTGGGAAATCCGGGTATGAAAATTTCGAGCATCTGAACACCCCTCTTTTCGCGATTAGAGCCATATTAACGGAGATATATCGATTTAAAGGTTTGGAAGGCCCAGCAGCCGACAAATAAAAGATTTTGTAATATTTTATACTGGGAAATCCGGGTATGACAATTTCAAGCATCTGAACACCCCTCTTTTCGCGATTAGAGCCATATTAACGGAGATATATCGATTTGAAGGTTTGGAAGGCCCACCAGCCAATAAATAAAAGATTTTGTAATATTTTATATTAGGAAATCCGGGTATGAAAATTTCGAGCATCTGAACACCCCTCTTTTCGCGATTAGAGCCATATTAACGGAGATATATCGATTTAAAGGTTTGGAAGGCCCACCAGCCGACAAATAAAAGATTTTGTATTATTTTATACTGGGAAATCCGGGTATGAAAATTTCAAGCATCTGAACACCCCTCTTTTCGCGATTAGAGCCATATTAACGGAGATATATCGATTTGAAGGTTTGGAAGGCCCAGCAGCCGACAAATAAAAGATTTTGTAATATTTTATACTGGGAAATCCGGGTATGAAAATTTCGAGCATCTGAACACCCCTCTTTTCGCGATTAGAGCCATATTAACGGAGATATATCGATTTAAAGGTTTGGAAGGCCCACCAGCCGACAAATAAAAGATTTTGTATTATTTTATACTGGGAAATCCGGGTATGAAAATTTCAAGCATCTGAACACCCCTCTTTTCGCGATTAGAGCCATATTAACGGAGATATATCGATTTGAAGGTTTGGAAGGCCCAGCAGCCGACAAATAAAAGATTTTGTAATATTTTATACTGGGAAATCCGGGTATGACAATTTCGAGCATCTCAACACCCCCCTTTTCGCGATTAGAGCCATATTAACGGAGATATATCGATTTAAAGGTTTGGATGGCCCACCATCCGACAAATTAAAGATTTTGTAATATTTTATACTGGGAAATCCGGGTATGACAATTTCGAGCATCTCAACACCCCCCTTTTCGCGATTAGAGCCATATTAACGGAGATATATCGATTTAAAGGTTTGGAAGGCCCACCAGCCGACAAATAAAAGATTTTGTATTATTTTATACTGGGAAATCCGGGTATGAAAATTTCAAGCATCTGAACACCCCTCTTTTCGCGATTAGAGCCATATTAACGGAGATATATCGATTTAAAGGTTTGGATGGCCCACCAGCCGACAAATAAAAGATTTTGTAATAATTTATACTGGGAAATCCGGGTATGAAAATTTCGAGCATCTGAACACCCCTCTTTTCGCGATTAGAGCCATATTAACGGAGATATATTGATTTAAAGGTTTGGAAGGCCCACCAGCCGACAAATAAAAGATTTTGTATTATTTTATACTGGGAAATCCGGGTATGAAAATTTCAAGCATCTGAACACCCCTCTTTTCGCGATTAGAGCCATATTAACGGAGATATATCGATTTGAAGGTTTGGAAGGCCCAGCAGCCGACAAATAAAAGATTTTGTAATATTTTATACTGGGAAATCCGGGTATGAAAATTTCGAGCATCTGAACACCCCTCTTTTCGCGATTAGAGCCATATTAACGGAGATAAATCGATTTAAAGGTTTGGAAGGCCCACCAGCCGATAAATAAAAGATTTTGTAATATTTTATACTGGAAAATCCGGGTATGAAAATTTCGAGCATCTCAACACCCCCCTTTTCGCGATTAGAGCCATATTAACGGAGATAAATCGATTTAAAGGTTTGGAAGGCCCACCAGCCGATAAATAAAAGATTTTGTAATAATTTATACTGGGAAATCCGGGTATGAAAATTTCGAGCATCTGAACACCCCTCTTTTCGCGATTAGAGCCATATTAACGGAGATAAATCGATTTAAAGGTTTGGAAGGCCCACCAGCCGATAAATAAAAGATTTTGTAATATTTTACACTGGGAAATCCGGGTATGAAAATTTCGAGCATCTCAACACCCCCCTTTTCGCGATTAGAGCCATATTAACGGAGATAAATCGATTTAAAGGTTTGGAAGGCCCACCAGCCGACAAATTAAAGATTTTGTTATATTTTATACTGGGAAATCCGGGTATGAAAATTTCGAGCATCTGAACACCCCTCTTTTCGCGATTAGAGCCATATTAACGGAGATAAATCGATTTAAAGGTTTGGAAGGCCCACCAGCCGATAAATAAAAGATTTTGTAATATTTTACACTGGGAAATCCGGGTATGAAAATTTCGAGCATCTCAACACCCCCCTTTTCGCGATTAGAGCCATATTAACGGAGATAAATCGATTTAAAGGTTTGGAAGGCCCACCAGCCGACAAATTAAAGATTTTGTTATATTTTATACTGGGAAATCCGGGTATGAAAATTTCGAGCATCTGAACACCCCTCTTTTCGCGATTAGAGCCATATTAACGGAGATATATCGATTTAAAGGTTTGGATGGCCCACCAGCCGACAAATAAAAGATTTTGTAATAATTTATACTGGGAAATCCGGGTATGAAAATTTCGAGCATCTGAACACCCCTCTTTTCGCGATTAGAGCCATATTAACGGAGATATATTGATTTAAAGGTTTGGAAGGCCCACCAGCCGACAAATAAAAGATTTTGTATTATTTTAAACTGGGAAATCCGGGTATGAAAATTTCAAGCATCTGAACACCCCTCTTTTCGCGATTAGAGCCATATTAACGGAGATATATCGATTTGAAGGTTTGGAAGGTCCAGCAGCCGACAAATAAAAGATTTTGTAATATTTTATACTGGGAAATCTGGGTATAAAAATTTCAAGCATCTGAACACCCCTCTTTTCGCGATTAGAGCCATATTAACGGAGATAAATCGATTTAAAGGTTTGGAAGGCCCACCAGCCGACAAATAAAAGATTTTGTAATATTTTATACTGGGAAATCCGGGTATGAAAATTTCGAGCATCTGAACACCCCTCTTTTCGCGATTAGAGCCATATTAACGGAGATAAATCGATTTAAAGGTTTGGAAGGCCCACCAGCCGATAAATAAAAGATTTTGTAATAATTTATACTGGGAAATCCGGGTATGAAAATTTCGAGCATCTGAACACCCCTCTTTTCGCGATTAGAGCCATATTAACGGAGATATATCGATTTAAAGGTTTGGAAGGCCCAGCAGCCGACAAATAAAAGATTTTGTAATATTTTATACTGGGAAATCCGGGTATGACAATTTCAAGCATCTGAACACCCCTCTTTTCGCGATTAGAGCCATATTAACGGAGATATATCGATTTGAAGGTTTGGAAGGCCCACCAGCCAATAAATAAAAGATTTTGTAATATTTTATATTAGGAAATCCGGGTATGAAAATTTCGAGCATCTGAACACCCCTCTTTTCGCGATTAGAGCCATATTAACGGAGATATATCGATTTAAAGGTTTGGAAGGCCCACCAGCCGATAAATAAAAGATTTTGTAATATTTTATACTGGAAAATCCGGGTATGAAAATTTCGAGCATCTCAACACCCCCCTTTTCGCGATTAGAGCCATATTAACGGAGATAAATCGATTTAAAGGTTTGGAAGGCCCACCAGCCGATAAATAAAAGATTTTGTAATAATTTATACTGGGAAATCCGGGTATGAAAATTTCGAGCATCTGAACACCCCTCTTTTCGCGATTAGAGCCATATTAACGGAGATAAATCGATTTAAAGGTTTGGAAGGCCCACCAGCCGATAAATAAAAGATTTTGTAATATTTTACACTGGGAAATCCGGGTATGAAAATTTCGAGCATCTCAACACCCCCCTTTTCGCGATTAGAGCCATATTAACGGAGATAAATCGATTTAAAGGTTTGGAAGGCCCACCAGCCGATAAATAAAAGATTTTGTAATAATTTATACTGGGAAATCCGGGTATGAAAATTTCGAGCATCTGAACACCCCTCTTTTCGCGATTAGAGCCATATTAACGGAGATAAATCGATTTAAAGGTTTGGAAGGCCCACCAGCCGATAAATAAAAGATTTTGTAATATTTTATACTGGAAAATCCGGGTATGAAAATTTCGAGCATCTCAACACCCCCCTTTTCGCGATTAGAGCCATATTAACGGAGATAAATCGATTTAAAGGTTTGGAAGGCCCACCAGCCGATAAATAAAAGATTTTGTAATAATTTATACTGGGAAATCCGGGTATGAAAATTTCGAGCATCTGAACACCCCTCTTTTCGCGATTAGAGCCATATTAACGGAGATAAATCGATTTAAAGGTTTGGAAGGCCCACCAGCCGATAAATAAAAGATTTTGTAATATTTTATACTGGAAAATCCGGGTATGAAAATTTCGAGCATCTCAACACCCCCCTTTTCGCGATTAGAGCCATATTAACGGAGATAAATCGATTTAAAGGTTTGGAAGGCCCACCAGCCGACAAATAAAAGATTTTGTAATATTTTATACTGGGAAATCCGGGTATGAAAATTTCGAGCATCTGAACACCCCTCTTTTCGCGATTAGAGCCATATTAACGGAGATAAATCGATTTAAAGGTTTGGAAGGCCCACCAGCCGATAAATAAAAGATTTTGTAATATTTTATACTGGAAAATCCGGGTATGAAAATTTCGAGCATCTCAACACCCCCCTTTTCGCGATTAGAGCCATATTAACGGAGATAAATCGATTTAAAGGTTTGGAAGGCCCACCAGCCGATAAATAAAAGATTTTGTAATAATTTATACTGGGAAATCCGGGTATGAAAATTTCGAGCATCTGAACACCCCTCTTTTCGCGATTAGAGCCATATTAACGGAGATAAATCGATTTAAAGGTTTGGAAGGCCCACCAGCCGATAAATAAAAGATTTTGTAATATTTTACACTGGGAAATCCGGGTATGAAAATTTCGAGCATCTCAACACCCCCCTTTTCGCGATTAGAGCCATATTAACGGAGATAAATCGATTTAAAGGTTTGGAAGGCCCACCAGCCGACAAATTAAAGATTTTGTTATATTTTATACTGGGAAATCCGGGTATGAAAATTTCGAGCATCTGAACACCCCTCTTTTCGCGATTAGAGCCATATTAACGGAGATATATCGATTTAAAGGTTTGGATGGCCCACCAGCCGACAAATAAAAGATTTTGTAATAATTTATACTGGGAAATCCGGGTATGAAAATTTCGAGCATCTGAACACCCCTCTTTTCGCGATTAGAGCCATATTAACGGAGATATATTGATTTAAAGGTTTGGAAGGCCCACCAGCCGACAAATAAAAGATTTTGTATTATTTTAAACTGGGAAATCCGGGTATGAAAATTTCAAGCATCTGAACACCCCTCTTTTCGCGATTAGAGCCATATTAACGGAGATATATCGATTTGAAGGTTTGGAAGGTCCAGCAGCCGACAAATAAAAGATTTTGTAATATTTTATACTGGGAAATCTGGGTATAAAAATTTCAAGCATCTGAACACCCCTCTTTTCGCGATTAGAGCCATATTAACGGAGATAAATCGATTTAAAGGTTTGGAAGGCCCACCAGCCGACAAATAAAAGATTTTGTAATATTTTATACTGGGAAATCCGGGTATGAAAATTTCGAGCATCTGAACACCCCTCTTTTCGCGATTAGAGCCATATTAACGGAGATAAATCGATTTAAAGGTTTGGAAGGCCCACCAGCCGATAAATAAAAGATTTTGTAATAATTTATACTGGGAAATCCGGGTATGAAAATTTCGAGCATCTGAACACCCCTCTTTTCGCGATTAGAGCCATATTAACGGAGATATATCGATTTAAAGGTTTGGAAGGCCCAGCAGCCGACAAATAAAAGATTTTGTAATATTTTATACTGGGAAATCCGGGTATGACAATTTCAAGCATCTGAACACCCCTCTTTTCGCGATTAGAGCCATATTAACGGAGATATATCGATTTGAAGGTTTGGAAGGCCCACCAGCCAATAAATAAAAGATTTTGTAATATTTTATATTAGGAAATCCGGGTATGAAAATTTCGAGCATCTGAACACCCCTCTTTTCGCGATTAGAGCCATATTAACGGAGATATATCGATTTAAAGGTTTGGAAGGCCCACCAGCCGACAAATAAAAGATTTTGTATTATTTTATACTGGGAAATCCGGGTATGAAAATTTCAAGCATCTGAACACCCCTCTTTTCGCGATTAGAGCCATATTAACGGAGATATATCGATTTGAAGGTTTGGAAGGCCCAGCAGCCGACAAATAAAAGATTTTGTAATATTTTATACTGGGAAATCCGGGTATGAAAATTTCGAGCATCTGAACACCCCTCTTTTCGCGATTAGAGCCATATTAACGGAGATATATCGATTTAAAGGTTTGGAAGGCCCACCAGCCGACAAATAAAAGATTTTGTATTATTTTATACTGGGAAATCCGGGTATGAAAATTTCAAGCATCTGAACACCCCTCTTTTCGCGATTAGAGCCATATTAACGGAGATATATCGATTTGAAGGTTTGGAAGGCCCAGCAGCCGACAAATAAAAGATTTTGTAATATTTTATACTGGGAAATCCGGGTATGACAATTTCGAGCATCTCAACACCCCCCTTTTCGCGATTAGAGCCATATTAACGGAGATATATCGATTTAAAGGTTTGGATGGCCCACCATCCGACAAATTAAAGATTTTGTAATATTTTATACTGGGAAATCCGGGTATGACAATTTCGAGCATCTCAACACCCCCCTTTTCGCGATTAGAGCCATATTAACGGAGATATATCGATTTAAAGGTTTGGAAGGCCCACCAGCCGACAAATAAAAGATTTTGTATTATTTTATACTGGGAAATCCGGGTATGAAAATTTCAAGCATCTGAACACCCCTCTTTTCGCGATTAGAGCCATATTAACGGAGATATATCGATTTAAAGGTTTGGATGGCCCACCAGCCGACAAATAAAAGATTTTGTAATAATTTATACTGGGAAATCCGGGTATGAAAATTTCGAGCATCTGAACACCCCTCTTTTCGCGATTAGAGCCATATTAACGGAGATATATTGATTTAAAGGTTTGGAAGGCCCACCAGCCGACAAATAAAAGATTTTGTATTATTTTATACTGGGAAATCCGGGTATGAAAATTTCAAGCATCTGAACACCCCTCTTTTCGCGATTAGAGCCATATTAACGGAGATATATCGATTTGAAGGTTTGGAAGGTCCAGCAGCCGACAAATAAAAGATTTTGTAATATTTTATACTGGGAAATCTGGGTATAAAAATTTCAAGCATCTGAACACCCCTCTTTTCGCGATTAGAGCCATATTAACGGAGATAAATCGATTTAAAGGTTTGGAAGGCCCACCAGCCGACAAATAAAAGATTTTGTAATATTTTATACTGGGAAATCCGGGTATGAAAATTTCGAGCATCTGAACACCCCTCTTTTCGCGATTAGAGCCATATTAACGGAGATAAATCGATTTAAAGGTTTGGAAGGCCCACCAGCCGATAAATAAAAGATTTTGTAATAATTTATACTGGGAAATCCGGGTATGAAAATTTCGAGCATCTGAACACCCCTCTTTTCGCGATTAGAGCCATATTAACGGAGATATATCGATTTAAAGGTTTGGAAGGCCCAGCAGCCGACAAATAAAAGATTTTGTAATATTTTATACTGGGAAATCCGGGTATGACAATTTCAAGCATCTGAACACCCCTCTTTTCGCGATTAGAGCCATATTAACGGAGATATATCGATTTGAAGGTTTGGAAGGCCCACCAGCCAATAAATAAAAGATTTTGTAATATTTTATATTAGGAAATCCGGGTATGAAAATTTCGAGCATCTGAACACCCCTCTTTTCGCGATTAGAGCCATATTAACGGAGATATATCGATTTAAAGGTTTGGAAGGCCCACCAGCCGACAAATAAAAGATTTTGTATTATTTTATACTGGGAAATCCGGGTATGAAAATTTCAAGCATCTGAACACCCCTCTTTTCGCGATTAGAGCCATATTAACGGAGATATATCGATTTGAAGGTTTGGAAGGCCCAGCAGCCGACAAATAAAAGATTTTGTAATATTTTATACTGGGAAATCCGGGTATGAAAATTTCGAGCATCTGAACACCCCTCTTTTCGCGATTAGAGCCATATTAACGGAGATATATCGATTTAAAGGTTTGGAAGGCCCACCAGCCGACAAATAAAAGATTTTGTATTATTTTATACTGGGAAATCCGGGTATGAAAATTTCAAGCATCTGAACACCCCTCTTTTCGCGATTAGAGCCATATTAACGGAGATATATCGATTTGAAGGTTTGGAAGGCCCAGCAGCCGACAAATAAAAGATTTTGTAATATTTTATACTGGGAAATCCGGGTATGACAATTTCGAGCATCTCAACACCCCCCTTTTCGCGATTAGAGCCATATTAACGGAGATATATCGATTTAAAGGTTTGGATGGCCCACCATCCGACAAATTAAAGATTTTGTAATATTTTATACTGGGAAATCCGGGTATGACAATTTCGAGCATCTCAACACCCCCCTTTTCGCGATTAGAGCCATATTAACGGAGATATATCGATTTAAAGGTTTGGAAGGCCCACCAGCCGACAAATAAAAGATTTTGTATTATTTTATACTGGGAAATCCGGGTATGAAAATTTCAAGCATCTGAACACCCCTCTTTTCGCGATTAGAGCCATATTAACGGAGATATATCGATTTAAAGGTTTGGATGGCCCACCAGCCGACAAATAAAAGATTTTGTAATAATTTATACTGGGAAATCCGGGTATGAAAATTTCGAGCATCTGAACACCCCTCTTTTCGCGATTAGAGCCATATTAACGGAGATATATTGATTTAAAGGTTTGGAAGGCCCACCAGCCGACAAATAAAAGATTTTGTATTATTTTATACTGGGAAATCCGGGTATGAAAATTTCAAGCATCTGAACACCCCTCTTTTCGCGATTAGAGCCATATTAACGGAGATATATCGATTTGAAGGTTTGGAAGGCCCAGCAGCCGACAAATAAAAGATTTTGTAATATTTTATACTGGGAAATCTGGGTATAAAAATTTCAAGCATCTGAACACCCCTCTTTTCGCGATTAGAGCCATATTAACGGAGATAAATCGATTTAAAGGTTTGGAAGGCCCACCAGCCGACAAATAAAAGATTTTGTAATATTTTATACTGGGAAATCCGGGTATGAAAATTTCGAGCATCTGAACACCCCTCTTTTCGCGATTAGAGCCATATTAACGGAGATAAATCGATTTAAAGGTTTGGAAGGCCCACCAGCCGATAAATAAAAGATTTTGTAATATTTTATACTGGAAAATCCGGGTATGAAAATTTCGAGCATCTCAACACCCCCCTTTTCGCGATTAGAGCCATATTAACGGAGATAAATCGATTTAAAGGTTTGGAAGGCCCACCAGCCGATAAATAAAAGATTTTGTAATAATTTATACTGGGAAATCCGGGTATGAAAATTTCGAGCATCTGAACACCCCTCTTTTCGCGATTAGAGCCATATTAACGGAGATAAATCGATTTAAAGGTTTGGAAGGCCCACCAGCCGATAAATAAAAGATTTTGTAATATTTTACACTGGGAAATCCGGGTATGAAAATTTCGAGCATCTCAACACCCCCCTTTTCGCGATTAGAGCCATATTAACGGAGATAAATCGATTTAAAGGTTTGGAAGGCCCACCAGCCGACAAATAAAAGATTTTGTAATATTTTATATTAGGAAATCCGGGTATGAAAATTTCGAGCATCTGAACACCCCTCTTTTCGCGATTAGAGCCATATTAACGGAGATAAATCGATTTAAAGGTTTGGAAGGCCCACCAGCCGATAAATAAAAGATTTTGTAATATTTTATACTGGGAAATCCGGGTATGAAAATTTCGAGCATCTGAACACCCCTCTTTTCGCGATTAGAGCCATATTAACGGAGATATATCGATTTAAAGGTTTGGAAGGCCCACCAGGCGACAAATAAAAGATTTTGTAATAATTTATACTGGGAAATCCGGGTATGAAAATTTCAAGCATCTCAACACCCCCCTTTTCGCGATTAGAGCCATATTAACGGAGATAAATCGATTTAAAGGTTTGGAAGGCCCACCAGCCGATAAATAAAAGATTTTGTAATATTTTATACTGGGAAATCCGGGCATGAAAATTTCGAGCATCTCAACACCCCCCTTTTCGCGATTAGAGCCATATTAACGGAGATAAATCGATTTAAAGGTTTGGAAGGCCCACCAGCCGATAAATAAAAGATTTTGTAATATTTTATACTGGGAAATCCGGGTATGAAAATTTCGAGCATCTCAACACCCCCCTTTTCGCGATTAGAGCCATATTAACGGAGATAAATCGATTTAAAGGTTTGGAAGGCCCACCAGCCGATAAATAAAAGATTTTGTAATATTTTATACTGGGAAATCCGGGTATGAAAATTTCGAGCATCTCAACACCCCCCTTTTCGCGATTAGAGCCATATTAACGGAGATAAATCGATTTAAAGGTTTGGAAGGCCCACCAGCCGATAAATAAAAGATTTAGTAATATTTTATACTGGGAAATCCGGGTATGAAAATTTCAAGCATCTGAACACCCCTCTTTTCGCGATTAGAGCCATATTAACGGAGATAAATCGATTTAAAGGTTTGGAAGGCCCACCAGCCGACAAATAAAAGATTTTGTAATATTTTATACTGGGAAATCCGGGTATGAAAATTTCGAGCATCTGAACACCCCTCTTTTCGCGATTAGAGCCATATTAACGGAGATAAATCGATTTAAAGGTTTGGAAGGCCCACCAGCCGACAAATAAAAGATTTTGTATTATTTTATACTGGGAAATCCGGGTATGAAAATTTCAAGCATCTGAACACCCCTTTTTTCGCGATTAGAGCCATATTAACGGAGATAAATCGATTTAAAGGTTTGGAAGGCCCACCAGCCGACAAATTAAAGATTTTGTTATATTTTATACTGGGAAATCCGGGTATGAAAATTTCGAGCATCTGAACACCCCTCTTTTCGCGATTAGAGCCATATTAACGGAGATAAATCGATTTAAAGGTTTGGAAGGCCCACCAGCCGATAAATAAAAGATTTTGTAATATTTTATACTGGGAAATCCGGGTATGACAATTTCGAGCATCTCAACACCCCCCTTTTCGCGATTAGAGCCATATTAACGGAGATATATCGATTTAAAGGTTTGGATGGCCCACCAGCCGACAAATTAAAGATTTTGTAATATTTTATACTGGGAAATCCGGGTATGAAAATTTCGAGCATCTCAACACCCCCCTTTTCGCGATTAGAGCCATATTAACGGAGATATATCGATTTAAAGGTTTGGAAGGCCCACCAGCCGACAAATAAAAGATTTTGTATTATTTTATACTGGGAAATCCGGGTATGAAAATTTCAAGCATCTGAACACCCCTCTTTTCGCGATTAGAGCCATATTAACGGAGATATATCGATTTGAAGGTTTGGAAGGCCCAGCAGCCGACAAATAAAAGATTTTGTAATATTTTATACTGGGAAATCTGGGTATAAAAATTTCAAGCATCTGAACACCCCTCTTTTCGCGATTAGAGCCATATTAACGGAGATAAATCGATTTAAAGGTTTGGAAGGCCCACCAGCCGATAAATAAAAGATTTTGTAATATTTTATACTGGGAAATCCGGGTATGAAAATTTCGAGCATCTGAACACCCCTCTTTTCGCGATTAGAGCCATATTAACGGAGATAAATCGATTTAAAGGTTTGGAAGGCCCACCAGCCGATAAATAAAAGATTTTGTAATATTTTATACTGGGAAATCCGGGTATGAAAATTTCAAGCATCTCAACACCCCCCTTTTCGCGATTAGAGCCATATTAACGGAGATAAATCGATTTAAAGGTTTGGAAGGCCCACCAGCCGATAAATAAAAGATTTTGTAATATTTTATACTGGGAAATCCGGGTATGAAAATTTCGAGCATCTGAACACCCCTCTTTTCGCGATTAGAGCCATATTAACGGAGATAAATCGATTTAAAGGTTTGGAAGGCCCACCAGGCGACAAATAAAAGATTTTGTAATAATTTATACTGGGAAATCCGGGTATGAAAATTTCAAGCATCTCAACACCCCCCTTTTCGCGATTAGAGCCATATTAACGGAGATAAATCGATTTAAAGGTTTGGAAGGCCCACCAGCCGATAAATAAAAGATTTTGTAATATTTTATACTGGGAAATCCGGGTATGAAAATTTCGAGCATCTCAACACCCCCCTTTTCGCGATTAGAGCCATATTAACGGAGATAAATCGATTTAAAGGTTTGGAAGGCCCACCAGCCGATAAATAAAAGATTTTGTAATATTTTATACTGGGAAATCCGGGTATGAAAATTTCGAGCATCTCAACACCCCCCTTTTCGCGATTAGAGCCATATTAACGGAGATAAATCGATTTAAAGGTTTGGAAGGCCCACCAGCCGATAAATAAAAGATTTTGTAATATTTTATACTGGGAAATCCGGGTATGAAAATTTCGAGCATCTGAACACCCCTCTTTTCGCGATTAGAGCCATATTAACGGAGATAAATCGATTTAAAGGTTTGGAAGGCCCACCAGCCGACAAATAAAAGATTTTGTATTATTTTATACTGGGAAATCCGGGTATGAAAATTTCAAGCATCTGAACACCCCTTTTTTCGCGATTAGAGCCATATTAACGGAGATAAATCGATTTAAAGGTTTGGAAGGCCCACCAGCCGACAAATTAAAGATTTTGTTATATTTTATACTGGGAAATCCGGGTATGAAAATTTCGAGCATCTGAACACCCCTCTTTTCGCGATTAGAGCCATATTAACGGAGATAAATCGATTTAAAGGTTTGGAAGGCCCACCAGCCGATAAATAAAAGATTTTGTAATATTTTATACTGGGAAATCCGGGTATGACAATTTCGAGCATCTCAACACCCCCCTTTTCGCGATTAGAGCCATATTAACGGAGATATATCGATTTAAAGGTTTGGATGGCCCACCAGCCGACAAATTAAAGATTTTGTAATATTTTATACTGGGAAATCCGGGTATGAAAATTTCGAGCATCTCAACACCCCCCTTTTCGCGATTAGAGCCATATTAACGGAGATATATCGATTTAAAGGTTTGGAAGGCCCACCAGCCGACAAATAAAAGATTTTGTATTATTTTATACTGGGAAATCCGGGTATGAAAATTTCAAGCATCTGAACACCCCTCTTTTCGCGATTAGAGCCATATTAACGGAGATATATCGATTTGAAGGTTTGGAAGGCCCAGCAGCCGACAAATAAAAGATTTTGTAATATTTTATACTGGGAAATCTGGGTATAAAAATTTCAAGCATCTGAACACCCCTCTTTTCGCGATTAGAGCCATATTAACGGAGATAAATCGATTTAAAGGTTTGGAAGGCCCACCAGCCGACAAATAAAAGATTTTGTAATATTTTATACTGGGAAATCCGGGTATGAAAATTTCGAGCATCTGAACACCCCTCTTTTCGCGATTAGAGCCATATTAACGGAGATATATTGATTTAAAGGTTTGGAAGGCCCACCAGCCGACAAATAAAAGATTTTGTATTATTTTATACTGGGAAATCCGGGTATGAAAATTTCAAGCATCTGAACACCCCTCTTTTCGCGATTAGAGCCATATTAACGGAGATATATCGATTTGAAGGTTTGGAAGGCCCAGCAGCCGACAAATAAAAGATTTTGTAATATTTTATACTGGGAAATCTGGGTATAAAAATTTCAAGCATCTGAACACCCCTCTTTTCGCGATTAGAGCCATATTAACGGAGATAAATCGATTTAAAGGTTTGGAAGGCCCACCAGCCGACAAATAAAAGATTTTGTAATATTTTATACTGGGAAATCCGGGTATGAAAATTTCGAGCATCTGAACACCCCTCTTTTCGCGATTAGAGCCATATTAACGGAGATATATCGATTTAAAGGTTTGGATGGCCCACCAGCCGACAAATAAAAGATTTTGTAATAATTTATACTGGGAAATCCGGGTATGAAAATTTCGAGCATCTGAACACCCCTCTTTTCGCGATTAGAGCCATATTAACGGAGATATATTGATTTAAAGGTTTGGAAGGCCCACCAGCCGACAAATAAAAGATTTTGTATTATTTTATACTGGGAAATCCGGGTATGAAAATTTCAAGCATCTGAACACCCCTCTTTTCGCGATTAGAGCCATATTAACGGAGATATATCGATTTAAAGGTTTGGATGGCCCACCAGCCGACAAATAAAAGATTTTGTAATAATTTATACTGGGAAATCCGGGTATGAAAATTTCGAGCATCTGAACACCCCTCTTTTCGCGATTAGAGCCATATTAACGGAGATATATTGATTTAAAGGTTTGGAAGGCCCACCAGCCGACAAATAAAAGATTTTGTATTATTTTATACTGGGAAATCCGGGTATGAAAATTTCAAGCATCTGAACACCCCTCTTTTCGCGATTAGAGCCATATTAACGGAGATATATCGATTTGAAGGTTTGGAAGGCCCAGCAGCCGACAAATAAAAGATTTTGTAATATTTTATACTGGGAAATCCGGGTATGAAAATTTCGAGCATCTGAACACCCCTCTTTTCGCGATTAGAGCCATATTAACGGAGATATATCGATTTAAAGGTTTGGATGGCCCACCAGCCGACAAATAAAAGATTTTGTAATAATTTATACTGGGAAATCCGGGTATGAAAATTTCGAGCATCTGAACACCCCTCTTTTCGCGATTAGAGCCATATTAACGGAGATATATTGATTTAAAGGTTTGGAAGGCCCACCAGCCGACAAATAAAAGATTTTGTATTATTTTATACTGGGAAATCCGGGTATGAAAATTTCAAGCATCTGAACACCCCTCTTTTCGCGATTAGAGCCATATTAACGGAGATATATCGATTTGAAGGTTTGGAAGGCCCAGCAGCCGACAAATAAAAGATTTTGTAATATTTTATACTGGGAAATCTGGGTATAAAAATTTCAAGCATCTGAACACCCCTCTTTTCGCGATTAGAGCCATATTAACGGAGATAAATCGATTTAAAGGTTTGGAAGGCCCACCAGCCGACAAATTAAAGATTTTGTTATATTTTATACTGGGAAATCCGGGTATGAAAATTTCGAGCATCTGAACACCCCTCTTTTCGCGATTAGAGCCATATTAACGGAGATAAATCGATTTAAAGGTTTGGAAGGCCCACCAGCCGACAAGTAAAAGCTTTTGTAATAATTTATACTGGGAAATCCGGGTATGAAAATTTCGAGCATCTCAACACCCCTCTTTTCGCGATTAGAGCCATATTAACGGAGATATATCGATTTGAAGGTTTGGAAGGCCCAGCAGCCGACAAATAAAAGATTTTGTAATATTTTATACTGGGAAATCCGGGTATGACAATTTCGAGCATCTCAACACCCCCCTTTTCGCGATTAGAGCCATATTAACGGAGATATATCGATTTAAAGGTTTGGAAGGCCCACCAGCCGACAAATAAAAGATTTTGTATTATTTTATACTGGGAAATCCGGGTATGAAAATTTCAAGCATCTGAACACCCCTCTTTTCGCGATTAGAGCCATATTAACGGAGATATATCGATTTAAAGGTTTGGAAGGCCCACCAGCCGACAAATAAAAGATTTTGTATTATTTTATACTGGGAAATCCGGGTATGACAATTTCGAGCATCTCAACACCCCC
Source organism: Ochlerotatus camptorhynchus (assembly GCF_037179485.1). Lineage (NCBI taxonomy): Eukaryota > Metazoa > Arthropoda > Insecta > Diptera > Culicidae > Ochlerotatus > Ochlerotatus camptorhynchus. The sequence continues at coordinate 103,894 of NW_027040941.1, read as the reverse complement.
CTTTTCGCGATTAGAGCCATATTAACGGAGATATATCGATTTAAAGGTTTGGAAGGCCCACCAGCCGACAAATAAAAGATTTTGTATTATTTTATACTGGGAAATCCGGGTATGAAAATTTCAAGCATCTGAACACCCCTCTTTTCGCGATTAGAGCCATATTAACGGAGATATATCGATTTAAAGGTTTGGATGGCCCACCAGCCGACAAATTAAAGATTTTGTAATATTTTATACTGGGAAATCCGGGTATGAAAATTTCGAGCATCTCAACACCCCCCTTTTCGCGATTAGAGCCATATTAACGGAGATATATCGATTTAAAGGTTTGGAAGGCCCACCAGCCGACAAATAAAAGATTTTGTATTATTTTATACTGGGAAATCCGGGTATGAAAATTTCAAGCATCTGAACACCCCTCTTTTCGCGATTAGAGCCATATTAACGGAGATATATCGATTTAAAGGTTTGGAAGGCCCACCAGCCGACAAATAAAAGATTTTGTATTATTTTATACTGGGAAATCCGGGTATGAAAATTTCGAGCATCTGAACACCCCTCTTTTCGCGATTAGAGTCATATTAACGGAGATATATTGATTTAAAGGTTTGGAAGGCCCACCAGCCGACAAATAAAAGATTTTGTATTATTTTATACTGGGAAATCCGGTTATGAAAATTTCAAGCATCTGAACACCCCTCTTTTCGCGATTAGAGCCATATTAACGGAGATATATCGATTTGAAGGTTTGGAAGGCCCAGCAGCCGACAAATAAAAGATTTTGTAATATTTTATACTGGGAAATCTGGGTATAAAAATTTCAAGCATCTGAACACCCCTCTTTTCGCGATTAGAGCCATATTAACGGAGATAAATCGATTTAAAGGTTTGGAAGGCCCACCAGCCGACAAATAAAAGATTTTGTAATATTTTATACTGGGAAATCCGGGTATGAAAATTTCGAGCATCTGAACACCCCTCTTTTCGCGATTAGAGCCATATTAACGGAGATAAATCGATTTAAAGGTTTGGAAGGCCCACCAGCCGACAAATAAAAGATTTTGTATTATTTTATACTGGGAAATCCGGGTATGAAAATTTCAAGCATCTGAACACCCCTTTTTTCGCGATTAGAGCCATATTAACGGAGATAAATCGATTTAAAGGTTTGGAAGGCCCACCAGCCGACAAATTAAAGATTTTGTTATATTTTATACTGGGAAATCCGGGTATGAAAATTTCGAGCATCTGAACACCCCTCTTTTCGCGATTAGAGCCATATTAACGGAGATAAATCGATTTAAAGGTTTGGAAGGCCCACCAGCCGATAAATTAAAGATTTTGTAATATTTTATACTGGGAAATCCGGGTATGAAAATTTCGAGCATCTCAACACCCCCCTTTTCGCGATTAGAGCCATATTAACGGAGATAAATCGATTTAAAGGTTTGGAAGGCCCACCAGCCGATAAATAAAAGATTTTGTAATAATTTATACTGGGAAATCCGGGTATGAAAATTTCGAGCATCTGAACACCCCTCTTTTCGCGATTAGAGCCATATTAACGGAGATAAATCGATTTAAAGGTTTGGAAGGCCCACCAGCCGATAAATAAAAGATTTTGTAATATTTTATACTGGGAAATCCGGGTATGAAAATTTCGAGCATCTCAACACCCCCCTTTTCGCGATTAGAGCCATATTAACGGAGATAAATCGATTTAAAGGTTTGGAAGGCCCACCAGCCGACAAATTAAAGATTTTGTTATATTTTATACTGGGAAATTCGGGTATGAAAATTTCGAGCATCTCAACACCCCCCTTTTCGCGATTAGAGCCATATTAACGGAGATAAATCGATTTAAAGGTTTGGAAGGCCCACCAGCCGACAAATTAAAGATTTTGTTATATTTTATACTGGGAAATCCGGGTATGAAAATTTCGAGCATCTCAACACCCCCCTTTTCGCGATTAGAGCCATATTAACGGAGATAAATCGATTTAAAGGTTTGGAAGGCCCACCAGCCGATAAATAAAAGATTTTGTAATATTTTATACTGGGAAATCCGGGTATGAAAATTTCGAGCATCTGAACACCCCTCTTTTCGCGATTAGAGCCATATTAACGGAGATAAATCGATTTAAAGGTTTGGAAGGCCCACCAGCCGATAAATAAAAGATTTTGTAATATTTTATACTGGGAAATCCGGGTATGACAATTTCGAGCATCTCAACACCCCCCTTTTCGCGATTAGAGCCATATTAACGGAGATAAATCGATTTAAAGGTTTGGAAGGCCCACCAGCCGATAAATAAAAGATTTTGTAATATTTTATACTGGGAAATCCGGGTATGAAAATTTCGAGCATCTCAACACCCCCCTTTTCGCGATTAGAGCCATATTAACGGAGATAAATCGATTTAAAGGTTTGGAAGGCCCACCAGCCGATAAATAAAAGATTTTGTAATAATTTATACTGGGAAATCCGGGTATGAAAATTTCGAGCATCTCAACACCCCCCTTTTCGCGATTAGAGCCATATTAACGGAGATAAATCGATTTAAAGGTTTGGAAGGCCCACCAGCCGATAAATAAAAGATTTTGTAATATTTTATACTGGGAAATCCGGGTATGAAAATTTCGAGCATCTCAACACCCCCCTTTTCGCGATTAGAGCCATATTAACGGAGATAAATCGATTTAAAGGTTTGGAAGGCCCACCAGCCGATAAATAAAAGATTTTGTAATAATTTATACTGGGAAATCCGGGTATGAAAATTTCGAGCATCTCAACACCCCCCTTTTCGCGATTAGAGCCATATTAACGGAGATAAATCGATTTAAAGGTTTGGAAGGCCCACCAGCCGATAAATAAAAGATTTTGTAATATTTTATACTGGGAAATCCGGGTATGAAAATTTCGAGCATCTCAACACCCCCCTTTTCGCGATTAGAGCCATATTAACGGAGATAAATCGATTTAAAGGTTTGGAAGGCCCACCAGCCGATAAATAAAAGATTTTGTAATATTTTATACTGGGAAATCCGGGTATGAAAATTTCGAGCATCTCAACACCCCCCTTTTCGCGATTAGAGCCATATTAACGGAGATAAATCGATTTAAAGGTTTGGAAGGCCCACCAGCCGATAAATAAAAGATTTTGTAATATTTTATACTGGGAAATCCGGGTATGAAAATTTCGAGCATCTCAACACCCCCCTTTTCGCGATTAGAGCCATATTAACGGAGATAAATCGATTTAAAGGTTTGGAAGGCCCACCAGCCGATAAATAAAAGATTTTGTAATATTTTATACTGGGAAATCCGGGTATGAAAATTTCGAGCATCTGAACACCCCTCTTTTCGCGATTAGAGCCATATTAACGGAGATAAATCGATTTAAAGGTTTGGAAGGCCCACCAGCCGATAAATAAAAGATTTTGTAATATTTTATACTGGGAAATCCGGGTATGAAAATTTCGAGCATCTCAACACCCCCCTTTTCGCGATTAGAGCCATATTAACGGAGATAAATCGATTTAAAGGTTTGGAAGGCCCACCAGCCGATAAATAAAAGATTTTGTAATAATTTATACTGGGAAATCCGGGTATGAAAATTTCGAGCATCTCAACACCCCCCTTTTCGCGATTAGAGCCATATTAACGGAGATAAATCGATTTAAAGGTTTGGAAGGCCCACCAGCCGATAAATAAAAGATTTTGTAATATTTTATACTGGGAAATCCGGGTATGAAAATTTCGAGCATCTCAACACCCCCCTTTTCGCGATTAGAGCCATATTAACGGAGATAAATCGATTTAAAGGTTTGGAAGGCCCACTAGCCGACAAATTAAAGATTTTGTTATATTTTATACTGGGAAATCCGGGTATGAAAATTTCGAGCATCTCAACACCCCCCTTTTCGCGATTAGAGCCATATTAACGGAGATAAATCGATTTAAAGGTTTGGAAGGCCCACCAGCCGATAAATAAAAGATTTTGTAATATTTTATACTGGGAAATCCGGGTATGAAAATTTCGAGCATCTGAACACCCCTCTTTTCGCGATTAGAGCCATATTAACGGAGATAAATCGATTTAAAGGTTTGGAAGGCCCACCAGGCGACAAATAAAAGATTTTGTAATAATTTATACTGGGAAATCCGGGTATGAAAATTTCAAGCATCTCAACACCCCCCTTTTCGCGATTAGAGCCATATTAACGGAGATAAATCGATTTAAAGGTTTGGAAGGCCCACCAGCCGATAAATAAAAGATTTTGTAATATTTTATACTGGGAAATCCGGGTATGAAAATTTCGAGCATCTCAACACCCCCCTTTTCGCGATTAGAGCCATATTAACGGAGATAAATCGATTTAAAGGTTTGGAAGGCCCACCAGCCGATAAATAAAAGATTTTGTAATATTTTATACTGGGAAATCCGGGTATGAAAATTTCGAGCATCTCAACACCCCCCTTTTCGCGATTAGAGCCATATTAACGGAGATAAATCGATTTAAAGGTTTGGAAGGCCCACCAGCCGATAAATAAAAGATTTTGTAATATTTTATACTGGGAAATCCGGGTATGAAAATTTCGAGCATCTCAACACCCCCCTTTTCGCGATTAGAGCCATATTAACGGAGATAAATCGATTTAAAGGTTTGGAAGGCCCACCAGCCGATAAATAAAAGATTTTGTAATATTTTATACTGGGAAATCCGGGTATGAAAATTTCGAGCATCTGAACACCCCTCTTTTCGCGATTAGAGCCATATTAACGGAGATAAATCGATTTAAAGGTTTGGATGGCACACCAGCCGATAAATAAAAGATTTTGTAATATTTTATACTGGGAAATCCGGGTATGAAAATTTCGAGCATCTGAACACCCCTCTTTTCGCGATTAGAGCCATATTAACGGAGATAAATCGATTTAAAGGTTTGGAAGGCCCACCAGCCGACAAATAAAAGATTTTGTAATAATTTATACTGGGAAATCCGGGTATGAAAATTTCGAGCATCTGAACACCCCTCTTTTCGCGATTAGAGCCATATTAACGGAGATATATCGATTTAAAGGTTTGGAAGGCCCACCAGCCGACAAATAAAAGATTTTGTAATATTCTATACTGGGAAATCCGGGTATGAAAATTTCGAGCATCTGAACACCCCTCTTTTCGCGATTAGAGCCATATTAACGGAGATAAATCGATTTAAAGGTTTGGAAGGCCCACCAGCCGATAAATAAAAGATTTTGTAATATTTTATACTGGGAAATCCGGGTATGAAAATTTCGAGCATCTGAACACCCCTCTTTTCGCGATTAGAGCCATATTAACGGAGATATATCGATTTAAAGGTTTGGAAGGCCCACCAGCCGACAAATAAAAGATTTTGTAATATTTTATATTGGGAAATCCGGGTATGAAAATTTCGAGCATCTGAACACCCCTCTTTTCGCGATTAGAGCCATATTAACGGAGATATATCGATTTAAAGGTTTGGAAGGCCCACCAGCCGACAAATTAAAGATTTTGTTATATTTTATACTGGGAAATCCGGGTATGAAAATTTCGAGCATCTGAACACCCCCCTTTTCGCGATTAGAGCCATATTAACGGAGATAAATCGATTTAAAGGTTTGGAAGGCCCACCAGCGGATAAATAAAAGATTTTGTAATAATTTATACTGGGAAATCCGGGTATGAAAATTTCGAGCATCTGAACACCCCTCTTTTCGCGATTAGAGCCATATTAACGGAGATAAATCGATTTAAAGGTTTGGAAGGCCCACCAGGCGACAAATAAAAGATTTTGTAATATTCTATACTGGGAAATCCGGGTATGAAAATTTCGAGCATCTGAACACCCCTCTTTTCGCGATTAGAGCCATATTAACGGAGATAAATCGATTTAAAGGTTTGGAAGGCCCACCAGCCGATAAATAAAAGATTTTGTTATATTTTATACTGGGAAATCCGGGTATGAAAATTTCGAGCATCTGAACACCCCTCTTTTCGCGATTAGAGCCATATTAACGGAGATATATCGATTTAAAGGTTTGGAAGGCCCACCAGCCGACAAATAAAAGATTTTGTAATATTTTATATTGGGAAATCCGGGTATGAAAATTTCGAGCATCTGAACACCCCTCTTTTCGCGATTAGAGCCATATTAACGGAGATATATCGATTTAAAGGTTTGGAAGGCCCACCAACCGACAAATAAAAGATTTTGTAATATTTTATATTGGGAAATCCGGGTATGAAAATTTCGAGCATCTGAACACCCCTCTTTTCGCGATTAGAGCCATATTAACGGAGATAAATCGATTTAAAGGTTTGGAAGGCCCACCAGCCGACAAATAAAAGATTTTGTAATATTTTATATTGGGAAATCCGGGTATGAAAATTTCGAGCATCTGAACACCCCTCTTTTCGCGATTAGAGCCATATTAACGGAGATATATCGATTTAAAGGTTTGGAAGGCCCACCAACCGACAAATTAAAGATTTTGTAATATTTTATATTGGGAAATCCGGGTATGAAAATTTCGAGCATCTGAACACCCCTCTTTTCGCGATTAGAGCCATATTAACGGAGATAAATCGATTTAAAGGTTTGGAAGGCCCACCAGCCGACAAATAAAAGATTTTGTAATATTTTATATAGGGAAATCCGGGTATGAAAATTTCGAGCATCTGAACACCCCTCTTTTCGCGATTAGAGCCATATTAACGGAGATAAATCGATTTAAAGGTTTGGAAGGCCCACCAGCCGATAAATAAAAGATTTTGTAATAATTTATACTGGGAAATCCGGGTATGAAAATTTCGAGCATCTGAACACCCCTCTTTTCGCGATTAGAGCCATATTAACGGAGATAAATCGATTTAAAGGTTTGGAAGGCCCACCAGCCGACAAATAAAAGATTTTGTAATATTTTATATAGGGAAATCCGGGTATGAAAATTTCGAGCATCTGAACACCCCTCTTTTCGCGATTAGAGCCATATTAACGGAGATAAATCGATTTAAAGGTTTGGATGGCACACCAGCCGATAAATAAAAGATTTTGTAATATTTTATACTAGGAAATCCGGGTATGAAAATTTCGAGCATCTGAACACCCCTCTTTTCGCGATTAGAGCCATATTAACGGAGATAAATCGATTTAAAGGTTTGGAAGGCCCACCAGCCGACAAATAAAAGATTTTGTAATAATTTATACTGGGAAATCCGGGTATGAAAATTTCGAGCATCTGAACACCCCTCTTTTCGCGATTAGAGCCATATTAACGGAGATATATCGATTTAAAGGTTTGGAAGGCCCACCAGCCGACAAATAAAAGATTTTGTAATATTCTATACTGGGAAATCCGGGTATGAAAATTTTACTGGGAAATCCGGGTATGAAAATTTCGAGCATCTGAACACCCCTCTTTTCGCGATTAGAGCCATATTAACGGAGATAAATCGATTTAAAGGTTTGGAAGGCCCACCAGCCGACAAATAAAAGATTTTGTAATATTCTATACTGGGAAATCCGGGTATGAAAATTTCGAGCATCTGAACACCCCTCTTTTCGCGATTAGAGCCATATTAACGGAGATATATCGATTTAAAGGTTTGGAAGGCCCACCAGCCGATAAATAAAAGATTTTGTAATATTTTATACTGGGAAATCCGGGTATGAAAATTTCGAGCATCTCAACACCCCCCTTTTCGCGATTAGAGCCATATTAACGGAGATAAATCGATTTAAAGGTTTGGAAGGCCCACCAGCCGATAAATAAAAGATTTTGTAATATTTTATATTGGGAAATCCGGGTATGAAAATTTCGAGCATCTGAACACCCCTCTTTTCGCGATTAGAGCCATATTAACGGAGATAAATCGATTTAAAGGTTTGGAAGGCCCACCAGCCGACAAATAAAAGATTTTGTAATATTCTATACTGGGAAATCCGGGTATGAAAATTTCGAGCATCTGAACACCCCTCTTTTCGCGATTAGAGCCATATTAACGGAGATAAATCGATTTAAAGGTTTGGAAGGCCCACCAGCCGATAAATAAAAGATTTTGTTATATTTTATACTGGGAAATCCGGGTATGAAAATTTCGAGCATCTGAACACCCCTCTTTTCGCGATTAGAGCCATATTAACGGAGATATATCGATTTAAAGGTTTGGAAGGCCCACCAGCCGACAAATAAAAGATTTTGTAATATTTTATATTGGGAAATCCGGGTATGAAAATTTCGAGCATCTGAACACCCCCCTTTTCGCGATTAGAGCCATATTAACGGAGATAAATCGATTTAAAGGTTTGGAAGGCCCACCAGCCGATAAATAAAAGATTTTGTTATATTTTATACTGGGAAATCCGGGTATGAAAATTTCGAGCATCTGAACACCCCTCTTTTCGCGATTAGAGCCATATTAACGGAGATATATCGATTTAAAGGTTTGGAAGGCCCACCAGCCGACAAATAAAAGATTTTGTAATATTCTATACTGGGAAATCCGGGTATGAAAATTTCGAGCATCTGAACACCCCTCTTTTCGCGATTAGAGCCATATTAACGGAGATAAATCGATTTAAAGGTTTGGAAGGCCCACCAGCCGATAAATAAAAGATTTTGTTATATTTTATACTGGGAAATCCGGGTATGAAAATTTCGAGCATCTGAACACCCCTCTTTTCGCGATTAGAGCCATATTAACGGAGATATATCGATTTAAAGGTTTGGAAGGCCCACCAGCCGACAAATAAAAGATTTTGTAATATTCTATACTGGGAAATCCGGGTATGAAAATTTCGAGCATCTGAACACCCCTCTTTTCGCGATTAGAGCCATATTAACGGAGATAAATCGATTTAAAGGTTTGGAAGGCCCACCAGCCGATAAATAAAAGATTTTGTTATATTTTATACTGGGAAATCCGGGTATGAAAATTTCGAGCATCTGAACACCCCTCTTTTCGCGATTAGAGCCATATTAACGGAGATATATCGATTTAAAGGTTTGGAAGGCCCACCAGCCGACAAATAAAAGATTTTGTAATATTCTATACTGGGAAATCCGGGTATGAAAATTTCGAGCATCTGAACACCCCTCTTTTCGCGATTAGAGCCATATTAACGGAGATAAATCGATTTAAAGGTTTGGAAGGCCCACCAGCCGATAAATAAAAGATTTTGTAATATTTTATACTGGGAAATCCGGGTATGAAAATTTCGAGCATCTCAACACCCCCCTTTTCGCGATTAGAGCCATATTAACGGAGATAAATCGATTTAAAGGTTTGGAAGGCCCACCAGCCGATAAATAAAAGATTTTGTAATATTTTATACTGGGAAATCCGGGTATGAAAATTTCGAGCATCTCAACACCCCCCTTTTCGCGATTAGAGCCATATTAACGGAGATAAATCGATTTAAAGGTTTGGAAGGCCCACCAGCCGATAAATAAAAGATTTTGTTATATTTTATACTGGGAAATCCGGGTATGAAAATTTCGAGCATCTCAACACCCCCCTTTTCGCGATTAGAGCCATATTAACGGAGATAAATCGATTTAAAGGTTTGGAAGGCCCACCAGCCGATAAATAAAAGATTTTGTAATATTTTATACTGGGAAATCCGGGTATGAAAATTTCGAGCATCTGAACACCCCTCTTTTCGCGATTAGAGCCATATTAACGGAGATAAATCGATTTAAAGGTTTGGATGGCACACCAGCCGATAAATAAAAGATTTTGTAATATTTTATACTGGGAAATCCGGGTATGAAAATTTCGAGCATCTGAACACCCCTCTTTTCGCGATTAGAGCCATATTAACGGAGATAAATCGATTTAAAGGTTTGGAAGGCCCACCAGCCGACAAATAAAAGATTTTGTAATAATTTATACTGGGAAATCCGGGTATGAAAATTTCGAGCATCTGAACACCCCTCTTTTCGCGATTAGAGCCATATTAACGGAGATATATCGATTTAAAGGTTTGGAAGGCCCACCAGCCGACAAATAAAAGATTTTGTAATATTCTATACTGGGAAATCCGGGTATGAAAATTTCGAGCATCTGAACACCCCTCTTTTCGCGATTAGAGCCATATTAACGGAGATAAATCGATTTAAAGGTTTGGAAGGCCCACCAGCCGATAAATAAAAGATTTTGTAATATTTTATACTGGGAAATCCGGGTATGAAAATTTCGAGCATCTGAACACCCCTCTTTTCGCGATTAGAGCCATATTAACGGAGATATATCGATTTAAAGGTTTGGAAGGCCCACCAGCCGACAAATAAAAGATTTTGTAATATTTTATATTGGGAAATCCGGGTATGAAAATTTCGAGCATCTGAACACCCCTCTTTTCGCGATTAGAGCCATATTAACGGAGATATATCGATTTAAAGGTTTGGAAGGCCCACCAGCCGACAAATTAAAGATTTTGTTATATTTTATACTGGGAAATCCGGGTATGAAAATTTCGAGCATCTGAACACCCCCCTTTTCGCGATTAGAGCCATATTAACGGAGATAAATCGATTTAAAGGTTTGGAAGGCCCACCAGCGGATAAATAAAAGATTTTGTAATAATTTATACTGGGAAATCCGGGTATGAAAATTTCGAGCATCTGAACACCCCTCTTTTCGCGATTAGAGCCATATTAACGGAGATAAATCGATTTAAAGGTTTGGAAGGCCCACCAGGCGACAAATAAAAGATTTTGTAATATTCTATACTGGGAAATCCGGGTATGAAAATTTCGAGCATCTGAACACCCCTCTTTTCGCGATTAGAGCCATATTAACGGAGATAAATCGATTTAAAGGTTTGGAAGGCCCACCAGCCGATAAATAAAAGATTTTGTTATATTTTATACTGGGAAATCCGGGTATGAAAATTTCGAGCATCTGAACACCCCTCTTTTCGCGATTAGAGCCATATTAACGGAGATATATCGATTTAAAGGTTTGGAAGGCCCACCAGCCGACAAATAAAAGATTTTGTAATATTTTATATTGGGAAATCCGGGTATGAAAATTTCGAGCATCTGAACACCCCTCTTTTCGCGATTAGAGCCATATTAACGGAGATATATCGATTTAAAGGTTTGGAAGGCCCACCAACCGACAAATAAAAGATTTTGTAATATTTTATATTGGGAAATCCGGGTATGAAAATTTCGAGCATCTGAACACCCCTCTTTTCGCGATTAGAGCCATATTAACGGAGATAAATCGATTTAAAGGTTTGGAAGGCCCACCAGCCGACAAATAAAAGATTTTGTAATATTTTATATTGGGAAATCCGGGTATGAAAATTTCGAGCATCTGAACACCCCTCTTTTCGCGATTAGAGCCATATTAACGGAGATATATCGATTTAAAGGTTTGGAAGGCCCACCAACCGACAAATTAAAGATTTTGTAATATTTTATATTGGGAAATCCGGGTATGAAAATTTCGAGCATCTGAACACCCCTCTTTTCGCGATTAGAGCCATATTAACGGAGATAAATCGATTTAAAGGTTTGGAAGGCCCACCAGCCGACAAATAAAAGATTTTGTAATATTTTATATAGGGAAATCCGGGTATGAAAATTTCGAGCATCTGAACACCCCTCTTTTCGCGATTAGAGCCATATTAACGGAGATAAATCGATTTAAAGGTTTGGAAGGCCCACCAGCCGATAAATAAAAGATTTTGTAATATTTTATACTGGGAAATCCGGGTATGAAAATTTCGAGCATCTGAACACCCCTCTTTTCGCGATTAGAGCCATATTAACGGAGATAAATCGATTTAAAGGTTTGGAAGGCCCACCAGCCGACAAATAAAAGATTTTGTAATATTTTATATAGGGAAATCCGGGTATGAAAATTTCGAGCATCTGAACACCCCTCTTTTCGCGATTAGAGCCATATTAACGGAGATAAATCGATTTAAAGGTTTGGATGGCACACCAGCCGATAAATAAAAGATTTTGTAATATTTTATACTAGGAAATCCGGGTATGAAAATTTCGAGCATCTGAACACCCCTCTTTTCGCGATTAGAGCCATATTAACGGAGATATATCGATTTAAAGGTTTGGAAGGCCCACCAGCCGACAAATAAAAGATTTTGTAATATTCTATACTGGGAAATCCGGGTATGAAAATTTTACTGGGAAATCCGGGTATGAAAATTTCGAGCATCTGAACACCCCTCTTTTCGCGATTAGAGCCATATTAACGGAGATAAATCGATTTAAAGGTTTGGAAGGCCCACCAGCCGACAAATAAAAGATTTTGTAATATTCTATACTGGGAAATCCGGGTATGAAAATTTCGAGCATCTGAACACCCCTCTTTTCGCGATTAGAGCCATATTAACGGAGATATATCGATTTAAAGGTTTGGAAGGCCCACCAGCCGATAAATAAAAGATTTTGTAATATTTTATACTGGGAAATCCGGGTATGAAAATTTCGAGCATCTCAACACCCCCCTTTTCGCGATTAGAGCCATATTAACGGAGATAAATCGATTTAAAGGTTTGGAAGGCCCACCAGCCGATAAATAAAAGATTTTGTAATATTTTATATTGGGAAATCCGGGTATGAAAATTTCGAGCATCTGAACACCCCTCTTTTCGCGATTAGAGCCATATTAACGGAGATAAATCGATTTAAAGGTTTGGAAGGCCCACCAGCCGACAAATAAAAGATTTTGTAATATTCTATACTGGGAAATCCGGGTATGAAAATTTCGAGCATCTGAACACCCCTCTTTTCGCGATTAGAGCCATATTAACGGAGATAAATCGATTTAAAGGTTTGGAAGGCCCACCAGCCGATAAATAAAAGATTTTGTTATATTTTATACTGGGAAATCCGGGTATGAAAATTTCGAGCATCTGAACACCCCTCTTTTCGCGATTAGAGCCATATTAACGGAGATATATCGATTTAAAGGTTTGGAAGGCCCACCAGCCGACAAATAAAAGATTTTGTAATATTTTATATTGGGAAATCCGGGTATGAAAATTTCGAGCATCTGAACACCCCTCTTTTCGCGATTAGAGCCATATTAACGGAGATAAATCGATTTAAAGGTTTGGAAGGCCCACCAGCCGATAAATAAAAGATTTTGTTATATTTTATACTGGGAAATCCGGGTATGAAAATTTCGAGCATCTGAACACCCCTCTTTTCGCGATTAGAGCCATATTAACGGAGATATATCGATTTAAAGGTTTGGAAGGCCCACCAGCCGACAAATAAAAGATTTTGTAATATTTTATATTGGGAAATCCGGGTATGAAAATTTCGAGCATCTGAACACCCCCCTTTTCGCGATTAGAGCCATATTAACGGAGATAAATCGATTTAAAGGTTTGGAAGGCCCACCAGCCGATAAATAAAAGATTTTGTTATATTTTATACTGGGAAATCCGGGTATGAAAATTTCGAGCATCTGAACACCCCTCTTTTCGCGATTAGAGCCATATTAACGGAGATATATCGATTTAAAGGTTTGGAAGGCCCACCAGCCGACAAATAAAAGATTTTGTAATATTCTATACTGGGAAATCCGGGTATGAAAATTTCGAGCATCTGAACACCCCTCTTTTCGCGATTAGAGCCATATTAACGGAGATAAATCGATTTAAAGGTTTGGAAGGCCCACCAGCCGATAAATAAAAGATTTTGTTATATTTTATACTGGGAAATCCGGGTATGAAAATTTCGAGCATCTGAACACCCCTCTTTTCGCGATTAGAGCCATATTAACGGAGATATATCGATTTAAAGGTTTGGAAGGCCCACCAGCCGACAAATAAAAGATTTTGTAATATTCTATACTGGGAAATCCGGGTATGAAAATTTCGAGCATCTGAACACCCCTCTTTTCGCGATTAGAGCCATATTAACGGAGATAAATCGATTTAAAGGTTTGGAAGGCCCACCAGCCGATAAATAAAAGATTTTGTTATATTTTATACTGGGAAATCCGGGTATGAAAATTTCGAGCATCTGAACACCCCTCTTTTCGCGATTAGAGCCATATTAACGGAGATATATCGATTTAAAGGTTTGGAAGGCCCACCAGCCGACAAATAAAAGATTTTGTAATATTCTATACTGGGAAATCCGGGTATGAAAATTTCGAGCATCTGAACACCCCTCTTTTCGCGATTAGAGCCATATTAACGGAGATAAATCGATTTAAAGGTTTGGAAGGCCCACCAGCCGATAAATAAAAGATTTTGTAATATTTTATACTGGGAAATCCGGGTATGAAAATTTCGAGCATCTCAACACCCCCCTTTTCGCGATTAGAGCCATATTAACGGAGATAAATCGATTTAAAGGTTTGGAAGGCCCACCAGCCGATAAATAAAAGATTTTGTAATATTTTATACTGGGAAATCCGGGTATGAAAATTTCGAGCATCTCAACACCCCCCTTTTCGCGATTAGAGCCATATTAACGGAGATAAATCGATTTAAAGGTTTGGAAGGCCCACCAGCCGATAAATAAAAGATTTTGTAATATTTTATACTGGGAAATCCGGGTATGAAAATTTCGAGCATCTCAACACCCCCCTTTTCGCGATTAGAGCCATATTAACGGAGATAAATCGATTTAAAGGTTTGGAAGGCCCACCAGCCGATAAATAAAAGATTTTGTAATATTTTATACTGGGAAATCCGGGTATGAAAATTTCGAGCATCTGAACACCCCTCTTTTCGCGATTAGAGCCATATTAACGGAGATAAATCGATTTAAAGGTTTGGATGGCACACCAGCCGATAAATAAAAGATTTTGTAATATTTTATACTGGGAAATCCGGGTATGAAAATTTCGAGCATCTGAACACCCCTCTTTTCGCGATTAGAGCCATATTAACGGAGATAAATCGATTTAAAGGTTTGGAAGGCCCACCAGCCGACAAATAAAAGATTTTGTAATAATTTATACTGGGAAATCCGGGTATGAAAATTTCGAGCATCTGAACACCCCTCTTTTCGCGATTAGAGCCATATTAACGGAGATATATCGATTTAAAGGTTTGGAAGGCCCACCAGCCGACAAATAAAAGATTTTGTAATATTCTATACTGGGAAATCCGGGTATGAAAATTTCGAGCATCTGAACACCCCTCTTTTCGCGATTAGAGCCATATTAACGGAGATAAATCGATTTAAAGGTTTGGAAGGCCCACCAGCCGATAAATAAAAGATTTTGTAATATTTTATACTGGGAAATCCGGGTATGAAAATTTCGAGCATCTGAACACCCCTCTTTTCGCGATTAGAGCCATATTAACGGAGATATATCGATTTAAAGGTTTGGAAGGCCCACCAGCCGACAAATAAAAGATTTTGTAATATTTTATATTGGGAAATCCGGGTATGAAAATTTCGAGCATCTGAACACCCCTCTTTTCGCGATTAGAGCCATATTAACGGAGATATATCGATTTAAAGGTTTGGAAGGCCCACCAGCCGACAAATTAAAGATTTTGTTATATTTTATACTGGGAAATCCGGGTATGAAAATTTCGAGCATCTGAACACCCCCCTTTTCGCGATTAGAGCCATATTAACGGAGATAAATCGATTTAAAGGTTTGGAAGGCCCACCAGCGGATAAATAAAAGATTTTGTAATAATTTATACTGGGAAATCCGGGTATGAAAATTTCGAGCATCTGAACACCCCTCTTTTCGCGATTAGAGCCATATTAACGGAGATAAATCGATTTAAAGGTTTGGAAGGCCCACCAGGCGACAAATAAAAGATTTTGTAATATTCTATACTGGGAAATCCGGGTATGAAAATTTCGAGCATCTGAACACCCCTCTTTTCGCGATTAGAGCCATATTAACGGAGATAAATCGATTTAAAGGTTTGGAAGGCCCACCAGCCGATAAATAAAAGATTTTGTTATATTTTATACTGGGAAATCCGGGTATGAAAATTTCGAGCATCTGAACACCCCTCTTTTCGCGATTAGAGCCATATTAACGGAGATATATCGATTTAAAGGTTTGGAAGGCCCACCAGCCGACAAATAAAAGATTTTGTAATATTTTATATTGGGAAATCCGGGTATGAAAATTTCGAGCATCTGAACACCCCTCTTTTCGCGATTAGAGCCATATTAACGGAGATATATCGATTTAAAGGTTTGGAAGGCCCACCAACCGACAAATAAAAGATTTTGTAATATTTTATATTGGGAAATCCGGGTATGAAAATTTCGAGCATCTGAACACCCCTCTTTTCGCGATTAGAGCCATATTAACGGAGATAAATCGATTTAAAGGTTTGGAAGGCCCACCAGCCGACAAATAAAAGATTTTGTAATATTTTATATTGGGAAATCCGGGTATGAAAATTTCGAGCATCTGAACACCCCTCTTTTCGCGATTAGAGCCATATTAACGGAGATATATCGATTTAAAGGTTTGGAAGGCCCACCAACCGACAAATTAAAGATTTTGTAATATTTTATATTGGGAAATCCGGGTATGAAAATTTCGAGCATCTGAACACCCCTCTTTTCGCGATTAGAGCCATATTAACGGAGATAAATCGATTTAAAGGTTTGGAAGGCCCACCAGCCGACAAATAAAAGATTTTGTAATATTTTATATAGGGAAATCCGGGTATGAAAATTTCGAGCATCTGAACACCCCTCTTTTCGCGATTAGAGCCATATTAACGGAGATAAATCGATTTAAAGGTTTGGAAGGCCCACCAGCCGATAAATAAAAGATTTTGTAATATTTTATACTGGGAAATCCGGGTATGAAAATTTCGAGCATCTGAACACCCCTCTTTTCGCGATTAGAGCCATATTAACGGAGATAAATCGATTTAAAGGTTTGGAAGGCCCACCAGCCGACAAATAAAAGATTTTGTAATATTTTATATAGGGAAATCCGGGTATGAAAATTTCGAGCATCTGAACACCCCTCTTTTCGCGATTAGAGCCATATTAACGGAGATAAATCGATTTAAAGGTTTGGATGGCACACCAGCCGATAAATAAAAGATTTTGTAATATTTTATACTAGGAAATCCGGGTATGAAAATTTCGAGCATCTGAACACCCCTCTTTTCGCGATTAGAGCCATATTAACGGAGATATATCGATTTAAAGGTTTGGAAGGCCCACCAGCCGACAAATAAAAGATTTTGTAATATTCTATACTGGGAAATCCGGGTATGAAAATTTTACTGGGAAATCCGGGTATGAAAATTTCGAGCATCTGAACACCCCTCTTTTCGCGATTAGAGCCATATTAACGGAGATAAATCGATTTAAAGGTTTGGAAGGCCCACCAGCCGACAAATAAAAGATTTTGTAATATTCTATACTGGGAAATCCGGGTATGAAAATTTCGAGCATCTGAACACCCCTCTTTTCGCGATTAGAGCCATATTAACGGAGATATATCGATTTAAAGGTTTGGAAGGCCCACCAGCCGATAAATAAAAGATTTTGTAATATTTTATACTGGGAAATCCGGGTATGAAAATTTCGAGCATCTCAACACCCCCCTTTTCGCGATTAGAGCCATATTAACGGAGATAAATCGATTTAAAGGTTTGGAAGGCCCACCAGCCGATAAATAAAAGATTTTGTAATATTTTATATTGGGAAATCCGGGTATGAAAATTTCGAGCATCTGAACACCCCTCTTTTCGCGATTAGAGCCATATTAACGGAGATAAATCGATTTAAAGGTTTGGAAGGCCCACCAGCCGACAAATAAAAGATTTTGTAATATTCTATACTGGGAAATCCGGGTATGAAAATTTCGAGCATCTGAACACCCCTCTTTTCGCGATTAGAGCCATATTAACGGAGATAAATCGATTTAAAGGTTTGGAAGGCCCACCAGCCGATAAATAAAAGATTTTGTTATATTTTATACTGGGAAATCCGGGTATGAAAATTTCGAGCATCTGAACACCCCTCTTTTCGCGATTAGAGCCATATTAACGGAGATATATCGATTTAAAGGTTTGGAAGGCCCACCAGCCGACAAATAAAAGATTTTGTAATATTTTATATTGGGAAATCCGGGTATGAAAATTTCGAGCATCTGAACACCCCTCTTTTCGCGATTAGAGCCATATTAACGGAGATATATCGATTTAAAGGTTTGGAAGGCCCACCAACCGACAAATAAAAGATTTTGTAATATTTTATATTGGGAAATCCGGGTATGAAAATTTCGAGCATCTGAACACCCCTCTTTTCGCGATTAGAGCCATATTAACGGAGATAAATCGATTTAAAGGTTTGGAAGGCCCACCAGCCGACAAATAAAAGATTTTGTAATATTTTATATTGGGAAATCCGGGTATGAAAATTTCGAGCATCTGAACACCCCTCTTTTCGCGATTAGAGCCATATTAACGGAGATATATCGATTTAAAGGTTTGGAAGGCCCACCAACCGACAAATTAAAGATTTTGTAATATTTTATATTGGGAAATCCGGGTATGAAAATTTCGAGCATCTGAACACCCCTCTTTTCGCGATTAGAGCCATATTAACGGAGATAAATCGATTTAAAGGTTTGGAAGGCCCACCAGCCGACAAATAAAAGATTTTGTAATATTTTATATAGGGAAATCCGGGTATGAAAATTTCGAGCATCTGAACACCCCTCTTTTCGCGATTAGAGCCATATTAACGGAGATAAATCGATTTAAAGGTTTGGAAGGCCCACCAGCCGATAAATAAAAGATTTTGTAATATTTTATACTGGGAAATCCGGGTATGAAAATTTCGAGCATCTGAACACCCCTCTTTTCGCGATTAGAGCCATATTAACGGAGATAAATCGATTTAAAGGTTTGGAAGGCCCACCAGCCGACAAATAAAAGATTTTGTAATATTTTATATAGGGAAATCCGGGTATGAAAATTTCGAGCATCTGAACACCCCTCTTTTCGCGATTAGAGCCATATTAACGGAGATAAATCGATTTAAAGGTTTGGATGGCACACCAGCCGATAAATAAAAGATTTTGTAATATTTTATACTAGGAAATCCGGGTATGAAAATTTCGAGCATCTGAACACCCCTCTTTTCGCGATTAGAGCCATATTAACGGAGATATATCGATTTAAAGGTTTGGAAGGCCCACCAGCCGACAAATAAAAGATTTTGTAATATTCTATACTGGGAAATCCGGGTATGAAAATTTTACTGGGAAATCCGGGTATGAAAATTTCGAGCATCTGAACACCCCTCTTTTCGCGATTAGAGCCATATTAACGGAGATAAATCGATTTAAAGGTTTGGAAGGCCCACCAGCCGACAAATAAAAGATTTTGTAATATTCTATACTGGGAAATCCGGGTATGAAAATTTCGAGCATCTGAACACCCCTCTTTTCGCGATTAGAGCCATATTAACGGAGATATATCGATTTAAAGGTTTGGAAGGCCCACCAGCCGATAAATAAAAGATTTTGTAATATTTTATACTGGGAAATCCGGGTATGAAAATTTCGAGCATCTCAACACCCCCCTTTTCGCGATTAGAGCCATATTAACGGAGATAAATCGATTTAAAGGTTTGGAAGGCCCACCAGCCGATAAATAAAAGATTTTGTAATATTTTATACTGGGAAATCCGGGTATGAAAATTTCGAGCATCTGAACACCCCTCTTTTCGCGATTAGAGCCATATTAACGGAGATAAATCGATTTAAAGGTTTGGAAGGCCCACCAGCCGACAAATAAAAGATTTTGTAATATTTTATATAGGGAAATCCGGGTATGAAAATTTCGAGCATCTGAACACCCCTCTTTTCGCGATTAGAGCCATATTAACGGAGATAAATCGATTTAAAGGTTTGGAAGGCCCACCAGCCGACAAATAAAAGATTTTGTAATAATTTATACTGGGAAATCCGGGTATGAAAATTTCGAGCATCTGAACACCCCTCTTTTCGCGATTAGAGCCATATTAACGGAGATATATCGATTTAAAGGTTTGGAAGGCCCACCAGCCGACAAATAAAAGATTTTGTAATATTCTATACTGGGAAATCCGGGTATGAAAATTTTACTGGGAAATCCGGGTATGAAAATTTCGAGCATCTGAACACCCCTCTTTTCGCGATTAGAGCCATATTAACGGAGATAAATCGATTTAAAGGTTTGGAAGGCCCACCAGCCGACAAATAAAAGATTTTGTAATATTCTATACTGGGAAATCCGGGTATGAAAATTTCGAGCATCTGAACACCCCTCTTTTCGCGATTAGAGCCATATTAACGGAGATATATCGATTTAAAGGTTTGGAAGGCCCACCAGCCGATAAATAAAAGATTTTGTAATATTTTATACTGGGAAATCCGGGTATGAAAATTTCGAGCATCTCAACACCCCCCTTTTCGCGATTAGAGCCATATTAACGGAGATAAATCGATTTAAAGGTTTGGAAGGCCCACCAGCCGATAAATAAAAGATTTTGTAATATTTTATACTGGGAAATCCGGGTATGAAAATTTCGAGCATCTGAACACCCCTCTTTTCGCGATTAGAGCCATATTAACGGAGATAAATCGATTTAAAGGTTTGGAAGGCCCACCAGCCGATAAATAAAAGATTTTGTAATATTTTATTGTGGGAAATCCGGGTATGAAAATTTCGAGCATCTCAACACCCCCCTTTTCGCGATTAGAGCCATATTAACGGAGATAAATCGATTTAAAGGTTTGGAAGGCCCACCAGCCGATAAATAAAAGATTTTGTAATATTTTATACTGGGAAATCCGGGTATGAAAATTTCGAGCATCTCAACACCCCCCTTTTCGCGATTAGAGCCATATTAACGGAGATAAATCGATTTAAAGGTTTGGAAGGCCCACCAGCCGACAAATTAAAGATTTTGTTATATTTTATGCTGGGAAATCCGGGTATGAAAATTTCGAGCATCTCAACACCCCCCTTTTCGCGATTAGAGCCATATTAACGGAGATAAATCGATTTAAAGGTTTGGAAGGCCCACCAGCCGATAAATAAAAGATTTTGTAATATTTTATACTGGGAAATCCGGGTATGAAAATTTCAAGCATCTCAACACCCCCCTTTTCGCGATTAGAGCCATATTAACGGAGATAAATCGATTTAAAGGTTTGGAAGGCCCACCAGCCGATAAATAAAAGATTTTGTAATATTTTATACTGGGAAATCCGGGTATGAAAATTTCGAGCATCTCAACACCCCCCTTTTCGCGATTAGAGCCATATTAACGGAGATAAATCGATTTAAAGGTTTGGAAGGCCCACCAGCCGATAAATAAAAGATTTTGTAATATTTTATACTGGGAAATCCGGGTATGAAAATTTCGAGCATCTCAACACCCCCCTTTTCGCGATTAGAGCCATATTAACGGAGATAAATCGATTTAAAGGTTTGGAAGGCCCACCAGCCGATAAATAAAAGATTTTGTAATATTTTATACTGGGAAATCCGGGTATGAAAATTTCGAGCATCTGAACACCCCTCTTTTCGCGATTAGAGCCATATTAACGGAGATAAATCGATTTAAAGGTTTGGAAGGCCCACCAGCCGATAAATAAAAGATTTTGTAATATTTTATACTGGGAAATCCGGGTATGAAAATTTCGAGCATCTCAACACCCCCCTTTTCGCGATTAGAGCCATATTAACGGAGATAAATCGATTTAAAGGTTTGGAAGGCCCACCAGCCGACAAATTAAAGATTTTGTTATATTTTATACTGGGAAATCCGGGTATGAAAATTTCGAGCATCTCAACACCCCCCTTTTCGCGATTAGAGCCATATTAACGGAGATAAATCGATTTAAAGGTTTGGAAGGCCCACCAGCCGATAAATAAAAGATTTTGTAATATTTTATACTGGGAAATCCGGGTATGAAAATTTCGAGCATCTCAACACCCCCCTTTTCGCGATTAGAGCCATATTAACGGAGATAAATCGATTTAAAGGTTTGGAAGGCCCACCAGCCGATAAATAAAAGATTTTGTAATATTTTATACTGGGAAATCCGGGTATGAAAATTTCGAGCATCTCAACACCCCCCTTTTCGCGATTAGAGCCATATTAACGGAGATAAATCGATTTAAAGGTTTGGAAGGCCCACCAGCCGACAAATAAAAGATTTTGTTATATTTTATACTGGGAAATCCGGGTATGAAAATTTCGAGCATCTCAACACCCCCCTTTTCGCGATTAGAGCCATATTAACGGAGATAAATCGATTTAAAGGTTTGGAAGGCCCACCAGCCGATAAATAAAAGATTTTGTAATAATTTATACTGGGAAATCCGGGTATGAAAATTTCAAGCATCTCAACACCCCCCTTTTCGCGATTAGAGCCATATTAACGGAGATAAATCGATTTAAAGGTTTGGAAGGCCCACCAGCCGATAAATAAAAGATTTTGTAATATTTTATACTGGGAAATCCGGGTATGAAAATTTCGAGCATCTCAACACCCCCCTTTTCGCGATTAGAGCCATATTACAGAGATAAATCGATTTAAAGGTTTGGAAGGCCCACCAGCCGATAAATAAAAGATTTTGTAATATTTTATACTGGGAAATCCGGGTATGAAAATTTCAAGCATCTCAACACCCCCCTTTTCGCGATTAGAGCCATATTAACGGAGATAAATCGATTTAAAGGTTTGGAAGGCCCACCAGCCGATAAATAAAAGATTTTGTAATATTTTATTTTATTTTATGGGAAATCCGGGTATGAAAATTTCGAGCATCTCAACACCCCCCTTTTCGCGATTAGAGCCATATTAACGGAGATAAATCGATTTAAAGGTTTGGAAGGCCCACCAGCCGATAAATAAAAGATTTTGTAATAATTTATACTGGGAAATCCGGGTATGAAAATTTCAAGCATCTCAACACCCCCCTTTTCGCGATTAGAGCCATATTAACGGAGATAAATCGATTTAAAGGTTTGGAAGGCCCACCAGCCGATAAATAAAAGATTTTGTAATATTTTATACTGGGAAATCCGGGTATGAAAATTTCGAGCATCTCAACACCCCCCTTTTCGCGATTAGAGCCATATTAACGGAGATAAATCGATTTAAAGGTTTGGAAGGCCCACCAGCCGACAAATTAAAGATTTTGTTATATTTTATACTGGGAAATCCGGGTATGAAAATTTCGAGCATCTCAACACCCCCCTTTTCGCGATTAGAGCCATATTAACGGAGATAAATCGATTTAAAGGTTTGGAAGGCCCACCAGCCGATAAATAAAAAATTTTGTAATATTTTATACTGGGAAATCCGGGTATGAAAATTTCGAGCATCTCAACACCCCCCTTTTCGCGATTAGAGCCATATTAACGGAGATAAATCGATTTAAAGGTTTGGAAGGCCCACCAGCCGACAAATAAAAGATTTTGTTATATTTTATACTGGGAAATCCGGGTATGAAAATTTCGAGCATCTCAACACCCTCCTTTTCGCGATTAGAGCCATATTAACGGAGATAAATCGATTTAAAGGTTTGGAAGGCCCACCAGGCGACAAATAAAAGATTTTGTAATATGTTATACTGGGAAATCCGGGTATGAAAATTTCGAGCATCTGAACACCCCTCTTTTCGCGATTAGAGCCATATTAACGGAGATAAATCGATTTAAAGGTTTGGAAGGCCCACCAGGCGACAAATAAAAGATTTTGTAATAATTTATACTGGGAAATCCGGGTATGAAAATTTCAAGCATCTGAACACCCCCCTTTTCGCGATTAGAGCCATATTAACGGAGATAAATCGATTTAAAGGTTTGGAAGGCCCACCAGCCGATAAATAAAAGATTTTGTAATAATTTATACTGGGAAATCCGGGTATGAAAATTTCAAGCATCTCAACACCCCCCTTTTCGCGATTAGAGCCATATTAACGGAGATAAATCGATTTAAAGGTTTGGAAGGCCCACCAGCCGATAAATAAAAGATTTTGTAATATTTTATACTGGGAAATCCGGGTATGAAAATTTCGAGCATCTCAACACCCCCCTTTTCGCGATTAGAGCCATATTAACGGAGATAAATCGATTTAAAGGTTTGGAAGGCCCACCAGCCGACAAATTAAAGATTTTGTTATATTTTATACTGGGAAATCCGGGTATGAAAATTTCGAGCATCTCAACACCCCCCTTTTCGCGATTAGAGCCATATTAACGGAGATAAATCGATTTAAAGGTTTGGAAGGCCCACCAGCCGATAAATAAAAGATTTTGTAATATTTTATACTGGGAAATCCGGGTATGAAAATTTCGAGCATCTCAACACCCCCCTTTTCGCGATTAGAGCCATATTAACGGAGATAAATCGATTTAAAGGTTTGGAAGGCCCACCAGCCGACAAATTAAAGATTTTGTTATATTTTATTCTGGGAAATCCGGGTATGAAAATTTCGAGCATCTGAACACCCCCCTTTTCGCGATTAGAGCCATATTAACGGAGATAAATCGATTTAAAGGTTTGGAAGGCCCACCAGCCGACAAATTAAAGATTTTGTTATATTTTATTCTGGGAAATCCGGGTATGAAAATTTCGAGCATCTGAACACCCCCCTTTTCGCGATTAGAGCCATATTAACGGAGATAAATCGATTTAAAGGTTTGGAAGGCCCACCAGCCGATAAATAAAAGATTTTGTAATATTTTATTTTATTTTATGGGAAATCCGGGTATGAAAATTTCGAGCATCTCAACACCCCCCTTTTCGCGATTAGAGCCATATTAACGGAGATAAATCGATTTAAAGGTTTGGAAGGCCCACCAGCCGATAAATAAAAGATTTTGTAATAATTTATACTGGGAAATCCGGGTATGAAAATTTCAAGCATCTCAACACCCCCCTTTTCGCGATTAGAGCCATATTAACGGAGATAAATCGATTTAAAGGTTTGGAAGGCCCACCAGCCGATAAATAAAAGATTTTGTAATATTTTATACTGGGAAATCCGGGTATGAAAATTTCGAGCATCTCAACACCCCCCTTTTCGCGATTAGAGCCATATTAACGGAGATAAATCGATTTAAAGGTTTGGAAGGCCCACCAGCCGATAAATAAAAGATTTTGTAATATTTTATACTGGGAAATCCGGGTATGAAAATTTCGAGCATCTCAACACCCCCCTTTTCGCGATTAGAGCCATATTAACGGAGATAAATCGATTTAAAGGTTTGGAAGGCCCACCAGCCGACAAATAAAAGATTTTGTTATATTTTATACTGGGAAATCCGGGTATGAAAATTTCGAGCATCTCAACACCCCCCTTTTCGCGATTAGAGCCATATTAACGGAGATAAATCGATTTAAAGGTTTGGAAGGCCCACCAGCCGATAAATAAAAGATTTTGTAATAATTTATACTGGGAAATCCGGGTATGAAAATTTCAAGCATCTCAACACCCCCCTTTTCGCGATTAGAGCCATATTAACGGAGATAAATCGATTTAAAGGTTTGGAAGGCCCACCAGCCGATAAATAAAAGATTTTGTAATATTTTATACTGGGAAATCCGGGTATGAAAATTTCGAGCATCTCAACACCCCCCTTTTCGCGATTAGAGCCATATTACAGAGATAAATCGATTTAAAGGTTTGGAAGGCCCACCAGCCGATAAATAAAAGATTTTGTAATATTTTATACTGGGAAATCCGGGTATGAAAATTTCAAGCATCTCAACACCCCCCTTTTCGCGATTAGAGCCATATTAACGGAGATAAATCGATTTAAAGGTTTGGAAGGCCCACCAGCCGATAAATAAAAGATTTTGTAATATTTTATACTGGGAAATCCGGGTATGAAAATTTCGAGCATCTCAACACCCCCCTTTTCGCGATTAGAGCCATATTAACGGAGATAAATCGATTTAAAGGTTTGGAAGGCCCACCAGCCGATAAATAAAAGATTTTGTAATATTTTATACTGGGAAATCCGGGTATGAAAATTTCGAGCATCTCAACACCCCCCTTTTCGCGATTAGAGCCATATTAACGGAGATAAATCGATTTAAAGGTTTGGAAGGCCCACCAGCCGACAAATAAAAGATTTTGTTATATTTTATACTGGGAAATCCGGGTATGAAAATTTCGAGCATCTCAACACCCCCCTTTTCGCGATTAGAGCCATATTAACGGAGATAAATCGATTTAAAGGTTTGGAAGGCCCACCAGCCGATAAATAAAAGATTTTGTAATATTTTATACTGGGAAATCCGGGTATGAAAATTTCGAGCATCTCAACACCCCCCTTTTCGCGATTAGAGCCATATTAACGGAGATAAATCGATTTAAAGGTTTGGAAGGCCCACCAGCCGATAAATAAAAGATTTTGTAATATTTTATACTGGGAAATCCGGGTATGAAAATTTCGAGCATCTCAACACCCCCCTTTTCGCGATTAGAGCCATATTAACGGAGATAAATCGATTTAAAGGTTTGGAAGGCCCACCAGCCGACAAATAAAAGATTTTGTTATATTTTATACTGGGAAATCCGGGTATGAAAATTTCGAGCATCTCAACACCCCCCTTTTCGCGATTAGAGCCATATTAACGGAGATAAATCGATTTAAAGGTTTGGAAGGCCCACCAGCCGATAAATAAAAGATTTTGTAATATTTTATACTGGGAAATCCGGGTATGAAAATTTCGAGCATCTCAACACCCCCCTTTTCGCGATTAGAGCCATATTAACGGAGATAAATCGATTTAAAGGTTTGGAAGGCCCACCAGCCGATAAATAAAAGATTTTGTAATATTTTATACTGGGAAATCCGGGTATGAAAATTTCGAGCATCTCAACACCCCCCTTTTCGCGATTAGAGCCATATTAACGGAGATAAATCGATTTAAAGGTTTGGAAGGCCCACCAGCCGACAAATAAAAGATTTTGTTATATTTTATACTGGGAAATCCGGGTATGAAAATTTCGAGCATCTCAACACCCCCCTTTTCGCGATTAGAGCCATATTAACGGAGATAAATCGATTTAAAGGTTTGGAAGGCCCACCAGCCGATAAATAAAAGATTTTGTAATAATTTATACTGGGAAATCCGGGTATGAAAATTTCAAGCATCTCAACACCCCCCTTTTCGCGATTAGAGCCATATTAACGGAGATAAATCGATTTAAAGGTTTGGAAGGCCCACCAGCCGATAAATAAAAGATTTTGTAATATTTTATACTGGGAAATCCGGGTATGAAAATTTCGAGCATCTCAACACCCCCCTTTTCGCGATTAGAGCCATATTACAGAGATAAATCGATTTAAAGGTTTGGAAGGCCCACCAGCCGATAAATAAAAGATTTTGTAATATTTTATACTGGGAAATCCGGGTATGAAAATTTCAAGCATCTCAACACCCCCCTTTTCGCGATTAGAGCCATATTAACGGAGATAAATCGATTTAAAGGTTTGGAAGGCCCACCAGCCGATAAATAAAAGATTTTGTAATATTTTATTTTATTTTATGGGAAATCCGGGTATGAAAATTTCGAGCATCTCAACACCCCCCTTTTCGCGATTAGAGCCATATTAACGGAGATAAATCGATTTAAAGGTTTGGAAGGCCCACCAGCCGATAAATAAAAGATTTTGTAATAATTTATACTGGGAAATCCGGGTATGAAAATTTCAAGCATCTCAACACCCCCCTTTTCGCGATTAGAGCCATATTAACGGAGATAAATCGATTTAAAGGTTTGGAAGGCCCACCAGCCGATAAATAAAAGATTTTGTAATATTTTATACTGGGAAATCCGGGTATGAAAATTTCGAGCATCTCAACACCCCCCTTTTCGCGATTAGAGCCATATTAACGGAGATAAATCGATTTAAAGGTTTGGAAGGCCCACCAGCCGACAAATTAAAGATTTTGTTATATTTTATACTGGGAAATCCGGGTATGAAAATTTCGAGCATCTCAACACCCCCCTTTTCGCGATTAGAGCCATATTAACGGAGATAAATCGATTTAAAGGTTTGGAAGGCCCACCAGCCGATAAATAAAAAATTTTGTAATATTTTATACTGGGAAATCCGGGTATGAAAATTTCGAGCATCTCAACACCCCCCTTTTCGCGATTAGAGCCATATTAACGGAGATAAATCGATTTAAAGGTTTGGAAGGCCCACCAGCCGACAAATAAAAGATTTTGTTATATTTTATACTGGGAAATCCGGGTATGAAAATTTCGAGCATCTCAACACCCTCCTTTTCGCGATTAGAGCCATATTAACGGAGATAAATCGATTTAAAGGTTTGGAAGGCCCACCAGGCGACAAATAAAAGATTTTGTAATATTTTATACTGGGAAATCCGGGTATGAAAATTTCGAGCATCTGAACACCCCTCTTTTCGCGATTAGAGCCATATTAACGGAGATAAATCGATTTAAAGGTTTGGAAGGCCCACCAGGCGACAAATAAAAGATTTTGTAATAATTTATACTGGGAAATCCGGGTATGAAAATTTCAAGCATCTGAACACCCCCCTTTTCGCGATTAGAGCCATATTAACGGAGATAAATCGATTTAAAGGTTTGGAAGGCCCACCAGCCGATAAATAAAAGATTTTGTAATAATTTATACTGGGAAATCCGGGTATGAAAATTTCAAGCATCTCAACACCCCCCTTTTCGCGATTAGAGCCATATTAACGGAGATAAATCGATTTAAAGGTTTGGAAGGCCCACCAGCCGATAAATAAAAGATTTTGTAATATTTTATACTGGGAAATCCGGGTATGAAAATTTCGAGCATCTCAACACCCCCCTTTTCGCGATTAGAGCCATATTAACGGAGATAAATCGATTTAAAGGTTTGGAAGGCCCACCAGCCGACAAATTAAAGATTTTGTTATATTTTATACTGGGAAATCCGGGTATGAAAATTTCGAGCATCTCAACACCCCCCTTTTCGCGATTAGAGCCATATTAACGGAGATAAATCGATTTAAAGGTTTGGAAGGCCCACCAGCCGATAAATAAAAGATTTTGTAATATTTTATACTGGGAAATCCGGGTATGAAAATTTCGAGCATCTCAACACCCCCCTTTTCGCGATTAGAGCCATATTAACGGAGATAAATCGATTTAAAGGTTTGGAAGGCCCACCAGCCGACAAATTAAAGATTTTGTTATATTTTATTCTGGGAAATCCGGGTATGAAAATTTCGAGCATCTGAACACCCCCCTTTTCGCGATTAGAGCCATATTAACGGAGATAAATCGATTTAAAGGTTTGGAAGGCCCACCAGCCGACAAATTAAAGATTTTGTTATATTTTATTCTGGGAAATCCGGGTATGAAAATTTCGAGCATCTGAACACCCCCCTTTTCGCGATTAGAGCCATATTAACGGAGATAAATCGATTTAAAGGTTTGGAAGGCCCACCAAAATAAAAGATTTTGTAATATTTTATACTGGGGAATCCGGGTATGAAAATTTCGAGCATCTGAACACCCCTCTTTTCGCGATTAGAGCCATATTAACGGAGATAAATCGATTTAAAGGTTTGGAAGGCCCACCAGCCGATAAATAAAAGATTTTGTAATATTTTATACTGGGAAATCCGGGTATGAAAATTTCGAGCATCTCAACACCCCCCTTTTCGCGATTAGAGCCATATTAACGGAGATAAATCGATTTAAAGGTTTGGAAGACCCACCAGCCGATAAATAAAAGATTTTGTAATAATTTATACTGGGAAATCCGGGTATGAAAATTTCGAGCATCTCAACACCCCCCTTTTCGCGATTAGAGCCATATTAACGGAGATAAATCGATTTAAAGGTTTGGAAGGCCCACCAGCCGATAAATAAAAGATTTTGTAATATTTTATACTGGGAAATCCGGGTATGAAAATTTCGAGCATCTGAACACCCCCCTTTTCGCGATTAGAGCCATATTAACGGAGATAAATCGATTTAAAGGTTTGGAAGGCCCACCAGCCGATAAATAAAAGATTTTGTAATATTTTATACTGGGAAATCCGAGTATGAAAATTTCGAGCATCTCAACACCCCCTATTTCGCGATTAGAGCCATATTAACGGAGATATATCGATTTAAAGGTTTGGAAAGCCCACCAGCCGACAAATAAAAGATTTTGTAATAATTTATACTGGGAAATCCGGGTATGAAAATTTGAAGCATCTCAACACCCCCCTTTTCGCGATTAGAGCCATATTAACGGAGATAAATCGATTTAAAGGTTTGGAAGGCCCACCAGCCGACAAATTAAAGATTTTGTTATATTTTATACTGGGAAATCCGGGTATGAAAATTTCGAGCATCTGAACACCCCTCTTTTCGCGATTAGAGCCATATTAACGGAGATAAATCGATTTAAAGGTTTGGAAGG
The DNA here is from genome assembly GCF_037179485.1 of Ochlerotatus camptorhynchus. Classification (NCBI taxonomy): domain Eukaryota; kingdom Metazoa; phylum Arthropoda; class Insecta; order Diptera; family Culicidae; genus Ochlerotatus; species Ochlerotatus camptorhynchus. The sequence goes on along the minus strand of NW_027040941.1, from coordinate 73,451 downwards.
CCCACCAGCCGATAAATAAAAGATTTTGTAATAATTTATACTGGGAAATCCGGGTATGAAAATTTCGAGCATCTGAACACCCCCCTTTTCGCGATTAGAGCCATATTAACGGAGATAAATCGATTTAAAGGTTTGGAAGGCCCACCAGCCGACAAATTAAAGATTTTGTTATATTTTATACTGGGAAATCCGGGTATGAAAATTTCGAGCATCTGAACACCCCTCTTTTCGCGATTAGAGCCATATTAACGGAGATAAATCGATTTAAAGGTTTGGAAGGCCCACCAGCCGATAAATAAAAGATTTTGTAATATTTTATACTGGGGAATCCGGGTATGAAAATTTCGAGCATCTGAACACCCCTCTTTTCGCGATTAGAGCCATATTAACGGAGATAAATCGATTTAAAGGTTTGGAAGGCCCACCAGCCGATAAATAAAAGATTTTGTAATATTTTATACTGGGAAATCCGGGTATGAAAATTTCGAGCATCTCAACACCCCCCTTTTCGCGATTAGAGCCATATTAACGGAGATAAATCGATTTAAAGGTTTGGAAGGCCCACCAGCCGATAAATAAAAGATTTTGTAATATTTTATACTGGGGAATCCGGGTATGAAAATTTCGAGCATCTGAACACCCCTCTTTTCGCGATTAGAGCCATATTAACGGAGATAAATCGATTTAAAGGTTTGGAAGGCCCACCAGCCGATAAATAAAAGATTTTGTAATATTTTATACTGGGAAGTCCGGGTATGAAAATTTCGAGCATCTCAACACCCCCCTTTTCGCGATTAGAGCCATATTAACGGAGATAAATCGATTTAAAGGTTTGGAAGACCCACCAGCCGATAAATAAAAGATTTTGTAATAATTTATACTGGGAAATCCGGGTATGAAAATTTCGAGCATCTCAACACCCCCCTTTTCGCGATTAGAGCCATATTAACGGAGATAAATCGATTTAAAGGTTTGGAAGGCCCACCAGCCGATAAATAAAAGATTTTGTAATATTTTATACTGGGAAATCCGGGTATGAAAATTTCGAGCATCTGAACACCCCCCTTTTCGCGATTAGAGCCATATTAACGGAGATAAATCGATTTAAAGGTTTGGAAGGCCCACCAGCCGATAAATAAAAGATTTTGTAATATTTTATACTGGGAAATCCGAGTATGAAAATTTCGAGCATCTCAACACCCCCTATTTCGCGATTAGAGCCATATTAACGGAGATATATCGATTTAAAGGTTTGGAAAGCCCACCAGCCGACAAATAAAAGATTTTGTAATAATTTATACTGGGAAATCCGGGTATGAAAATTTGAAGCATCTCAACACCCCCCTTTTCGCGATTAGAGCCATATTAACGGAGATAAATCGATTTAAAGGTTTGGAAGGCCCACCAGCCGATAAATAAAAGATTTTGTAATATTTTATACTGGGAAATCCGGGTATGAAAATTTCGAGCATCTCAACACCCCCCTTTTCGCGATTAGAGCCATATTAACGGAGATAAATCGATTTAAAGGTTTGGAAGGCCCACCAGCTGATAAATAAAAGATTTTGTAATATTTTATACTGGGAAATCCGGGTATGAAAATTTCGAGCATCTCAACACCCCCCTTTTCGCGATTAGAGCCATATTAACGGAGATAAATCGATTTAAAGGTTTGGAAGGCCCACCAGCCGATAAATAAAAGATTTTGTAATATTTTATACTGGGGAATCCGGGTATGAAAATTTCGAGCATCTGAACACCCCTCTTTTCGCGATTAGAGCCATATTAACGGAGATAAATCGATTTAAAGGTTTGGAAGGCCCACCAGCCGACAAATAAAAGATTTTGTAATAATTTATACTGGGAAATCCGGGTATGAAAATTTCAAGCATCTCAACACCCCCCTTTTCGCGATTAGAGCCATATTAACGGAGATAAATCGATTTAAAGGTTTGGAAGGCCCACCAGCCGATAAATAAAAGATTTTGTAATATTTTATACTGGGAAATCCGGGTATGAAAATTTCGAGCATCTCAACACCCCCCTTTTCGCGATTAGAGCCATATTAACGGAGATAAATCGATTTAAAGGTTTGGAAGGCCCACCAGCTGATAAATAAAAGATTTTGTAATATTTTATACTGGGAAATCCGGGTATGAAAATTTCGAGCATCTCAACACCCCCCTTTTCGCGATTAGAGCCATATTAACGGAGATAAATCGATTTAAAGGTTTGGAAGGCCCACCAGCTGATAAATAAAAGATTTTGTAATATTTTATACTGGGGAATCCGGGTATGAAAATTTCGAGCATCTGAACACCCCTCTTTTCGCGATTAGAGCCATATTAACGGAGATAAATCGATTTAAAGGTTTGGAAGGCCCACCAGCCGATAAATAAAAGATTTTGTAATATTTTATACTGGGAAATCCGGGTATGAAAATTTCGAGCATCTCAACACCCCCCTTTTCGCGATTAGAGCCATATTAACGGAGATAAATCGATTTAAAGGTTTGGAAGACCCACCAGCCGATAAATAAAAGATTTTGTAATATTTTATACTGGGAAATCCGGGTATGAAAATTTCGAGCATCTGAACACCCCTCTTTTCGCGATTAGAGCCATATTAACGGAGATAAATCGATTTAAAGGTTTGGAAGGCCCACCAGGCGACAAATAAAAGATTTTGTAATAATTTATACTGGGAAATCCGGGTATGAAAATTTCGAGCATCTCAACACCCCTCTTTTCGCGATTAGAGCCATATTAACGGAGATAAATCGATTTAAAGGTTTGGAAGGCCCACCAGCCGACAAATAAAAGATTTTGTAATAATTTATACTGGGAAATCCGGGTATGAAAATTTCAAGCATCTCAACACCCCCCTTTTAGCGATTAGAGCCATATTAACGGAGATAAATCGATTTAAAGGTTTGGAAGGCCCACCAGCCGATAAATAAAAGATTTTGTAATATTTTATACTGGGAAATCCGGGTATGAAAATTTCGAGCATCTGAACACCCCTCTTTTCGCGATTAGAGCCATATTAACGGAGATAAATCGATTTAAAGGTTTGGAAGGCCCACCAGCCGACAAATAAAAGATTTTGTAATAATTTATACTGGGAAATCCGGGTATGAAAATTTCAAGCATCTCAACACCCCCCTTTTCGCGATTAGAGCCATATTAACGGAGATAAATCGATTTAAAGGTTTGGAAGGCCCACCAGCCGATAAATAAAAGATTTTGTAATATTTTATACTGGGAAATCCGGGTATGAAAATTTCGAGCATCTGAACACCCCTCTTTTCGCGATTAGAGCCATATTAACGGAGATAAATCGATTTAAAGGTTTGGAAGGCCCACCAGGCGACAAATAAAAGATTTTGTAATAATTTATACTGGGAAATCCGGGTATGAAAATTTCGAGCATCTGAACACCCCTCTTTTCGCGATTAGAGCCATATTAACGGAGATAAATCGATTTAAAGGTTTGGAAGGCCCACCAGGCGACAAATAAAAGATTTTGTAATAATTTATACTGGGAAATCCGGGTATGAAAATTTCAAGCATCTCAACACCCCCCTTTTCGCGATTAGAGCCATATTAACGGAGATAAATCGATTTAAAGGTTTGGAATGCCCACCAGGCGACAAATAAAAGATTTTGTAATATTTTATACTGGGAAATCCGGGTATGAAAATTTCGAGCATCTCAACACCCCCCTTTTCGCGATTAGAGCCATATTAACGGAGATAAATCGATTTAAAGGTTTGGAAGACCCACCAGCCGATAAATAAAAGATTTTGTAATATTTTATACTTGGAAATCCGGGTATGAAAATTTCGAGCATCTCAACACCCCTCTTTTCGCGATTAGAGCCATATTAACGGAGATAAATCGATTTAAAGGTTTGGAAGGCCCACCAGCCGATAAATAAAAGATTTTGTAATATTTTATACTGGGAAATCCGGGTATGAAAATTTCGAGCATCTCAACACGCCCCTTTTCGCGATTAGAGCCATATTAACGGAGATAAATCGATTTAAAGGTTTGGAAGGCCCACCAGCCGATAAATAAAAGATTTTGTAATAATTTATACTGGGAAATCCGGGTATGAAAATTTCGAGCATCTGAACACCCCTCTTTTCGCGATTAGAGCCATATTAACGGAGATAAATCGATTTAAAGGTTTGGAAGGCCCACCAGCCGACAAATAAAAGATTTTGTAATAATTTATACTGGGCAATCCGGGTATGAAAATTTCGAGCATCTCAACACCCCCCTTTTCGCGATTAGAGCCATATTAACGGAGATAAAAAAGATTAAAGGTTTGGAAGGCCCACCAGCCGATAAATAAAAGATTTTGTAATATTTTATACTGGGAAATCCGGGTATGAAAATTTCGAGCATCTCAACACCCCCCTTTTCGCGATTAGAGCCATATTAACGGAGATAAATCGATTTAAAGGTTTGGAAGGCCCACCAGGCGACAAATAAAAGATTTTGTAATAATTTATACTGGGAAATCCGGGTATGAAAATTTCAAGCATCTCAACACCCCCCTTTTCGCGATTAGAGCCATATTAACGGAGATAAATCGATTTAAAGGTTTGGAAGGCCCACCAGCCGATAAATAAAAGATTTTGTAATAATTTATACTGGGAAATCCGGGTATGAAAATTTCGAGCATCTCAACACGCCCCTTTTCGCGATTAGAGCCATATTAACGGAGATAAATCGATTTAAAGGTTTGGAAGGCCCACCAGCCGATAAATAAAAGATTTTGTAATAATTTATACTGGGAAATCCGGGTATGAAAATTTCGAGCATCTGAACACCCCTCTTTTCGCGATTAGAGCCATATTAACGGAGATAAATCGATTTAAAGGTTTGGAAGGTCCACCAGCCGAAAAAAAAAAGATTTTGTAATAATTTATACTGGGAAATCCGGGTATGAAAATTTCAAGCATCTCAACACCCCCCTTTTCGCGATTAGAGCCATATTAACGGAGATAAATCGATTTAAAGGTTTGGAAGGCCCACCAGCCGATAAATTAAATATTTTGTAATATTTTACACTGGGAAATCCGGGTATGAAAATTTCGAGCATCTGAACACCCCCCTCTTCGCGATTAGAGCCATATTTACGGAGATATATCGATTTAAAGGTTTGGAAGGCCCACCAGCCGACAAATTAAATATTTTGTAATATTTTATACTGGGAAATCCGGGTATGAAAATTTCGAGCATCTGAACACCCCCCTCTTTGCGATTAGAGCCATATTAACGGAGATATATCGATTTAAAGGTTTGGAAGACCCACCAGCCGACAAATTAAATATTTTGTAATATTTTACACTGGGAAATCCGGGTATGAAAATTTCGAGCATCTGAACACCCCCTTCTTCGCGATTAGAGCCATATTAACGGAGATAAATCGATTTAAAGGTTTGGATGGCCCACCAGCCGACAAATAAAAGATTTTGTAATATTTTATTCTCGGAAATCCGGGTATGAAAATTTCGAGCATCTGAACACCCTTCTTTTCGCGATTAGAGCCATATTAACGGAGATATATCGATTTAAAGGTTTGGAGGGCCCACCAGCCGACAAATTAAATATTTTGTAATATTTTACACTGGGAAATCCGGGTAGGAAAATTTCGAGCATCTGAACACCCCCTTCTTCGCGATTAGAGCCATATTAACGGAGATAAATCGATTTAAAGGTTTGGATGGCCCACCAGCCGACAAATAAAAGATTTTGTAATATTTTATACTCGGAAATCCGGGTATGAAAATTTCGAGCATCTGAACACCCCCTTCTTCGCGATTAGAGCCATATTAACGGAGATAAATCGATTTAAAGGTTTGGATGGCCCACCAGCCGACAAATAAAAGATTTTGTAATATTTTATTCTCGGAAATCCGGGTATGAAAATTTCGAGCATCTGAACACCCTTCTTTTCGCGATTAGAGCCATATTAACGGAGATATATCGATTTAAAGGTTTGGAGGGCCCACCAGCCGACAAATTAAAGATTTTGTAATATTTTATGCTGGGAAATCCGGGTATGAAAAATTCGAGCATCTGAACACCCCTCTTTTCGCGATTAGAGCCATATTAACGGAGATATATCGATTTAAAGGTTTGGAAGGCCCACCAGCCGACAAATAAAAGATTTTGTAATATTTTATATTGGGAAATCCGGGTATGAAAATTTCGAGCATCCGAACACCCCTCTTTTCGCAATTAGAGCCATATTAACGGAGATATATCGATTTAAAGGTTAGGAAGGCCCACCAGCCGACAAATAAAAGATTTTGTAATATTTTATATTGGGAAATCCGGGTATGAAAAATTCGAGCATCTGAACACCCGTCTTTTTGCGATTAGAGCCATATTAACGGAGATATATCGATTTAAAGGTTTGGAAGGCCCACCAGCCGACAAATAAAAGATTTTGTAATATTTTATATTGGGAAATCCGGGTATGAAAATTTCGAGCATCCGAACACCCCTCTTTTCGCAATTAGAGCCATATTAACGGAGATATATCGATTTAAAGGTTTGGAAGGCCCACCAGCCGACAAATAAAAGATTTTGTTATAATTTATATTGGGAAATCCGGGTATTAAAATTTCGAGCATCTGAACACCCCCCTTTTCGCGATTAGAGCCATATTAACGGAGATATATCGATTTAAAAGTTTGGAAGGCCCACCAGCCGACAAATAAAAGATTTTGTAATAATTTATATTGGGAAATCCGGGTATGAACATTTCGAGCATTTGAACACCCGTCTTTTTGCGATTAGAGCCATATTAACGGAGATATATCGATTTAAAGGTTTGGATGGCCCACCAGCCGATAAATAAAAAAAGCCATTTTTCCCGGATAATCGAGTCCTATAGTTGGTATGAACTCGTTATCTAGACACTTTCATCCATTCGTTAGACATACACATGAAAACATATAGATAGGAATGGTACTTTTGTAGTATCTGCACAAAACGGAAAAGACTAGAGGACAAACTCACAGACAGTGTTGGCCTTCTAATTATATGTATGCACTTTCCATTACACACCGCAGCAAATTTCATCGGACGCCGTTCCGCAAACACAATCGCAAAGCTATTTAATAGCGAGAATCAATTTGCGATTTAATTAAGCCTAAATTGTATGTATTACAAAGTATGCGCTCAACTGGATGGGGAAGGACAACAATGATTGCCTATTGATGCGCTCTTTTTTGTTATTTGCGAGTGGGAGATCTAATTTGGATATGGTTACTCCATCGAGGTAATGAACAGCCATCAATTTAAATGTTTAATTTTGCGCTCTGATTGCCTCGGTGGAACAGAACTGACTAGGGTGAGGTGGAATCCATTAACTCTCACCTGATCCTCAGCAGCAAATCCCAAATGAGGTACCTACCTGTATCCATCTTATCTGGGAAACGTTCTTCAGATTCAATTTTTTTTCTCTTCATTCGGCCCATAACTCTTGCCCTAACAGGCAGCAACAAATGTAAATTAAAGCAATTAAAAATAATGAGAAAATGTAAATATAATACCCCAAACACCACTCACTCCACGTTGCTTTATATGTAGCACACAATCACCCCTCCTACCACCCACTGTCTAATGTGGCCATTATTTTCACGGTGGTTTTTCTTTCGACTGGGCGACGACTACAACAACGACGACGGCGATGCCAAATGGTAAAAACACTACCAGGTTACAGATGTTCCCCCGGTGGTAATCCTCTTAAGCGCTTGCTCTCTATCCGGAGCGTAGAAACTAAGGCTCGAGAATAATGCCTCATACGGGACCTTAAACCGACCAATCTCTGCCTGCCTATAGATAGGTATTTGGCTATTTGGATCCGAAGCCCCGAAACCAAAGCCAAAGGCGTCATAAAGCAGGATCTGTCGGAATTTAAAACACCAGAGTTTCGGCTAATGCGGTAATACAACTATAGGGTAGCGAACTTCTTCGGCACATGCGCCCAGTTCCGTCATATCGAGCAGAAACTTCAAATCACTAATTTGGACGTGAACGTTAATTTGGTACGATAGCATTATATGAATATTTACATCCATTATTCTCAAAAACAAAATAAGCGTATGCCGAAGTGAATCTAATGCCGTTTCAATGTGTTTGAATGTGTGTATGACGGAATTGGAATCAAGAAGCAGTGTTGGGCTTTGACAAATATCTCAACAATTTGTGGGTCTTTATCAAATGTAACCAAGACTTAGACCATGACGGAAATTAGTTCTTAACCCTGGTATTGTCTGGAGGTACGACGCAACGTGATATGCCTACTGAATCATGCTAGAGAGGACATCCCGACCGACTGGCTCGATTCGATTGAATCCTACGAGGATTCCAAACGGTCGAATAGAGCTCTTCGAAATCGGTGAGATTATGCGGCTTGATGTGAAATTCGCCTACTAGGTAGTTCCTCTCTGATGGTCTTACTATTGTCTTTTATTCGTGTTGCTACTCCGAAAGAAGTCCAATTAATTTGTTCAGATGTTGTGTTGATGAGCATGCCGTTTGTCCGGCGGTTTGTGATGCGATGATCGTTGTTGCACCTGCTTGTGAAGTGGAGGGTTTGGTTGGAAATTTGCAATACTTGAATTGATAAGTGCCACATCTGCTTCAACTCCTCCGCCAAATCGTGGTACTTCAGAATCTTGGTCGAGAACGTTCACTGAACACTGCGATTTAACGGTACAGCGATTTCGATGAGGGTTACCCGATGCATCCTTTTGTCGTAGACCACAATTATAGTCGCTATATTTATAGTCTGGCGGATAGAATTTCGATCTATCAAAAAGCGGAACCAATTCAATATATTGTAGACCAACAATTGAAAAGGTACTATCAACTTTTATAAAAAAAACGTTGATTATTTTTTTCCTCGCCAATCGAACGCCAATTATCAGCATCATCGGATAGGGGAAACTTGCCCTAACCCAAAGATGGTGTTAGTTTGCGTAGGCGAGCCTTGAGTCACGAGAAAAGGGTTTCTGAAGTTTTGTTCGTAATAGTTGATGTGCTCTTTTCTGTTGTTGGTCGTGATATGCTCGATTGGTTCCGCTATTTGACAGCTCAATTGGTTCCCGAGATTTTATCCGCCAGACTATGAATGTAGCGACTATAACCACAATGTCAGGGCGATTGGCACGAATGTGGACATCCGTAATGATCTCGCGAATCCAGTACAGCTTTATGCAACTTTTGTCCAGTACCGGGTCTGGCAGGTACTTGTAGTAGGGTACGTACTGGTTTTGTGTACAACTTCTGGTATCAAAAGTTCACCTCAATCCATGGGTGGATGGCGAAATGCTTCAATATGGTACTAGAAGACCCCCAACAGCTACCAGAATTCATGACCAGAGGGGTAACGTACCTTCTGCCCAAGGACCAAAACACGGCTACTCCAGCCGAGTACAGGCCAATAACATGTCTCTCGAGCCTGTACAAAGTGATCTTTTCTTCTTCTTCTTCTTCTTCTTCTTCTTCTCCGCATTTAAGCTTATTACTTATCGTATCGCATATTAGCTTATAGCGTGCTCTAAACTTTGTGTTCTAGATGCACTTCCACATTTCTTAATTGAGAGCTTTCGATGCCTGTACCATTTTTGCATTAGTATAATTGTGTGGCAAGTACAATCATACTCTATGCCCAGGGAAGTCGAGACATTTTCCAACCCGAAAAATTCCTAGACCTGACCGGGAATTGAACCCAGCCACCTCCAGCATGGTCTTGCTTTGTAGCTGCGCTTTTACCGACTGAGCTAAGGGTTGCCCCTCGAGGAAGACAATGGAGGTGGTGGTGACGCCGTTGCCATCACAAAAAGGAGCGGTTTCCACCACTCTTCACTTTAATTAAGGATGTCGACCAGCTTAGGACTGTGTTGACAGATCACAACCTACAGCCTCGGTTTAAGCTCTGCAGCGTCGGAACAAAAATTATGTACTCCAGCCTGGAGGTGTACAAGGCTATCGAAAGTTTCCTGAAGGACAACAAGGTGGATTTTTACACCCATGATTTACCATCACTGAAGCCACTGAAGGTAGTTTTGCGAGGTCTGCCGTCATTCGAGGCAGCCACTGTGAAGGCTGAGCTGGCGCGGCTTGGTCTACAGCCAGAGGCAGTGTATCCGATGAATCGGCGACCCTTGCCGAACACCAACTATGGGGACCAGCTATTCCTGGTTAACTTTACCAAAGGCTCCACCACATTTGCCGGACTGAAGAAAACATCCGGGATCTGTTCCAAGTCATCATCTCTTGGCAGTCGTACAGACCTCAACACCGTGATGTAACGCAGTGCATGAACTGCCTCTCTTACGGCTATGGCACGAAAAATTGCCATGTGAAGCCACGCTGTGATAAGTGTGGAGGTACACACGCGACAGCGTCCTATGGTCAAGCTGGTGACAACGAGCTAAAGTGTGCCAACTGCGTCTACTCGCGACTGCCCCAAGCGAGTGGAATTCATTAATATTCGCCAAAAGGCGGCAACAGGCAACCAGACCGGTCGACACCGCAATAATCGTGCGCCCCCGGCCGTCACTGATGCTCAGTACCCTGCAATCCAGCTCCAATCAGCCCAGCATCGCCTAACTGCTACAGCAGGTCCTTCCAGTGCCCCTGGTTTATCGTATGCCAGTGCTGTGTCAGGTGAGTCGGTCGACGATTCCCCATTTACCTCGGAGGAACTTGTGACACTCGTGGCAGAGGTCATCATCATCCTGCGCACCTGCAAGACCAGATCTGAATACCTTCATGCTGCCCTGTCCCTTGTCACTAAATATGGACCGTGAAGTAATAAAGATTGCAAATTGGAACGCTTGTTCGTTGAAGAACAAGCATATCGAACTACTTGACTTCCTTAACGCCAAGAAGATCGACATGGCCATCATCACCGAAACCCATCTAAGGCCGGAAGTCAACATCTACCTATCGGACTTTCGGCTCTTGAGACTCGACAGAACCAGTGCAAGAGGAGGGAGAGTAGCCGTTACTGCGAGGCGTAACATCAACTGCCACCTGCTGCCGAACTTTCAACTCAAAATTATCGAAGCCATCGGGGTTGAAGTTGGCACATCTCTTGGCCCCATCACCATCATTGCGGCTTACTGCCCCAAACAAGTCAACAACAGGGATGAGTCGGCTGACTTGGCGGCAGCAAAAATACATCATCGATGGCGACCTGAATGCCAAACATAAAGCTTGGGGCAACGCCGACTAATCAAAACGGCACCATCCTGAACAACGATCTGCAGGAAGCGCAGTAAAACATCTTGAGTCCGAACACTCCCACTCGGTTGACTAGGTCCGGTGCTCACGCCACCATCAATATCTACATCAGAAACATGGGCCACAACATTTCGCAACCTGCCGTGTATCAGGAATTCAACTCGGACCACTATCCGGCGGTGGCTGAAGTGGGTTCCTCAATCAACAAGTTCCAAGTATCACGGCAAAACTACCATTGGGTAGAATGGTCGCAGTTCCAACACTGCATTGACACCAGTATCGACTATGACGTCCACCCGGAAACAACCGATGCCATCGACCGGTGTCCGCGCTCCATCGATGAAGCGATTTCCCGGGCCAGGGAGCAATACGTGCCAGTATCCAGACAGGTGAGTAATACTCTGAACCTTGACAGATCTACCAAAGACCTTATAAGACTCCGTAACACCATCTGAAGGCAATACCAGTACTCTGGTTTGCCTGTCCTTAAGACCCACTGTTATTGTCTAACAAAAACCATCCAAGCCAGTGCCAAGATGGTGGACCTCAGAAATCAGGACTTTGCTAACAGGATACGCTCTCTCCCAGATTGTGCTAAGCCCTATTGGAAACTAACCAAAATTCTTAAAAATAAGCCAAGGCCCATTCCACCACTGACCCTACTGGATCGTTATGGTGACCCAGTGGTTCATCTGATAACTCCTGAAGAGAAGGCAGCCGTCAACACTTCTTCAGCTCCCATAATCTGGGACAAATCATTGTCAGCCCTCACGAAGCTGAGGTTGCTAAAAATGCAACCAACCTCCATCAGATTCCCAATATTTTTTCCGAAGAATCCGAGATTACGACTGACGAACTGTTGGCCTATATCAAATCATCTAAAAACATGAAGGCCCCAGGTTTCGACAACATCCTGAATCTAGAACTCAAACACTTGAGTTCCAGATTCTACAACCATCTGTCACTGATTTTGAATCTGTGCCTCAGACTTGGCTACTTCCCCTCGTGTTGGAAGTCAGCTAAAGTCATACCCATCCCGGAAACCTGGGAAGGATTCGTCCACTCCTTCAAGTTATCGACCAATCAGCCTTCTCTCAGGGTTATCAAAACTGTTCGAAAGAGCAGTCTACCACCGGCTCCTAACATCTGCCGAAGAAAACGACATGTTATTCGAGGAACAGTTTGGTTTTAGGAAAGGTCGTTCGACCGTCCACCAGCTGATTCGAGTAAAAAAGCATTCTTAGACGGAACAAGTCTATTTTGAAAACATCTGCCATGGCGTTGTTGGACGTTGAAAAAGCGTTCGGCAATGTCTGGCATGATGTGTTCAAATTGCAGCAGTATGGTCTTCCAATCTTTCTAGTGCAGATAATTAACAACTATCTATCGAACAGAACGTTCCGAGTCTCTCTGAATGGTATCACATCGGATGCTTTCAACATCGGTGCCGGGGTTCCACAAGGAAGCATCCTTGGTCCCATTTTATTCAACCTGTTCACCTCCGATATGCCAGCTCTCCCTGATGGTGGATCGTTGTCTCTGTTCGCAGATAACACATCCATCGTATACAAGGGTAGGATCATCGGAGCTCTGACTGCCAAACTTCAGAGAGGCCTGGACGTCCTGTCTGAATATTTCAACAGCTGGAAGATCCATATCAACGCGGCAAAGACCCAGGTCATCATACTTCCACACTCTAAATCTCCCAGACTTGTTCCGCCAATGAATAACAAGATCAGTGGTGGAATGGTCGAAAGAGGTAGTCTACCTCGGCTTTACACTAGACAGCAAGCTGATTTTCAGGGAGCACGTTGACAAAACCAAAACCAAGTGTAACATCTTGATAAGATCACTGTTTCCACTCATCAACAGGAGGTCTACTCTATCCCTGAAAAATAGGCTTGCTGTCTACAAACAAATAATCCTTCCCGTAATAGAGTATTAGATGCCAATCTGGGAGTGTTGCGCCAAATGTCATTACCTTAAACTCCAAAAGATCCAGAACAAAGTCCTTAGGATGGTCCAAAACAGTCTCCCGCAGACTATAAATTCTTAGATCCACCTCCTAGCTGGAATTCAGACATTAGAAGAACGGAGAGTATTCATCCTGGAAAGGTTCAGAGTCACCTGTCTAAGATCAAATCATCAGATCATACGTGATCTAGCACGTTAGGTTAAGCTATGATGTAAATTGTTGTCCCTCGGTCCCTCGCCGCATGCACAGTTTGTTTTGTTCTGAGTCAGCAGTACACAGCAAATGAGAACAACCCAAATTTGAGTTTAGTTCACTCATAAATCGCAAAAAGTGCAGGAACTCAGTTTTGAGTTAATTCCCCTCATGTTTTCAAGGTTTTTCCAGGAATTTTTTTCCGAATATGAGAAAAGTAAAGATTGTATTCTATGGATTTTTGTCAATTTTCCTAATTTTAGGGCAGATTTTTGAGGTTTTCCACAGGAAGACATGCGGCAAATTTACTCATCCTGCGCTTTTTTCGATAATGAGTACACTGTACTCAAATTTGCGTTGATCTCATTGGCCGTGTACAGTTTTTTTTTTCGCAGTGGGAAAAGTTTGGGTTTTTGACGAATTAGACCGGGAAAGTGCCGATAATGTGTCCGTCGCGAGTTTTGGTGGCGATTCGATGGTTTTTCAGGTAAGTTAATTCGAATTAATGTACTGTAATTTTATTATGTTTTTTAGGAAAGTGCAGCAGTCCGAAACCGAATACGTATCCTGACGGGGAAACTGAATACGGATCCCGATAAGGAAACCGAATACGGATAACGATGGGGAAACCGAATACGTATCCTGACGGGGAAACTGAATACGGATCCCGATGGGTAAACCAAATACGGGTCCCGATTGGGATTCCGTAAAAAGATCCCGATGGGGAAACCAAATACGGATCCCAATGGGGAAACCGAATACGTATCCTGATGGGGAAACCGAATGCGGAGCTTACAGCCATAAGTGATTTAATGAATTCTCGCGCAACACGAGAGAGGAGCCTATCATTGTTGATCGATTCTCTTCATCGATTTTCTCTTTGGCGAATAACCCAACTGCAAATAAATTTTCCATTGAGTTTGTTGTTTCAGGAGCAAGCTAACATCATCTTCTGTCGAACTGTGCTGCGAGCTTAGAGATAAATTTGTTTATGTTGCCGTGATAAACCAAAGAGAAAGTCGATGAAGAGAATCGATCAACGAGGATAGGCCCTTTTCAAATGTTACGCGAGAGATCGCTGATTGCGACTCTCTGAAAACAATGCATAGGTTTTATACGTCAAACTCATCCTTTGCAACGTCCTCTTGTAACTTAAAAATACAAAATGTCATCATAACTTATAATGACTTCATAATTCCGAAAAACATGTTTCCGGGCGGAATAAGCAAAGATGAATACTAAGATGAAACTGTCAGAAGAAAAACTTTCTATTTTAGTGTCCTCTTTCACGGTCCCTTTCATCCAATGAGTACCCCCCGTATTCAAGGTAATTTTGTGGTTTTGCTCTCCCCTCGGTAGAGATGAAATTTTGCGCTCATTTTGATCAAAACAATGACACCAAAATCAGAGATGTCCTATTTTTTAAATACTCGATTAACAACTAATCTTTTATTTTTTGTTCGCTGTGCTGCCATTTTTCCACCAATGAGAATGCAGCACATGTTTGAAACGATCGGTGATGATCCTCTGGAGATGTTAATGCTTATATCGGCATGATATAACCGATTACGAATATTTTACTTTTTGGTTCGTTGATCGATTAATCGATTATTCGAATGAAAATCGGCCATCACTAGATGAATGTGAAACGTCATTTGAAATTTAAGGCCGTACATAAATAATGATACAATTTGAAAGGGACCGGGGCTAATCACAAATTACGTCCCCATGGTAACAGAAATAAACACGAGTGCTCACCGGTTGGAATAAGTTTCATCAAGCCTTATGATGGTACACAAGATGGGTCACAAGTTTATATTAAATTTAAAGTGTGGTTCGCAATCAGGGAAAGACTGAGATTTAAGAAAGTTCAATTCTAATGTAATATTTTCATAAATAATGCCAATTTAGAATTCTGTAGTATCTAATAACTATTTCTTCGAACTTTCAGGCAGTTTGGATAACAATTTAGCCAACGTATAAGATACTTACTTTACTTTTGCTGGTCCGACATCCCTCGAGATTTGACCTGTATAACAAAGTTGCGCCAACTAACTCGGTCCCTGGCTGCTTGTCTCCAATTTCTCGAGCGTCCCACACTTCCTACATCTAAGCTCCACTTGGTCTAACCACCTAGCACGCTGTGCTTCTCTGCGTCTTGTACCGGCCGGATTTGAGGAAAACATCATTTTTGCGGGATTGTTGTCCGGCATTCTTACAACGTGTCCCGCCCATTGTACCCTTCCACCTTTAGCGACTTTCTGGATATTGGGTTCATCATAAAGTTACGCCAGTTCACGGTTCATTCTTCTCCTCTATACATCATTTTCATATACCCTGCCAAAGATGGTCCTAAGCACGCGTCGTTCGAAAACTCCCAGTGCTCCTCGAGCATTGTCCATTATCATATTTTTCATGCACAATAATTTTGTTTATTATATATTTGCAGTTCGTCAATAAGGTAGAAGACTGGTAGCCCAAAACTTTCCACAGATGAACAGGCAGCAATTTTTGGAGCGATCCGTGAAGGGGAAGGCTTGCCACTTGTATATCCGACCAGTGGACCAAACCAGCCAGCAACCCCGTCCAAAGTGTCATGCATTATTGACAAATTGGCACAGCGGGTCGATTGAAAGGGAGATCTGGAGGCGCAGCTATCACATTGTCATGATTGTCTGGTAGTTCACTTAAAAATGCTATAACAATCCCCAAGCTCGCTGTAATGTCACCATGTGCCTCGTCACCTACAAATTGGCGCCTATGTCAGTGGTCTAATAACTCTTAGCGCGCTAATGGCATAGTTCCCCTGCCGCATAGAGAGTTGCCGCAATGATATTAGGTTAGCTAAGGTCATAAACTGACTGGTGGGAAACGGGAGCTTCAGCATTGACTATTATGTACGCATTTTTATGATGTTATCTAGCAACAATGGTGTGTAGTGTTTACATGATCATGTTTCTAATTCTAATATGTTGTAAATATAATTGAAAGCATTTGAAAAGTAAGATTCTAGTGTTTTGTACTTCTAAAAACATACGTAAACATCTACATTTGAATACATTCAAACAACGTTTACTTTAAACGTTTTGTACATCTGAAAACATCAGAGAACAACAAACACGAAGTACAATTGAAAACATCCAAAAAACGTTTGGTTCTAGCATCGGGAAACATCCACGTTAGAAAACATCAGAATACATCTTACATCTATATATATAAAAATGAATTTCTGTCTGTCTGTCTATCTGTCTGACCCTTATAGACTCGGAAACTACTGAACCGATTGGCGTGAAAATTTGTATACAGGGGTTTTTGGGGCCGTGGAAGGTTCTTATGATGGTTCGAGACCCCTACCCCTTCTGTAAGGGGGGGCTCCCATACAAATGAAACAGACATTTCTGCATAACTCGAGAACTAATCAAGCAAATGGAACCAAATTAGGCATGTGGGGGCGAGTGTGGGGGTATAAGGAGATAATCATAGGGGGTAGCCCCTTAGATAATAGGGGGGGGGGCTACGTACAATATAGCATGCTTTTTTTTTTAAATCGGCGCATAAACTCAAGCTAATATTGAATCCCGAGCAAGACCGGGCACACTCAGCTAGTTACATATAAAAACATCCGAACAACGTTTAGTTCTAACGTTTTTTACATCTGAAAACATCCAAAAACGTTTGGTTCTAACATCAGGAAACTTCTGCATTAAAAAACATCAGAAAACATTAACATTTAAAAACATCCGAGCAACGTTTAGTTCTAACGTTTTGTACATCCCAAATCCATTTTAAATTGGCTCACTACTTGATTAGCCTATTGGTCCCAAGCAAACGATTAACGTTTCCCATTCTAGTCGAAATTCTAGTACTACGCAATGTTTGGTTTGATTCGCTATGAAAGTTTGACAGATAAAATGAGGGGTTATTGGTTTTCCTCTGTTTCGAGGGGTGAATCGATTAGCTTGGGACCGAAGAGAGTACCAGAGCTGAGCCAAAAAGTTGAGCACGTTATTTCGGGACCTTCTAGTCTTAGAGTTACCTTTATGATGTTACGTTGCTTAAACACAACAAAAAATCATAATGTTTTCTAATGTTTGACACCAGGCATCAAAATAAAACGTTGGGCTAATGTAAATTTCTATTCGGGTTAAAGCACGAGATCACACCACCATGAAATCTTTTGACACTTTGTATAGCTAAATGACGGTTCTGTACGAGAATCGTTGCAGGAAAACGCACGCGTAAAACCGAATGACAGCTGACCCAGTGCTAAAAATATGGCAATAAAGAAACAAGTGAGGGAGCGTGGTCGAACGGTGCAACACTCAGTGCAGGTGAGGGGGGGTTGGGTCAAAAGAAAAACTTGAGATTTGTTCCGACCTTATTATTATTAAATTATAGTCACTTCAACACATTTCTGGTCATTTGTGACTTATCCGATGAGGTACATGCATTAGTTTCAAACAACTGAAAAATTTAAAAAAAAGTTCCGATACCTTCACGGTAATTCAGATAAGTTTTGAGGATTTAAGGGTAACTCAACTAACTTTAGAGATGTTTCGAGTACTTTGGGAGAAATTCAGGTAACTTACAGCAGTTCAATTCATTTCAAGAAAGTGGTAGGAACTAACTAGAAGTTCCGAGGAAATATGGGAAATTCCACAAAAACTATTCCAGAAAGTTCCATAACTTTCAGGATGATTTTCGGGACATTAGGCAAGTTTCAAAAACATCAAATAAGTTCAGGGAAGTTAAGAGATTTTAATGAAAGCCTCGTTGGATAAAATGCGACTCGTGCTGGAAAATTCTTCTTTTTGCAATAGCTATTTTTGTATGTATTTTGTCTAGTGTATGAACTTAAATGTTCATTAAGACCACAATGTCAGTCAGAAGAATAAATACAAATAGACGATAAACAATATATTAGAGCCTGTCATACGCTCTCAAGTATTCCGAATCCTGAATCAACGCTTATGATCACATCAGTAATTCCTATCTCTATTTCCAATGCAATCCGAAAGCGGTAAATTCAATAACTCAAACAATGAGCCAAATTAATCGCAACCATTTTTCTTCCACGTTTCTGAACATCCGAAATCCGATAGAAATCAAATTTCCCATTCCTCCCGAGCACGCTAACAGCGTCGATCATCAACGCAAAACGTGAACGGCATTCGGAAATTTCCGCCGGTGGAACTGATTCTAAACGCTGCTGCCTCGGTCCCGGGTTCCCCTGGACTGAAAAACACGTCCTCGTTGGACGGCGCTGTCTCAGTGCCAAAGGGCGCATCTTTCTTTCATCGCGTCGTCACACGGTGTTAAACAAGATTCAATAATAGAACAAATTAGATTCCTTCTCCGCTTCCGGTTTCCTTTCCGTCGTCGTCGTCGTCGTCGTCGTCGTCGTCGTCGTCGTCGTCGTCGTTGCCCGCCTGTTGCTTCGAGCAAAATTGGACTCCGCTGCGAACGTGATTTTTGCAATGAAAGTTCGACTCATTTTCGGTGGAAAATTGATTTAAAATGTACTCCGATCGCATTTAACTACCTATTTGCTGCATCCTGAAAGGACGTTAAAGATTTATGTGGGAAAATCTTCCACTCCGATGACCTTGCATTGTTTTCATAGCTACACTGGAGTCGCTTTTTACGCGGTTTTTTTTTTACACGGTTTTTTTTTACGCGGTTTTTTTTTACGCGGATTTCGGAATTTACGCGGTTTTTTTTTACGCGGATTCCGGAATTTACGCGGTTTTTTTTTACGCGGATTTTGGTTTTTTTTTACGCGGATTTCAGAATTTACGCGGTATATCGCTTTTTACGCGGTTTTTTCTTCCACGGTTTTTTTTTTACTCGGTTTTTTTTTACGCGGATTTCGGAATTTACGCGGTTTTTTTACGCGGATTCCGGAATTTACGCGGTTTTTTTTTACGCGGTTTTTTTTTACGCGGTTTTTTTTTACGCGGGACGTATCACCCGCGTAAAAAGCGACTCCAGTGTATTTGCAGACATGCAGGCAAACCCTGGAGAACACAGTCTGTCATTATCGTGCATTCTTCCCAAGGCTTATTTTGCCATGCCTTAGCATAGCATTTTCCCTCCCATACACACACATGATGATGTTCTACGATGCTGCTACATCTTCGATGATAACAACAATAATGCTAATAATGATAGTAGTGTTCCTGGCTGTCATGTCTGGAAAATCGTTCAAATTTCATAGCATGTTGTGTCCCATTCCCGGGATGCAATCTGACATCATCATCTTCATTTTGTCTATACATATACTCTGGAAGGGTTGGAAAGCATCGTTCTAAATTTTTAAGATACCCACTGTCTTCCCCAGGAATGCTGTCAAAGCTGAAACTTTTGCTCCGTAAGTTCCGGAACCTGCTTGAGAAACTAGTCATTTGGTTGTTTTCTCTTCTTTCCGAAGAGCGCTGCGGCTGCTGCCGTCGCTATGGAAATTTCGAAAGCAACTCTGAATAATTAACAAACCGCAGGAAGTGGGACTGCATTTTTATAAAATTTTCAAACAGGCCTTACTTTTCGTTGACTGTTTCTTGGTCCGTGCAAAAGGCACTGCTAATCCCTATGCAAATTTTTTCCGGAAGACAGGAATTAAGTGACCGCACTTGTTTCATAAATAAAAAGTCCGGTTTAGGATTTTGCAGCTGGAAAAATGAATTGAATTCTTTGCGCAACTTTACAGTTGTTAATTGAGAGCCTTCTCAGCAGTTCCGTATTCGAACGTTCTTTACCTAAACCGCGCTTTTGCTCACTAGGCTAGCGGAAGTCCGAGATCGTTGGAATTTTTCTGAGGCAATCCAACCTCTGGTAACGTCTTCCTTCCGAAGTAAAGCCGTTGGTACCGTCCAATGTGTTGATGATGGGTTCGGTAGGTTCCAGGTGTGGCAGTCGTCTCTCGATTGCCGTTAATGATTAATCACACTTTTAAAGCAGGACTACGTCTTTCGGGAAGGGCGCCATTTCAGGGAAATGCAACGAAAATCGGTCAGACTTTATTTGCTAATAACTTGGCCAATAATCAATGGATTTTGATGATTTGTGTGTCGATCGATTCACCAGTGTTATAATATTTGTGTGGTATGTCACACATTATAATTGTTAAATATTTAAATAGTTAACAATGAAGAAATATGGAAATGGACCACAAGGTGCTTAACCCTAACACAGCCATCAGAAAGTTGATCCCTAATGACACAGGGACGTTGCACGTTGGATGGATCGACCGCGGACTTGTTCGCTGCAGCGTAAACATCGCAGCATTCCTAGGAGCTCAATACATACAACTCACACCAATGCAAAAACAACCAGACGCAGACGCAAATCGGTCGAGAGAAATGGATAAGCTGCACTTACCGTCTTGAGATTCTGTTACACTTATCAATATATTGATAAAAAAATTAGGAGATAAGGGAAATGTCTCTAATGTTCGCCTATGGATCTAAGATAGGACCCATCGCTAAAAATCTGCTATTTATCAATTTTATCTAGATGCACGCGTTATTGGGACGTTACTAATTGATATTTTTGGTTGCTATTGAAAATTTAGTCGATTGCTGAATTTATGTATGGGCCCAAATTAGGGACACTTAGGCCAACATTACCTGCATTTCCCCTATATTGTCAAAAATATAATGGCATAAATTGAAGCTGTTATTATTATTACCAATCTGCAAACATTGAAGAACTTGATTGTTTTTAACTAGTTCGTTTATTTAGGTAGGCTCAGTTGTGTGTGACACTTTGCGGAGCCAAAAATCCGTATTTTTTTTAATTAACATTTTAAACAGCAGTAAATCTAGGTTAGTATTGGGTACCAATTACTAGTGGCGGGCTCGAGGTTAATGGGTTACAATTTCGATTGAAATGAGCTAGGAGGCAACAGGTTTCTGAAGCCAATACTTTCGAACGGTTGACCAAATTCTGGCTGGGCAGGGGCAAGTAGCACAGAAACAGGTGGATAATAAGACTGGGACACAATGGCTGGAAAATGTGCGGAAAGGAGGGGATGGTCACGTCAAACTCTAACATAAGACAAACAAAGGAATTCGTAGATCGCTTGGGAAGATCACGGGTTCCCAATACATCTCTTACTTCACGGAAGGGTTGTCTACCTCGGGCCAATAGGGTATCCAATAGTCGTGCTCAGGAGCCGTCATTACCCGGGCAATGCCAACCTGCGTGATCGATGTCATCATAACCGGTTCTGCACCTACATATATTGCTGTCAACGAGGTTTATTCTGTAGAGATGTGCGTTTAACGAGTAGTGGTTGGAAATAAGTCTTGACATCACGCAAATGAATCCCCGACTTACATCCAGACCTTTGTACCACGCTCTCGAATAAACATTTGGAGTAATGGAATGTAACCACCGCCCAAGAGAGTTACTTGTCCAATCGTTTTGCCAACTTAGAAGAGAACTCTGACGTACTAATGGGAAAAAAAACATCAAGTTAAATTCTTCTATCATTATTGCTTCAATGGGTTTAATGAACTTACGGGAATCACTAATATCGCCTATCGATTTTATCCGTTTGTTGATGATTTGGTGAGCCCAGTGTAAATAATGGCGGTTCACTTCATAATCAATGTTTGGAGCCGTTTTAGCTCTAATGCAACTTCATGCAGAAAAACACCGTTTAAACACTTAACACTAGCACATAATAATTTATTCAAACTGAACTTAGACCACACAACTAGCACATTTATTAAATAGTAGTTTTACTTAAAATTAAGGCAATACAAAATCACATAGTGATGTTTCACTTTCCTTGATCTTCGACCGTCTTCGATGCGAATAGTAGTAGCACTGATCTGTTGTAGCTACGATGAGGATTCTATGACCTGCTGGGTGTTCATTGGTGTCGGGTGTCCATCGCCGTTCTCACTCTCCTTATCAGATCAACATTTGTAGTGGTAGAACGTTCACTGAGCATGCCGTAGGTATTGAAAGTAGTGGTCACTCATCAATCCATTCTTTCTCCCGTATGACTCGCTGTGTCACGTCGATCAAGTACTGCTATCCAGGACAATTTGCATATTACATGCAAACATCCTGCCTCCCTCAGAAATAACCATTTCTGCAGATTGCTGCTAATGTTGTTGTGACGACTGTTGGTGATGCTGATGAAGACTGCTCCTGGCTGGCCTTGCGGTATATAATCCCTCAGTTAGAATGGTGAGATGATACATGTGAAGAAAAGACCCGGTAGATCCGGAGAAAATAGCTGGACAGATTGGACAGGTCCTTACCTTGGACCCAAGGATATTGGGCCTTGTATTTATTTGTTCTCTCCGGATGATGATGTGCCAACATTGATGCTTGCGATAGCCGCACCGCCGTTAGATCCTTTGTCGTCATAGAGTGAAGATGCTACCGGTAGAAAGGAAAGTTTTGCGACAGGACGAGTGATGAACCCACGTGGTGTTTGAAGTGTAACAACACGCACAATACCGTCCTTGCCGGGGTGAAGTTCGTGGATCCTGCCAGTCGGCCATTGCATTGATGGTAGATTCTCCTCCTTGATGATCACAAGACGATTCTTCTCTATTTTTACCGGAGGATTGCACCACTTGGCTCTGAGCTGCCATCGATTCCAAATTTTCTGGAACATCTTCTGCGTCTGCTGCCACTGAGTCAACCGATTGTACGGGACCGAATCGAGGTTGACGTCCGGAACAGCCTTCAATGTCGAGCCCACAAGGAAATGACCCGAGGTAAGAGGATCGAGGTCAGAAGGGTCGTCGCTTAATGAAGTGAGTGGACGGGAGTTTAGACAACATTCAATTTGAGCTAGAAATTGTCTCCATATCATCGTACGCCAACACTCGAGAACCTAGTACCCGAGTAAAATACTTCTGAGCTGATTTGATCGCCACCTCCCAAAGTCCGCCAAAGTGAGATCCTTTGGGAGGATTAAAGTGCCAACGGATTCCGTTTTCCGTACACTCTCGAGCTACCTGGTCATTTGTGTTCCTTGCTTCTCAAAAGCCGCTTCAGCTCATTCGCTGCACCCACAAAATTCTTCCCATTGTCTGAGTAGGCGTAGGCGTCTGAGCACAGCCCACGGCGTGCCACAAACCGCCGGAAAGCTTGCAGGAACTTGGCAGTAGTCAAATTCACAACCGCTTTCGTCGCAGAACATACGAACACAGCTACGTATGCTTTGATCGGTGGCATCGGTGCATCGCGCCTGTGCCGTGGTTGGATGTAGATTGGTTCCCAAAAGTCTATTCCAACTTTAGAGAAGGGTCGTGATGCAGTCACACGAGCAGCCGGAAGCTCGGACATGAACTGTTCGATGAGCTTAGGTCGTGCGCGTACACAGGTGACGCATTTGTGTACGATCTGCCGAGCCACACTTCTTCCGCCCAAGAGCCAGTAACGGATTCGAATCGTATTGACCATCAGTTGAGGAGCAGCATGTAGTAGTTTCTGATGTACGATAGCAAGAGCAATGTCGACAAAGAGTGAGAGCCTGACAGCAGGATTGGTTGCTTGAAGTCTTCATGTTGTGTTGACTGGCCCAGACGACCACTGATCCGGATGATTCTATCGCTGGGAAAGATCATTGGATGGAACCATTTCAGTCGAGAGCTTTTCGAAATTGACGTTTCCGCTTCCATTCGCTCCAATCGCTTCCGTTCTCCAATCGCTTCCATTCATCCGAAAAGCATTGTTGCTGCAGTAATCGTATGAGTGCGTGTTCAGCAGATTTTAGTTCATCAGTCGTGAGGAAGATGAATATCCGATCTTCCTTTCGTATTAGCAAAAATGAAAAGAAGCGTCGCCAGTAAGCAGTAATTTGTACCATTTTCGAGTAGTTGGAGAATTTAGCAACGTATTCATCGATGTCATCGATGTTGCAATTATCAGTCGATCCGCACTGCTGTCCAGGAACAGGCCAATACTCTTTTTCTTTCTGCAACCATTCTGGACCTCTCCACCAGAGTGTGTTGTAGATGATATCTGACGCCAAGCAACCACGAGATATCACGTCAGCCGGGTTTTCCAGTCCTGCGATGTGTTTCCAAGTACAATGCTGCCTTGCATGCTGAATCTTGGACACCCTGTTGGCAACACAAGTAGTCCAAGTGGACGGAGTGACCTCGAGCCAATTGATGACTGTCGTGGAATCAGTCCAGTAGATAGTAGAGAACGTCATCTGAAGAGAAGCGGCGATTCGTAGATATAACTCGGCGAAGAGTAGAGCTCCAAACAATTCGAGCCTGGGTGTGCTTTGTTTTTTCAAAGGTGCGATTCTGGACTTCGACGTCAGAAGAGCGATTTTGATTTGTCCATAGTTGTCGATTGACCTCAAGTAGGCACAGGTGCCGTATCCGATGTCGGAAGCATCCGAGAACAGGTGAAGTACAATCTCGACTGATTTCGGGAGAAGAACAAAGCGATCAATTCTCAATTCGTTAAGCGCAGGAAGATTGGAGTGATCGTTGATCCATTTATCCCGAAGACTTGATATAAGCTCTCGATCCCACTCCCAAACCGTTCCATTTTCGTATCTGAGTGTCCACAGTGTTTGCATGAACGCCTTGGCCATTACGACGACTGGACCGACAAGTCCCAAAGGATCGAAGAGCTGGGCAATGTAGGACAGCGTTAGACGTTTCGTGAGTACGGCGTTTGGTGGTAGAAGTAGAACGATTTTGTACTTGAGACGATCGGATGCTGGTTCCCAGTGCAAAACGAGCGTTTTGATCGTTTGATCACGATCGAGATCGATGGAATGCTGAAGAGCACGGTTTTCATGCGGGACGCCCTCTAGAACGGTCTCACAGTTTGATGCCCATTTTCTTAGCTGGAAGCCTCCCCGGGAAAGCATGGCGTCGAGTTGCTCCGGAAGCTTGATTGCTTCTGCTACGGTTGCTGCTCCAGAAAATAAGTCATCGGCATAAAAATCCTTCTCGACGACCTTTGCTGCTATTGGGAAATTATCGGCCTCGTCACTAGCTAGCTGCTTTAGGACACGTGTCGCCAAATAAGGAGCCGATGCAGTCCCGTGCGTGACGGTCTTGAGAACGAAAGTTTGTAGTGGTTGGTCCGTAATACTTGGCGATACATTTTTTCGGCGTCTGGAATTAGGATGACTTGTGGGTTCGGGAACGCATAACAATCGATCGCAAATCGTCCTGTACGACCGGACCGACAAGAAGAGCGTCGTTGAGTGAAATTCCCGAGCTCGTCTTGCTAGACGCATCGAAAACGACGCGTAGCTTCGTGGTCGTGCTGCTCTCTTTAATCACTGGATGATGTGGTAAATAGTACTTCGGATGAAGCTCATCTCCGAAGTCACTGAGTGGTGCCATGTGGCCAAGTTGCGCATACTCAGCCATGAAATCCCGATACTGCTGAGCGATCGAAGCATTACGAGGCAGCCGATTCTCCAACAAGCGAAAACGATGCAGAGGCGATTTCTTGTTGTCACCCAACCGCTGAGTTACAGTTTCTTTGAAAGGGAGTCTCACCATGTATCGACCCGACGAATCACGTGCAACAGTACGCTGAAAGAACTCTTCGCAGGCAGTTTCGTTCGGGGAGTAATTCGTAGCAGATGGGTCTTCCTCAATTTTCCAGAACTTCTCCATGTCGTTGTGTAGTTCGGCTATCGTTGCAACATTGCAGCGAACTGACCTTTCTGGATAGCCCTGAGAAGTTTTTCCTGATACCACCCAGCCAAATACCGAGTTGGTGAGCGACGGAAGAGAATCTCCAAGCAAAATGCGTCCTGGAACAGAGAGTAGATCGAAGAATATTTCTGCCCCCAACACGATATCGATAGTGCTCGTTTTGAAAAAAGCCAGGATCGGCAAGAAATGCTCCAATGATCGATGTCCAAGTTGACCGATGGCAGATCAATAGTGACCTTGGGCAGAATAAGCAAATCGACGCAGGTAAAGTAATTCGAATTTCGGGATTTGATGACGGCTCGAAATTGGTGCTTCACATTAGCAGAGGACTTTCCTATTCCAGATATCGGCACATTGACTCTCCTTCGTGTAACAGTCATCGCCTGAGATAACTGTGTAGTGGCGAAGCAACATTCGCTCCCAGAATCCAGTAGAGCTCGTGCGAAATGTTGTGACATGTGAAATTTATATTGTCTTGGTTTGCGTCTCACCACGTTTAACAGATCTGGTCGCCCGTTTGACAGATCGAACTGCTCATTTGACAAATTGAATTGCGGACAAACGAAACGCTATGTGTCCGACACATAGATATCATTTGTTGATCACATTGTAAAAATTCATGAGTGGGACACATAAAAACAATATTTGAAATTTTATTAGTGCAGGAACCGAAATTTGCATGATTTTTTTCGTAGTGTGCAGAGCGAGAGCTTCCTGGTAAATAAATCGATTTTGTTTTTCGCTCTCCAATTTCTATGAAAGTTCGAATATTTTTTTGGCATTTCGTGCTGTGATTTATTGGAAAATAACGAATATACCATTTTAAAAAAATAGTCGAGAGCGAGGTCGTGAGTCAAAATGGCGAAATACCAGCACAACTTATTGGTTCATTGCCTCTTGCGAGCGAAATTTCACGGAATTCTTAGAGATAAAATCAAAAATGTTTATTTTTTCGGTTTTTGCACTCTTAGAAAAATTCTTGTACATACTTAAAAGTAACTATTTTTACACGAGACGTAATCCATCTTTGACGTAAATTATGGAACGTAAACAAACATGTCATGTTAAATTAAGTGTTCCCATACCGAAACATACACTCAAAGATAAATGAAATCAAAAAAGCTTAAAAAGTATGCAGATTCCCGCTTCACCTTATTGAGTCCGAGCCATGATTACTTCGGCAGTAGTCATGCATGATTAAAATCGAAATAATCTTTCCAGTTTTAAATTTTATTCTTTGCCAGTACTGATATATAATCAAACAAGATTTAAATTCAATCAAAAATGATTAAAATAGAATAAAAAATGATTAAAATTTATTCAAAAAAAGATAATCTACAATCTAATCAACCATGATTAAACTAGGATTAATATCAGATGCTTATTTTTTAGAAAGAGGGGATTAATTTTTAATCATTTGATATGATTAAACCACCTACAAACAGACATAACACTCACAATCACATTCAGCGTCAATTTTGTCATAAAGTTGAGTCATAACAGATGCCAAAAATTGCTTAATCAAACGTACTTTTCGTCGAGCAACGAACTTTTCAGTCTGGGAGCACTTAATATGACATGACATGTTTGTTTACGTCTAATTTTTTATGTCAATGTTGGATTCCGTCACATTTTAAATTAGTTATTACTAATCGTGTGGGCTGGAACTGGTCAGACGAGTTATAGAGAGGATAGAATCGTCCAAATCTAAAAGTACATCTTGAAGCAAAAGCAGAACTGCTGTATAGTATTTCAGAAGAATTAAATCTTTTCATCATGACATCATCATGTCAAAATTCCCTGAACTCGACTAAAGCATGTTCATCAAGCATAAAGCATGAATAATCGAATTAGTCAAGGTTGCTCATTAGTGTGAACAGAGCCGTGTTTCACCCCGCAACCCATAATGTCATGTCGCGGTAGTTATCCTCATCCATTAGTTCAATAGTTCCAACAACTCTAAAACCGAGCACAAAGTGTGATGATTAGCACGAGCCATTTCAACTCGTCTCGCTTGACTTTGTCGTTAGAAATTTATGACAGCAGGGTGTGATTATTAATGTTAATGAGTTGAAAAAGCTTTTCCATTTCCAGCCTCCCTACAGTCCCACTTTCTCTGTCCCATCGTTCATACTTTCCTTCATCGTCTGACGATGATGATGATGCTGATGACGATACTGTTGGTGGTGACTTTGTAGCCATCCGAAGCAGTGCCATCACAACAACCCAATAATGTTATGTTTAATCAAATTCTGTGGCTTTTGAAGCTTTGTCACTATGTTCCATCACCACTCAGGGCCGGAACACGATAATAAGCTTCGCGTTGTGGTTTTGATCCAAATGCGATATCTTTCTCACTCTCTCGCACACAGGCACACTCATGTATGTTTCATGACGTGTGGTTGTACTGAATTATTGCAAGTTTTATCGAGGTTTTAGAACCCTCATAAAACCAAAATTGTTTCTTGGCTGCTCTCAGCTGGATGTTGACGGTTTAAAGTCTTCGAATCTTGCAATATTTATTACACATCTTTATTTAAGCTGGTGAAATTTTGTCGGACATGACTTTCAGGTAATCCATTCCCTCGACAGCAATGAATATAACTCAATCAAAAACCTCGGTACCAGCATGAACTCGTTACGCAAACTCTTCTCTAATGTTAATTTGACCATTCCTTTACTGTCCACTTTTTTATGAATAGTCGCTTGGGGACACTTTTCAGCTTTGTCCTCCCCGAACGAAACGAGGCGATAAGGAAAACATGTCCGCTGGAGACAGAAAAAGAACAAATGTGAAAATGAGGGAATCACGGTTTTTTTTTCTCTGCTCTGCGGCAAGAGCAGCTAAGGGAGCAAGGATAAGCGAAAAACTCGTACCCTAGTTGTAACCATCAACCCACAGCAGAAAGAAGAGAAAACATCAGCGCATTTAATCAGCGTAAATTGTCACCTCGGTTCGTGCGGTTAGTAAACATTACATGGCACACTGAATTTGGTC
This sequence comes from Ochlerotatus camptorhynchus, assembly GCF_037179485.1. NCBI lineage: Eukaryota > Metazoa > Arthropoda > Insecta > Diptera > Culicidae > Ochlerotatus > Ochlerotatus camptorhynchus. The sequence continues at coordinate 44,339 of NW_027040941.1, read as the reverse complement.
AAAAAGCAATGGCCATCCATACAAGGACTAATGAACATCCCGGTGAGACTAAAATTTAAGTGAAAATAGTCATCTGTGTTGTAAAATTTAACTTATTGGTCTCACAACGGAATGTCGAATGCTGAGCTCCATTGTCGATGTCACTAGAAGCCAAAATGAAGTCACTTGAACTAACAAATGGCCACCGAAATCACACTGTGTGAAGTTCCCAGCATTATTCCAGCGAGACTCCTCTCATGCATGTGCAAAACGGTTAAACGAGTATTCAGTTATCGCAAGTCACGACAATTAGGTATTTATACCGTGCAGCAGCCCTTTCCCCTCCTCCATTGTAATCACACAATTACATCGAGTAAATGAGCACATTCCCAGCGAACGCGCGGTGGACAAACACTCAAAACCCGTAAGTTTTTGCGCTCTGCATTAAATGCTCATTTGAATAAATTTCCAATCCCATTCTGCTCCTGTTCACGAATTCCCCAGTTGACCGTCCTCATCGTCGTTCGTGCTACAGCTCGACGGGTGGACATATCATCCTGCAGCATGTTTGTTTTTCTTTTTCTGCCACCACAACAGTCGCTAGTCCTAGTAGGTAGTGGTCCCATTTCGCTCGCTTTCGTGATGGTGCCTAGTCTGTCGGTCGCTGCGGATGGGAGAAAATGTAAAAATAGCTAATTTAAGGATTTTATTTGCTTTTAATTCTTGCCTCAGTTTATGTTTAATACATTTAGATAGCCGTGGCGCGAACGACGAGCATGGGAATCTCATTTGCACTTTTCTAATTTTTTTGGATGGTTTCGAGTTTTGGGAGACGTTGGACGCTTATTTTCATCTGAAATGCGGCTTTTGCAATTTCATGAGAAACGTTTCATCTGGATTTGTGGATTTTAGTACGGGGAACCGACGAGGAAAGGAATGAATTAAACATGAATCTTTTTGATTTCCAGACGCCCGTTGGCAGAACCTAAACAATAACAATCCATCCTTAAAGCGATAGGCAGGTCAACGATTCAAGAAGTGCAGCTCTAAGCTCTAGTCTTCAAGACAGGCTGGGGATTTTGAACGAAAATGTAATTGGAAAATAAATCGTTCTGTATGTTGGGAGACGTTGAGGAACACTGAGATTATCGCGATTGGCAAATCAAAGTTGGTACTCGAGGAGAATAGAAGAATTATTAAAGTGATGATGGTTTCAAAATTTTACACGGTGAGGCATACGAGTTCAATCTTAAAATGCTTAATGCTTAAGAGTTTCGAAAAATTTAAAGGATTAATCATGGCTTCCAAGCTTTCACAACCTAATAGGTACATATCACTAAAGAAATCCATCGTAGGTTTAAGGAAAGACATAGCATTTCTTAAGAAATGCCGAAAATTAAATCTAACACCTATCAGTCATAAAATTAAGGTTAAGACACCAACTCCCTTAAAAGTAGTTCGTAAGATGGAGTCAGAATTTATAAAAGCGAGCATTCAGAGTCTCTACTCAAAGTTGGAAACAAAGTCGTTGGAATGTTATTCCCTGCATTTGAAATTGGCCAAAGAATTCACAATTGAATTTCCACTGTTTTTGACTAAAGTAAAAGTATTGGAGGACTGCGAGGAAAAAAGGAAAAGAAAGTTACATAACAACAAACTGAGGTCCCTACAATACTATTTGAATTACACAACACAACAGATAGACCAGAAATCACACAGTTCAGTTAACACAGCTGTGGTTCAATCCGTCGAAGGTTTTGTGGTGAATCGCTCGACGCAGCAGTTCTCAGAAGAACAATTGACACTTCTCAACAAGGGATGAGGGTATGCGATCTCCTCAAAACCTGACGTGGAAAAGACCATCGTTGACATGGAGACTGCAATCACTCACACACTTCCTATTCAATTACACGAGACTGCCAGGAATATTATTTCAAAGACAATACAAAACGGAAAGGGACATTCACTTAATAAAACCGAAAAAGAGGAAATTCGAATTCTCAAAGAACTAAAAACAAAGCCGGTATTCTACACAAAAGCGGACAAAGGTAATGCAGTAGTGATTTTGGACAAAGAGGACTATGACAATCGGATGACGGAAAAAATTACTAATGGCCCATACAGACAGTTGAGGATTGACCCGCTCCCATCTATAGTTAAACATGTGGATAAAACGTTGAAAGAGTGCAAGGCGTTTATTGGCAACAGTACGAATCAATTGAAAGTTTCAAACCCTATTCTACCTAGGATCAAAGGTTTACCAAAGATTCACAAACCAGGAAACGAAATGAGGGAGATTATCTCGGCTGAAGGATCCCCCACTCATAAGCTTGCCAAATGGCTAGTGAAGGAATTTCAAAATATCCTAAACCCTTTTCCACTCGCTCAGTTAACAGCACACAGGAGTTCGCAAGTCAGCTTCAGGCATCAGGAGAGATTCGGGAAGATGAAGTCATGGTTTCATTTGATGTCACAGCACTTTTTCCGAGTGTACCAGTAAAGGAAGCCATCAGCCTTTTAGAGCTTCTGAAGCAACGTAAGGATTCTACTTGGAAAAACAAAGTTCGGTCATATCTCAAGCTTACTCGTCTTTGTATGAAGATCTGCAGTAGGATAAATCAGCTGAAGTCACTGTTAGGATCAACTAAAGATTCAATAAATGTCTTAGGGAAAGCCGGAGTCTACAAAATCTCTTGTCCAGATTGCAATAAAATCTACATTGGTCAGACGAAAAGGACTTTAGAAACAAGGTTTAAGGAACACATCGCAGAGGTAAAAAAGGCTAACAAAGAGATGGATAAAGGGCTTCATTATGAATTTAAATCCAAGGTTGCAGAACATATCGTTAAAAAGGGACACAATTTGACTAAGGAAAACATTAATATCCTGCGGACTGTATCTTCACCTTGGAAACTAGACGTAGCCGAAAGTCTAGAAATATTTAAACATAATCCATCAACATTGCTTAATAGAGATCAAGGAAACGGATACTCGAGACTCTTTAGCATGCTACCTAAAACAACACATCGTAGCATGCATCTACCTGTTGGAGACTTAATTTAGGTACCTGTTTAGGTAAATTTTGACATGGCAGTGGATACCTGCTGATTTTTAGTACCTATTGATTAGTATATAACTCGTAGATTAAAGATGGATTCTTCAGCACTTGGCACTTGGATACTTGGCACTGATGAAGTCTGCAAGTAGTAGACGAAATACGCGTATCTGTCAAAAGATAAGCAATTATAACGGAATTAAAAGGAAATAAACCAACCCACTCAAAGCTCTTCTTAAAATGCTTTTATTTTGCAAATGGAGCAGTTTATTTAAATCTGGTTAATGCTACGTTAGTAGAAAGCTTAATTACTACTCAATAGAGGTATAATATAGAAAAAATAATTTCTTTTCAGATTTTAGGTGTGTACTAAGATTTCAGCTTTTCTACCACTGTTTTCGGTTAATTTACAATTTTACATAAAAAGATAATAGAAAGACTTTTGAAGTTTAGCAAGACACACGCTTTTCTTTTAAAATATCGTTTCTTCCTCTATTTTAGAAGGAGTTATCACCAAATTTAATTGCAAAAGTGAGTGAACTTAAATAAGTTTAACTTAAGATAAAGAAAAAATGTATCTCCAGTTTACCCATATAATATACACTAAAGTATGCCCTTTCAAAAGGTGGCTAAAAATGACTGTACGTTTGCCCCATTTTGAGTGGCTGACATTTGAAAAGAGCCTATTTTGTATAGAAAATCTTCAATATCTTTTCATAGTCGAGAGATACAGATTTTATTTGTTAAACAAAGTTGTGTATTTTGACTAGTTCCCTTAAAATAGTTTTTACGAAAAATTTGAAATAAAAAAGTAAGAGCTGAAAAACTGATTTTTTTGGGTACACCCTAACGCAGTTCAGAAAAATATCTCTAAAATGAAAACGTTATGAAATACAAAAAAAAAACTTTTTTCAACAAAGTTGCTTGAAATTAACTCACCAAGAACTTCTTTGAACAATGTGTGTCTTTATTTTTTTAAATAAGAAAGTTAATTTTTGGATTTCAAAAAATTAAAGGATTACCCTAATGTTTGAAGGCACCAAAACAAGGATAATTGACGGGCGGTAGTGTCGCTCTGCAGCGTTGGTGGCAGTGATGGATGCGACGATGGTGGAGGCTATGGACCCAGCGCTCAACTGCGCCTGTTCACTATTCGGCGTCGTCGACCGCCGACGCTGTACCATGAGCAGCAGGGCGTGTTCTTGAACCGCCGGGAAGCCTGGCTATGGCGATATGACCTTGTTAGTGGGGTCGCCCGGAGCCAGTAGAGGCCGACGTTGTCCGATGGTGTGACGAGGGACTAGCGGACCGCGCTATGGCGCCGGTGGAAGGCCGGCGGGAGGGCGACCGACGAACGGGCAATCCGTGGAAGTAGAACCGGGGATGATCGCTGTACCTGGCCGGTACGTGGGCCGCTTGGCCTTGTAATAGCGGTGGTTGGCGGCCCCAATGGTCGACTTGCTGCTGGAACTAACAGTCCGCGCTTTCACGGCAACGAGAGGCCAATTCTTGCTAGGCGCTTCGGTGACGACCCGACAAGCACAGTTGCTGAATAACTTTCGGTCCGATAACCCGGAGATGATTAGACGGCCGTACTGATACCGGACACTTCACAAACCGCGTGGGTCGAAACGGGGGTCTTGATCCCGAAAACGTCTGGTTTTTCTCCAAATTTCATTCGTCCTCGGCAGAGGCTCGTCACTTACTGATCTTGTCGCTCAGTCGGGATCTCTCTCCTCCGTTCTGCTTCGACCAGTCGTTTGCGATCCTCTCCATCCGCCCACGATCGTAGGTAGGGTAGAGCGCTATCAGCTACCTACTGCTATCAGACGGCACAAGCGATCCACACCGTCGGGCGTTGATCGCCCCCACTTCAAATCGACCGTTAGCTACACTAACAATTTTATTTGCCCTACTCCCCACATCTAAAGATGGAAAACAAAATGTTACCTGCCGGTAACAACTGCAAAATTCTCTTTGTCGACTTTCTCTTTGCATCCTCACTACCAGCTATGTTCAGCACACAAATCGATGAAAGAAGCTCTTAGCCATAGCTTCTAATACGACAAACACAACAAGAAACGGTTCTGTACCCAAGGTAATAACGAAAGAGAAAGTCGATGAAGAGAATTGATCAATGTTACTTGCAATGCAATGCATTGTTCAGCTAATCATCTTCACACAGAAATTCAAAACAACCCAAAATTAAGTTCTTTTCACTCATCTCCCATGTTCCGTACAATAAGCCAAATTTGGGTAAACCGGCTCAAAGTAGTTTGCATTTAAGCACGGCAAAAAAAATTACCCATCGCTAAGTTATTTTCAATTTTTTCTACCCAAAATTAAGTTCAATTAACTCAAATTTGGGTATATCGCATATTACTCAATTTTGGCTTCTCGTACGGAACTAGACGGTTGAGTCGAATCTTTCGTTCTATTTTTGACAACAATAGCGAGAGAAAATGAAACGGGCTGAGGTCAAATAACTCAAATTTGAGTTTAAAAAACCCAAGCGGTGGGTAGTTTTGTTTTTCTGTGCAAGGTAAGAAAAAAGTACCCAACGGCCAGTTCACTTTTACCTACTTTTGACTCCTTTTCTCAGGGGGACCCTATCCCTGTCAACCACATATAGATGCACCATAGATCACATGATTTTGACATTTTTGGACAATCTGACATTTTTGGGCATACTGACAGCGGTAAAACTGATGGAGGTACTACAGAACAAAACAGCTTACTCTTTCACACTTGCACCGCAGTGTTGAATGCAAGAAAGAGTAGTTTGTTGCAGTCATCCTCAGCCACTATATTCATCACATTGATGTGAGCTCCGCCGAAATGCGTGTTTGTTGCCCCCGTGCCTTTTCTCCTTCTAATGTTGTCAAAAACGGAGGAATAAACCGCCCAACAGGGGTAGTAAAGTGTGGGAACCTGGGGGGGGGACGTGCTGTCAAATCAGCCTACTAATCATTCTTGTATGAAACTGGCTCCAAACGTAACCAATCGCTGTAGGTTTCTTATGGCTTGTTTACGTTTGGAACCAGTTATGCGAGGCATGCGAGGTAGGCGACGATTGTTCGTATTTGACAGCCACCTCCCCCCCTTGGTGGGAACCCAACGTTGAGTATAATCATGTCGACCTACTTTTGGGTACAACTAACTTACTTTTGGGTAGAAAGCTACACTCAAAATAATTTTCACTTCAATGCTACGTGAAAATATACGTAGATTTTTTCCATCGTACTTTTAACGTAAGAACTATATGATTCTCATGTAGGGGCACCCATTTCATGAAGCTTAAACGTCACAGGATTATCACGCAGAAGTTACGTGATACTGTCGATAGATTTCATAGTGGTTTCTTATACCATTATTTGTACTGCTGTTGGCTGCTTTTTCTTAATTTAAATGCTTATTACAACAAAATTCATGAAACTTCTCTGTTCGCCTTAAGCGCCCATTACACATATAAATATATTGACAATAAATTGACATACTGACAATATTTTTGAAAAAGGTGATATTGAAGACGATGATTGAAGACAAGTATTGACGAAACGCTTATTTTAATTTCACTTTGTCAATACTCAGAATGAATTGACAAAAAACCGTCAATTTTGCAATCAATATCATCAATATACGAATATTGACAACATTAATGGCAATACGTTAGAAGCCTTCTTATCTCAATGTATTAAAGTCAATATTATCTGTCTCAATTTCCCCACACAAGAAACATGGATCAGCGAAAGAAAGTGTGTTTAGAGTTAATGTTTGAATTCGGGTCCAAACAGAAACGATTGCTGGACCTGTATGTATAGAAAATACTAGCTACACACTGAATTCGGATCACCCGAAGTTTTACCGGGTTTTTGAACAGCTGAAAAAGTTGGTAAAATTTCTAATGACCTCGAAGGAAATCAATAAAACCGACAAATTTGATTTGTATCATTAAATGGAGTTAGTCCATACATTTTCGAAATAAATTTCCAAATTTTTAATTTTTTCACTGATTTGTAAACTTTTACCGAACAGTTCCGTAGTTAAAAAAATACCAAACAGCGGAGTTCTGGCTTAGAAGATATACATAGAAACCAATTTCACCCAACATTTACTTATACTTGTACATTTTATATTATTTTTTTTAGGATTTTTAGAATCAATAGTGTTTAATAATGATCTATTCCAGGTCTATTCTTAAGTTCTCATATAAATTTAAAAGAATTTGTTTACAGAATGATGTAAGAACTAGGTGATTGATTATAGCTTCCAATTTTATTTTTGATATGACTGATAGGACACGTTAGGACAGTAATGTTTACCTAATGTTATCCATACAAATCCAGTATTTTATGATCACTTATGACCGCCACAATCTGGCAGAGTTTCTGGTAGGGAACATAAGATTTGAAGTTTAGCTTGTGGCGTTTGACGTGTAAACGATCAAATGTGAACGTTTACACGTCAAACGACACAACCTAAACGTCAAATCATATATTCCCTACCAAAAACTCTGCCAGATTGTGGCGGCCATAAGCACTCGTAAAATGCTGGATAATGCTTAGTTTTATCATAATGATACACAAGTTTTATCATTTATTAACTAACGATCAGAATGCACGTCTTTTAAAAAGTTAATTTAGGTCATATAAACTGTATTAATGGCCACACATATAGTTTATTAATTAACATAGGAAGTACCGTGAACGTGAGCTGTAATTCCGCGGCGTGTCATTCAAATACCAAATTGGAATATCAAATATTGTAACTGTTTGACAGGACACAGAAAATGCACAGGACCACAGATCACATGACATGTACTTTCAAATTGTTCGAATTTAATCAAATCGATTGTCGAGTGCACGGAATTACTACATTTGAATAACCCACGCTCACGGTACGCAGTTTCCCAAATAGAAACTATCATGTTGATGTTTTGGTAAACACTCATAAATGAAAATCATGCGTATAATAATTAATTTACGTTACGTGTAGGTATGTGAAACGCTGGTAGTATTTATTTTATTTTCTAGTAAAAAAAATAACATGATTATGCTTGTGAGAAAATGTGCATCCATATAAACAAAGCCTGGGTGATCGGTGACTGTAAAAAGATACATTTTTTATTTAGTTTGAAATCGATTTTATATCACACACGAATATTTAAACAAATGGCAACACTGCATCCCTCGCTGCATGCACGAAGGTGCTTTGTGAGTCAGTCGATCTAAATGACGTACGTGCTCCCTCCTCTAGGGAGGGGAAGAATATTGACGAAGTGAAATGCAAATAACTTTTTCAACAATACTCGTCAGCAATCCATCGTCATCAATATTACCTTTTCAATAATATTGTCAGTATGTCAATTTATTGTCAATATATTGATCCGTGCAACGAGCGCTTAAGCGTGTTATCATTCATGTTGTATATATTTATGCATTGATAATGTTGTAAGGAAAATTGACAATACGATGTTTGTCAATAAATTGACATGTGTAATGGGCGCTTTAGAGCATTCAATTTATTATAAACAAAAGAAAAAAAAACATTGCTATAAAACCCAATCAGGAACTCGATGTTTGGTCAACGTGCCTCCATGGGACGATTGCACTTCCCGGCTTCGTGATAGCTTTGCCTCCGTTTGAGCTGCCTATGACTGGTAATACTTCCCGTTCCGGTGAGGAGTCGTGAGCTGTAAACTCGACTGCTGCAGTTGAGCAAAGTGGAGGTGTTTGTTGAAGTGCAGGAGCCGTGCATTTTTGCTTCCGTGGCTATCGATTATCACGCTGATGGTATGTCAACTGCTTTTGCTGCTTGCCATCTTCAAATAAACTAATCAAAAATCGAATATTTCACAGCATAATTTAAATCTCATACTTACGTTTTTACCAGTCAAAAATACAACAGTAACACATCTACATCTTTACACTCATGCCGCCATGTTGAACACCCAACTGAGTGCCCTACTTTTTTCAAACGTGGAATTCACTTAAGACTTACGTGAAACGCACATAGATTCTAGGTATGTGGAAATCACATAATGTTCATTGGATAAATAAATGGGTGTGATTGGAATTTATTTTAACTTTCAGGTGGCGTTGCGTAGATTTTACGAGAGTCCGTAAAGTAGACTGAAGTGGAAAAATTGAAACGTTACGTGGTTTTTCACGTAGTATTAAAGTGTGGATTATTTTAAGTGTAGTAGAAGATTCCATACACTAATAATAATACAAAGCTACTTTTTATGTGTCCCACATATGAATTTTTGCAATGTGATAAACAAATGATATATATATATGCCGGACCGAGGGGGACGACTCTATCTACGATGCAGAAAAGATTGTGTTTTGCTGTGGCTAGCTGCGCACACGCTGAGTAGATAGAAAGAAGATTGATAACGATTCTGAAGATTTCCTGCAAAAAGATGATGAGCGATGCAAGTAGATGCGACAAATGAAAGAAGATTTTTCGAAGATTGATTCGCTAGTGTGAGATTTGTTGAGCATCCAAACTTGAGATTTAGATGTGTCGCCTCCCTCGTGCCGGACACATAGTTCTTATGTGTGCACATACAATTCATGTGTAACCACACATACAATTCATTTGACTCATAAATATCATGTGTACTTCTGAGTGGATTCTGTTTATGTGTGGAAACATGAAAATCATGTGGAATTTAACATGGAAATTCGCCAATAAAAATGTGTCGAATTTTAGGAGTGTACGAATTGCACACAAGTAAATGAAAAGTACTACATATGACCCGCTTTACCTACTTTTGAGTTCCTGCACTATAAGGTGATCCAGGAGACGTTTCTCACTGGAACTGACAGCTAGAAATCTAGAGTGTGTGAGTGTTCTGGTGTCAATGGTGCTGAATGTAAAAATAAACAAAGCAGAAATTAATATGAGAATAAACTGCCAGTTCTACTGTGATGTGTCAAAAGTTCTTGGTAAACAAAAAAGTCAGCTGATCGCATCTGTCTCGTAGACAGCCTTATAGCATAGAGGTAAATCTAAGACCAGAACGTCCCGAAGAAACGTGCTCAACTTTTTGGCTCAGCTCTGGTACTATCTTCGGTCCCAAGCTAATCGATGCACCCCTCGAAACATAGGAAAATCCACGAGCCCCTCATTGTATCTGTCAACATTTCATAGCGAATCAAAACAAACATAGTGTAGTACCAGAATTTCGACTAGAATGGGGTATGTTAATCGATTTGCTTGGGACCAATAGGCTAGTCAAGTAGTTAGCCAACTTAAAATCGTTAGTTTCCACCCGTTGCTCGAGGGGGACGACTCTATCTACGATGCAGAAAATATTGTGTTTTGCTGTGGCTAGCTGCTCGCACGCTGAGTAGATAGAAAGAAGATTGATGACGATTCTGAAGATTTCCTGTAAAAAGATGGTGCGCGATGCAAGTAGCTGCGCGAAATGAAAGAAGATTTTTTGAAGATTAATTCACTAGTGTGAGATTTTTTGAGCATCTACAATTGAGATTTAGATGTGTCGCCCCCCTCGCGGTTGCTTATAGTATCGAGATGAGTGAAAATAACTTACTTTTGGGTACCTTTTTCTAACCGTGTGACAAAGCAATGTTTGTTCTATGAGGTGGTGTAGTCAGATTCCATGGGTGTGTGGTCATTCGTGAGAAATCGAGGTTTAAAGTCATTGTTTACCTTCCGAGATAGACCCTTCCGACAAGTTTCCCTTGCATTGATAAAATATTGGTGACTTTTATTTAATTGAGGAAGGACTCAGTCAAACAAACAACATTGACTCTTGCTATTGTCGTTGACGGTGACCCTGTTGTTCCCCGAGCAGGAACGAATATCTCGATACCTTAAATTGGTATGGATGAGCCTGACATAAGAGGTAAAATACCAGGGGCGGGATGTGTTGTGAAATATGTCTACTGATCATCCATCAACGATATGTAAATAGGTAATGCGCAGTGAATTTGCCGTCTCTTTCATTCTTCCGCTTCTTAAATGGTTATACGAGTGTGACGTCCAACTCCGTCTTCCATTTAAACAACCGAATAACGATAGAGATGAAAAATTCACTGGTCCTAACCTGTTTACGCTCATTGATTTTCCATATGTGAATTTGGTTCCAAACATCAACAAACCATCGTTACTTGTTGTCGTTTGGAACCAGTTATGTGGGTGACCCCGGCGTAGCGGTTAACATCCATACCTCTCACGTCAAAGTCACGAGTTCAAATCTCACCCCCGGACAAGTCACAAATGACCCAAGTGTGTAAAATGACTATAAAAAAAAAAAAAAATGGAACCAGTTATGCGAGGTAGGTGACGATTGTTCGTATTTGTCAGTCACCTCCCCCCTTGTAAAATACCAGAAAATGATACCAATAAAATGTTCCAACAATACTATTCCAATACCCAATTATGAAAATACCAAAACAATGCCACATAGGTATTTTTTTTGCTTTCAAATATTAATTTTTGTTATTTACAAAGTATTTTGCATGTAATTTTTGGTATTATTCTTTAGTATTTTACCTCTTATCTCATGCTGTTCAATACCAAATTTTGTTATCAGATCAGAATTAGGTATTCATTACTTCTTTTCTCCTCCTCGGGTGTTTACTCCTATGAGAAAATCCATAAGCAAACGTCAGACTGTGCGTGAAACATGGCGGACTTTGTACACGGTAACCGCAAAATACCCAATAATGACTATAAAAGACTCGATATTGACTATACAAAGTAAGCATTTTCGAGGGAGACTGGCACTATTCATTAAATGAGTTAAAACATTATCCATTTATGAGTATTTGATACTACTTATTTTTGTAGTTGTAATCTGGGTACTGCGGAGTCTACCGATTTTGTTTGGCAAGCCAATGAAAAATTACTAGAAAATTGTCTCAAGTTTTTGTTATTCCTCAGTTGTATCCCGCCTAAAGCGCTGAGCCAGGAATGCTCGAGCCCCCATGACAATAATGTTTGATTCGTACCATCGTACCTGTTTCGCCAACGTATGTTTTATTGAAATTGAAAACCCGACTGAGTCATAAAATCTGTGCTGTTTCATATGCTTTCGTCGGTTTTTACTGTTGAGCTTACAAATAAAAATATGTTACGAAAAAGAATTTCTGATTTCTAAGAGATAAAAATTTTTGGCAATGGAACGTAACAGTAACTACTTTTGTAGCTTCTGAATGTTTGGCTCCCGTTTGACAGTTTACGCTGGCTACCAGTTGACAAGCACATTGGTTGAGTCCGCAGTACTCAGGTTGTAATTACTCATAAATGGGTAAAATTTTACTCATTTAGTTGGTAGTCCCAGTTTCCCTCTAAATGCTTACTTTGTAGTCATTATTGAGTATTTTGAGGTTACCGTGTACTATCCTTTCGCCACAGAACAGAAGGGAAATTTCGGATCAGAAAGTGGCTCCCACTATTCATTGGCGAACACTAGCACACCTAGCGGTAGAAGGCATCTTCTGCCTGCAGTTAAGATAGGAAGCATGCTATGATAGTGTGAGTGCGCATAGAAAGCCCGTGTGGAACGCTACCACAACGCATCGCTTGTTGAGCAGAAAAACATACCACTTTTTGATTCACCGATTTGTTTGCACTTTTCCTTCCGTTCTGTGCTTTCACTCCACACCCTATTTTGAGTCAACCCAGTGACTGACTAGACTCCACTTATTCTTGCGTCAAGCGTGGTGGTGAGATTAATCGCGTGAAGTTTTCGTATATTTTGTTATAAAATTCCAAGAAAAGGTTAAAATGTTTGTAAAAGGTAAAGAGTCAGTTTGTTAAAGTAGTGTAAATTTCTGTTTAATATCATGCACATAAATGGAGCGTCACATATCATATAAGTTTACATTATAAATCATGTAAAGTTCTGAGACATTTCATGCAATGTAGCAAATATTGTATACAAAAGCCCATATTTGTAAACAACATTGTTTACAAGTTGCTGAGGTGCATGGAATGAAATACAAGTTTACGTGAATGAATGTTTATATCACAATTGACAAATCAAAGTTGGCACTCGTGGAGAATAGAAGAACTATGGGAGTGATGATGTTTTAAAAATTTTACACGGTGAGGTATACGAGTGCAATCTTTAAATGCTTTTTTTTTGCAAATGGAGCATTTTATTTAAATCTGGTTAATGCTACGCTAGAAGAAAACTTAAGGACTAGTTAATAGACGTTTAATGTAGAAAAAATAATTTCTTTTCAGATTTTTATGTGTAGACATAGATTTCAGCTTTTCTACAACTGTAGCAGCAACCAGATTTAAATAAAATGCTCCATTTGCAAAATAAAAGCATTTTAAGATTGCACTCGTATATACCTCCTCCCCGTGGAAAATTCTGAAACCATCAACACTTTCATAGTTCTTCTAATCTCCACGAGTACCAACTTTGATTTGCCAATTGGCAAATCAAAGTTGGCATTCGTGGAGAGTAGAAGAGCTATGAAAGTGATGATGGTTTCAAAATTTTACACGGTGAGGTATACGAGTTCAATCTTAAAATGCTAATAATTTGCAAATGGAGCATTTTATTTAAATCTGGTTGATGCTACGTTAGTAGAAAACTTAAGGACTACTCAATAGACGTAGGGTATACGTCCCTAACCTCGGTCTAATATGCAGCCATCGATTACGTTTTTAATCATAACTCATCAATGAATTTACCTGCAAACGATATTCTACTGCTAAATGGTATGCTTAGATATGCTTATCATGTCGTTTGCTATCAGAAACCACGAAAAGTTGAAAAACTTACTTTTTTTAAGACAATAACTCACGAGGGAAATGTATGTAATATGGGTCTATTGTCCCCAAATTGGGTCTATTTATGGATGCAACTTCGTCCTATCTTGTTTGATCCTCAAAAAAACGCTCTTGGTAACGTTTTCTGATGTATTTTTTTTATCACTATCACTGTTAACTTAATGCTCTTCATTCCTCAAAACATTTCTTAGAGAAAATTTTACGAAAACTACATTAAATCACTCAATTTAAAAATTAAAAATTAAAAATTTCGCTTATCGTCTTTTGACCGCAGAATATCTAAATCAGAACATTGTGATGTTCATTATACAGGTTTGGCAGAAAAAATCTCCCTTCCTGTTCGTTCCTTATCATCCAAATGCAAAACAACATTGTTGACGTTACTCTTATTGCTATATGCTGTCAAATGAATTTCATGGGCCATAGTTAGGAACATAGAAAAGAAATGTGTCCCTAAAGTTGGGTCCATGTTTTACTTGTGAAAACGTTGTTAAACAATTAAAATAAACATAAAATATTCAAACAGCAACTGTAAGTTTTACGTCTAGTGTGTATTATCAGGTAATTCCAATCAATAAATGCCATAATCAGGCCATTTGATGATCGTCAGTCAACCTTCCCATCTTAACCTTATAAGTCATGGCGGCTAAAAACTCCGAACATTGTGATATTCTCAACCAGTTTTATTACTTACGAGAGCTGAAAATGTATTGAAATGTTGTGATATAAATTGATTTGTGTGTGGTACACATTTATCAACCATCAGTGATCAATATTTTCCTTATTTTTTGTGTAATATTCCTTAATTAATTATTTATTTGCGTGATAGGCCGAATGAAAGGACTAGACCCACATTACATACCGTAACCCTATAATATAGAATATAATATAATATAATATAGAATATAAAAATATAAAATATATAAAAATAATTTCTTTTCAGGTTTTTATGTGTATACATAGATTTCAGCTTTTCTACCACTGTAGCAGCAACCAGATTTAAATAAAATGTTCCATTTACAAAATAAAAGCATTTTAAGATTGTACTCGAATGCATTTCCGTGGAAAATTTTGAAACCATCATCACTTTTATAGTTCGTCTATTATCCACGAGTGCCATCTTTGATTTGCCAATTAAAATTCAGAATTATTATCTGTGTAGAATCCTAACGAACGCAGCCAGTAGAAGGCACTTCCCTATAAAATGAAGGACAATGCCACTAGCCACCGCCAGAGGACGCTGTATGGAGTCATGAATGGGCAACCAAAGGGATGACGTAATGGAGGCCAATTCATGGCACGTACGACGGTTCAACGGCCACGGTTCGGGGTCATCGTTCACCAAGAGGCACAGTGATTAGCCTAGTGATATTTGCAGACGATAGTCGCAAGAAAGTTATATTCAAAAGTCAAGTGGAAATTTGCGAAAAGCAGAGTTTTCTATTAAGAGAGGAAGAGTAGAGGAAGTTACCACGTACCAATGGACATCCAGGACCTCGCGATTTAACCGTAACGTTTACGATATTAACGTATTTCTCCGGAGTCGACAACGCCAATCGCTGGTAGTGTGATCGAATCGCAGTTCGTGAACCTGATCACACAGCTACAGGCTGCGCCACCAATCCACACTGAGCCAGGAATGCAATCTAGCGGTGCAAAATTAATAACACCGAAACGAAGCATTTCCGTGACTTGGTATCGTGGGCAAAGTTTCTCCTTATAATAAGGACCATCTATTGACATAAACAAATAGTTCAAAACTCTTCCGCAAAGATGGCACCACAATCTAACTTTGTAACCGTCGTAGAACGTCCTCTGTAAGAACTGCTGTAAACGCAGTGGCTTATGCGCCACTCTCGATAACGAGAGACCACTGGTCGTGTTTAATTGGCAAATCAAAGTTGGCACTCGTGGAGAATAGAAGAACTATGAGAGTGATGATGGTTTCAAAATTTTACACGGTGAGGTATACGAGTGCAATCTTAAAATGCTTTTATTTTGCAAATGGAGCATTTTATTTAAATCTGGTTGATGCTATGTTAGTAGAAAACTTAAGGACTACTCAATAGACATATAATACAGAAAAATTAATTTCTTTTCAGATTTTTAGGTGTACACATAGATTTGAGCTTTTCTACCACTTTAGCAGCAACCAGATTTAAATAAAATGTTCCATTTGCAAAATAAAAGCATTTTAAGATTGCATTCGTATACTTCCCCGTGGAAAATTTTGAAACCATCATCACTGTTATAGTTCTTCTATTCTCCACGAGTGCCAACTTTGATTTGCCAATAAGGTTGCCCGACTTAACTGCTAGGAGCATGAGCGAAATTCTCCTGGGATTCTCAACGGTTTTTTTTTTCAATGAAGCTAACACATCTAGATGGCCACAAATTTCCTAATAAAGGTAACCGAGGTGGACGTAAAATAAAGAAAAGTGAACGCAAAGTGAATGTGCTCGAAGTGAAGATGTTGCAAAGCGAACGGTAAGCAAGAATTACCGTATGGACTGATTCAACACAGGGCTCTTGGTTCGGGAATGAATTACAAAAGGTAAGTTATGTTAAATTCATTTTCATGTATATTAATTCTTTTTTTCTTTCAGCATAGCGGTGTATGTGCAAGTGTGAGTGTTGATTTATGGCTATGGGTGAACATACCTGCGCAGGATTTATGTTGGCTGTCAGTTGGTGATCTTCAGCCGGCGGCACACGGATGGCGTGCGATGAGTTCTCGCCTAACTTTTCAAAAGGTCCTATCTAACATATCACTCTTTTCGAGAAAAACGAGGTTGAAGATTGACAAAATCTTTTTTGATACTATTTTAAACCAAATCAACTTTTGACATTTTTAAGACCTTTAATAGTAAAATGCGATAGTAAAATTGAAATTGAAATTATAATCTACCCGTTTCATACATTTTTTTCTATGAAAACGTGAAAAATGTTACATAGGACAATTTTCTCTTGTCAGGTGTACATTAGGGTGTTTCATTTTGAAAAAAGTGATGAATTTTTGATAGGCCACCCTCCAGTTCGATTCATAGCCCCAAAATATGAACCTGTGCAAAAAATGGTAAAGATTGATGAAGGTTTAGAGGTCGCACCAATGATTTGGATTTTGTATGGAGATTTTGGTGAATTAGTATGGGAAATTATTGATTTTCGTTTACATTGCTCTAACTTTGGTTGTAGTTGTCCAAACGTTGAAAAAAAAAATATGTGGTTGTCATGACAATGATCAACAAGCCTGTTGTTGTTGCGATGAAATTGGCGTTGTTGCCTTGTACATATTCATCTGTCAATTTACCCTATTTTGCCATTTTTTCACATTTTTATAATTCTTGATACGCTGCAAAACTGAGCGTAGCAACTGTAGGCTTTTTGTTTATTGCCATAGCAATAACATACTAAATTTTTTCGACATTTGGACAAGTAGAAGCAAAGTTATAGCGATATAAGCGATTTTTTAAATTCTTCCATAGTAATTCCCATACAAATTTCAAATCATTGGCGCGACCTCTAAACCTTCATCAATCTTTACCAATTTTTGCACAGGTTCATATTTTGGGGCTTTGAATCGAACTGGAGGGTGGCCCATCAGAAATTCATCACTTTTTTCAGAATGAAGCACCCTAGTGTACATTGGACATGTTATATAGGACGTTTTGTTATAATCACAGTTACATAGGTCATTTATGTTTTCAACATTATTGTTTTGTTTTTAAGCATTATGAGTGCATAATTTAAGTTATACGAGTTAAACGAACAATATGAGTATTGGACAATGCATCAACTTTTTTTTAATGGTATATCGCAACACTGCCCACAGATTGTTTTGGTCGATCGTTGGTGGTCACGTGAGCTGCTTTTTATTTGATAACAGTGTTATTTTAGGGGCTGTTCACTACGTAGACAGCTTTTCGGTATGCTTGACCCCCCCCCCTCCCCATGCGTAGACAATTGTCCATATGAAAATTTTAAAATTTGTATGGGCCGTGGATAATTGTCAACCCCCCCACCTCCCCCCCCCCGGCGGAAAAAGTAGAAAAATGCTTGACATGAAAATTCCGATGTGCACAATCACATTGTTTTGGTTTGTTTGAACATTTTAGACGTTTTACTCGTATAAACACAAAGGACCGAAGTACCAGATCTGCACTGTTTTAGTTTTTCTGATACTTCAGACGTTTGTCTTGATGAACATAGTCAAACGTCTTATGTAACAGTGAAACATCGTTAATGCAAATTTTTACTTCAGACGTTTTGTTAATTTAGAATTTTCTCAATTCAATTGACATTAATCTGAATGTGTGAGTGTGCATAATGTTCTTAGGTACAAATGTTACAATGTGCATTTATAAACTCGATTTGTTTACATTTGTTACTTAGGACCTTTTGAAAAGTTAGGCGAGAGTTCACCGTCGCACGGTGAGATGGTCGAATTCGTCTCCTGACCAAAACGAACTGGACGCTTCGAGTCGTTAGCGTCGCCGGGGGATACTTCTTCAAACAGCGGCCGAACTAAAGGTGCGGGGTAGGATGTCGGCAAGACCGGTACTCTACCCGATCATTCGTTTCCGAACGCAGGCAGGCCAGTCGATTCTTCTCGACCCCGTTTGACTACCAGCAATCTGGCGGGCCAAGCGAAGTTCCTCACCGGTCCTTCGTCACGCGCACTCAATCAAAATATGGCGGAAAAAGACGAGCCTTTAGGCCGTATATTAAAAGCGCCCGTTGGACGCTGATGTCCAACGCGAAAAGAATATTAGAATAATGTACACAAAAAATTAATTGTAATATATTTTACCTTTTAATTTATAACTGAAAATTCACGCGAGCAGTGTGTTCACCCTTCGTGATACACAAAGTCTGGAATCTATTATTAAATTAAAACACAAAAGAAACAATAGAAATTAGTTCACTTCTAGCACATTTAACAAAGATCCTACTTTTAGCTTCACTTTACAATTACACACCTCAAGATAAATTCCAAAAAAAAAAGAAAGATAAATTATAATCACTGAGCTCACTACTGCTCACAAGCCGACTTGAAATTGAAATGATTTATATGATCATCAAAATCAGCTATCAAGCTTCAAATTTAATAGTCATCGTTTTTTTTCCTTGGACTTTACAACTACTTATTCAATTAAATTGCACGAATTACCACAGTATACCGTAATTCTAAAATATGTGGGCCATCTACGATTAATCCTAACACTAATAATCTGTACACAATATACGCAAGAGCTTTTATCCTAAATTTAATAAGCTTTTTATAGCGAGAGAATCAGGCAGCTGGATCTACAGTTCATTAAATTTAATTACTGCTATAGAATTTTGGCATATATATAAAAATGTAAATATTAATGAAAAATTTTAATCATTTTTTAATCTAATGTAGAAGTAAACTTAAATAATCCACCAACATTTTTACAACAAGCCGGAGAACGTTACAACTTCTTTCCCTGACGTTTTGGAGACTTAATGTCTTTTGACAAAATGAACAACTCTTATCAAGACGTAAAATTTCCACAGCCTACTGATTCCGAGTTATATGGAGTTAAAGAAAATAATTGCAAAAATATGGTGCTTCCTTTTGTTTCGGTTGTTTTGCTTACAATCATATAATGTTATATTTTTCTCTTATGCAAATGCATTAAATAAATAACTTTTGTCAAGAAACATACTGGTTTAAGCTTCAAATTTCAATTCTATATTCAATATTCTTGAAAAACACGAAAAACACATCAAATTTTGAACTTAAATATTCCAAAGCGCAAAAAATCGCAACCTAAGATTTTCAGCAAAAAATGAACAATACTCGATAAACAAAATATCAACATTTGAGAGAGGTATATATTGGTGTTTTTGAGGTATCTTCATTCTATTGGAACACGTAATTTTTCTTTAACTTTTTTTAATGTATTGAAATGGCGTTTTGAAGACTTGACGTCTTTGGCAAAATAAACAATTCTTTTGAAGACGTCAAAACTCCACAGCCTACTGTTTCCGAGTTAAATGGAATTTAACAAAAAAATGTGAGTATATGTTGCGTTGAAATGCTCGAAAAGTTAGCAGCAGCCTCTCATGTTAGCTTTCATGAAGTATGCCATGAAAATCGATGCATAATAAATGTCAGTTTATTACCGACGCCATGGCTCAAGGTAGGTTGTTTTATTTTGAATTTTTTTATAGTTTTTAATGTTGATGAATGAAGAACTATAAAAAATCTTTCAGAGCGTGCAATCCTTTGTAGGGAGCTTGTCGAACTGTTTTTAGACGGAAACGTGGGTCAAACGTAAAATGCTTTGAAACAGAAGTTCCAAAACGAAGGCAATAGTATAGATATTCCTCCGGCACTCAGAACTCTTAGGTTGCTGAATCTTAAGTTCCGGATAAAATTTAAGAAATGCCATAGAAAAGAAACCGTTTTTCTTCAAAAAATTTCAACGTGGATCAAGTCTCGCATAACATTTAAAATATCATCAAATCAATCGACACCCGTTGGCCGTCCGAAGAAGAAGTTTGAAGATAGCAGTAAGAAGACGAAAATAAAGAAAATTCAAGCTATTCTCCAGTGTTTACCACCGGATGAGTTGAAATTTGCAGCAGTTTCTTCTATGCAAGTTCCCGGAAACAGAGATTTGGCGTGGGTTATTGAGCATCTCTCCAACCATCCTGGAAAAGCAACGTTCGTGCGGAAGCTTCTTGAATGTGCAGATTTAGAAGCTAAACCGTCGCACTTATCGGTTGATGATGCACTTCGATTTCTTTGCCAGAATGATTTATCGAAACTTCAATACCAGAACATCCGAATGATGTCTCTTGAAAGAGGTGCTAACATCTACCCTACTTACAACGAACTTCGCGAAGGAAATTTAATATGCTATCCTGACGGTATGATATATCTTATAAATTAATTTCTAATATTTAAAATGTTTATACATACAGCAATTCCATAGAAAAAAGTTATAGTGGGTCTCAGAATTTCATGAAAATTGGTATAGTTCTTCCTTATCAAAAAATATTAGACTCGTATTTTTTTATTGCGCCATTAGGGTGACCATTTCCGTGTTAGGGTGGTCCAAAAAATAATTTTTTTTCAAAAATGTCTTTTCAAAAATTTATAACTTCTGAACCTCTTAACAGATTTTTACGATTGACCCTTCAAATGAAAGATGTTTTAATTTAGTTTTAAGAAAAATTATGAAACACTCAGAGATATTTGATTTTGTAGGAAAAAATATGTTACAAATGCTTTTTCTTGATTTTCACTGCGAGGGTCTTCAACAACTTCTTATTTTAGTATTTTTAATTGAAAGATCATTTAATTTTACATAACATATCAAAAAATTAGCGATGTCGAAGAAGCAGTTTTGGAGATACAATTTGTATGGAGATACAATTTGTATGTATACATCTGCAGGGATTACCATATGCCCTTCTATCGCGGAGGTTCCTTTGAAGTCTCTTGTGGATCATACCATACAAAGATTATTTGTTTCACAGGAAGATAAAATGTTGCGTACCTCGAACAGTCCGGCGAATTTACTTTCATTTGAAAGTGGGGTTGCGATGGGTCAAGCAATCATTCAAGATACAAAATGACCTTTTTGGAAGAAGCTGATGGAGAGCTGCAGTCATACAATGACTCTCATATATTTTTGATATGTTTTGTGCCGTTAAGAATCTGCTTTAGGGCAGCTAATACTGATACGGAACTCATTGTGTGGAACAATGACTTACCTTCATCGATTAGTCTCTGTAGACCTGTGAAAATGATTTTCCAGAAGGAAAATGGAGAGCTCACAAGAAAGGAAGTGGACAACATTAACAATCAGATAGCCAACTTATCTCCAACAGCTATACAGTTCCATGATCATCAAATAAATGTTCAGTCAAAATTAATTTTATCGATGGTCGATGGCAAAGTTCTGAATAATTTGACTAACGCCAGCTCTCAGTCATGTAATTTATGCGGAGCATCTGGGAAAGCTATAAGCAATTCTTTGAGCATGCCAATTACGGATGAACCATCAGGTTTCGAAATCATCCCGATACTGCATGCGTATATAAGGAATATCGCTTATCGAATTCCATTGCAAAAATGGCGGATAAATAAAGGGAATGAAGTGCTCAGGGCGAGACAAGAATCGATCAGAGGTACATAAGTTTCGTTATTTTTGTGGAATTAATACTATAATGCTTTATTTTTACCTTAGGAAAGTTTAAGCGAATCGGCCTGCGGATCAGTGAACCGCTTCCTTCGGGCGGCAATACAAACGACGGGAAGACAGCTCAACGATTCTTTGCAGATCCTGCGGAGACAGCGCATATCACCAACCTTGATGAGGAAATACTCAATGGATTTTTAAACATCTTAAGGGCCCTGTTTTCGAAGATGCGTTCGACGAAGCATTATTCGTTTTACCCTCTCTCGCCATTAGTTCACAAGATGCTGCTTCATGGTGCATCCATAATTAAGCATTGTGTTCTCCCAATTGGGATGATGACCGAGGACGTACAAGAACGGTGAAATAAATCCATACGGAACTTCAGAGAGCGTCACTCGAGAAAATTCGACCGACTGGCAAACATCGCGGATGTTTTCAAAAGACTACTTCTAACAATGGACCCAGTAATTTCGCTAAATGGAACTAAATCCAAAACTACGTTTGAAGAATTTCCAGAAGAAGTCCGAAACTTGTTATTGTAGTTTGCAATAATTTTTGGAATAATACAAGCAAATAAATCATTCAATTTCATAATGCATATACTACTGGATAAAATACGTGTTCTATTTAAATAAAAAAAGAGTCTTTAAATCACCACAATAAACCTCATTCAAATTTTAAATTTTTTTTCGTAAAGTTAAAACTATTTATGTTAAATAATTGCTAATTTTTCGTGCATTTCAACAATAATTTTAAAATTTAAAAACTATATTCATATTTTTTTTTCTTAAATTCCATTTAACTCGGAAATAGTAGGCTGTGGAGTTTTGACGTCTACAAAAGAATTTTTTATTTGATCAAGATAAACAACCTTTCCGTAGACGTCCAGTCCTCAAAACGCCATTTCAATGCATTAAAAAAAGCTGTAGGAAAAAAAACATGTTCCACTAAAATTAAGAAATCTCGATGAACATTTCAAATGGTCCTATCTGCTTTGATCGATTCTCTTCATCGACTTTCTCTTTCGTTAATAACTCAGTTGCAAAACCTTTCCCTGTTGTATTTGACGTTTTGGACGCTAGATAAGAACCTCCTTTATCAAACTATGTGGTAGAATTAGCACGAAATCTGTTTGCATAGCAGTGGTTATGAAAAGAGAAAGTCGATGAAGAGAATCGATCAAAGCAGATAGGACCATTTGAAATGTTCATCGAGAAATCTCAAAAACACCAAAATATACCTCTCTCAAATTTTGATATCTTGTTTATCGAGTATTGTTTAATTTTTGCTGAAAATGTCAGGTTGCGATTTTTGCGCTGTGGGAGATATTTAAGTTCAAAATTTGATGTGTTTTTCGTGTTTTTCAAGAATATCTTTAAAGTTTGAAGCTTAAACCAGTATGTTTCTTCACAAAAGTTATTTATTTAATGCATTTGCATAAAAGAAAAATATAAAATCATATGGTTGTTAGCAAAACAACCGAAACAGAACGAAAAAACCATATTTTCGCAATTTTTTTTTAACTTCGTATAACTCGGAATCAGTAGGCTGTGGACATTTTACGTCTTGAAAAGAGTTGTTCATTTTGTCAAGATAAACAACTTTGCGCAAGACATTAAGTCTCCAAACCGTCAGGGAAGGAAATTAGATTGTGGTGCCATCTTTGCGGAAGAGTTTTGAACTATTTGTTTATGTCAATAGATGGTCCTTATTATGATGAGAAACTTTGCCCACGATACCAAGTCACGAAAATGCTTCGTTTCGGTGTTATTAATTTTGCTCCGCTAGATCGCATTCCTGGCCCAGTGTGCAATCCAAGCAAGCCAACTTATCCTTGTGATTCGTTGAAGCCTCGAGTCCGTCACCATACTCGAGGGGTGTACGGGATAGGTAGAGGCGTTCACCTCTGGCCCAAGAAGGTGATGCGGTGCCAGAGGAAGGAGAGGAACGACGACGACGGCAGTGGCAGGTGAAGGGGCCCGAAGAAAAAAGTAGAAGGGTCTGTGCCTAGGGGCACGAACGGAAGCTTGACGTAGGACCGCTAGTGGACGGAATAAATGTGAAGAGCATTAAGTTCTTTTAATTGATCAAATCAGGCATAACATTTGATAACGGCACAAAAGCATTTGTAAACAAACATTCTAAGGCCCTTTACACGCGAACTAAAGTACGCCCACGCAAACCAATACCACTTTTGGAAAGGTGATAGTTGCCCCTATGCGATGATGTTGTTGGTTTGCGTGGGCGTACTTTGGTTCGCGTGTAAAAGGCCTTAGAAGGTTTGTTTACAAATGCTTTTGTGCCGTTATCAAATGTTATGCCTGAAATATCTCAACTCTTTCCGTTTTTGAATTGTAGGCGTTCCAAATTTGTAGTAATCTTTTTCAAAAAGAAAGTTGATTACGGGAATCAATCAAAATAACTTGCACCCCTGCTTCCAAGTTTGTGTGGTCGTTGGGGGCTTGTGGTTCTGAATATGGACAAACAAGCACAGATAAATTCTATTCCAACTCTTTACTGATGTAAGCTTGATGGCCCTGAAAAGGGCCGTTTTATTGAAGAGGACATCCATGGCCACTTACGTTTGGCGTGTTTAGAGTAGGTGACAGCATCACGGACCTAATTTTCCACGAACACCTTCAGCACACCTCGTAGATCAGACCGGAGATACGTCAGACACTGCCACGGCGAGCCAGACGACGGATGGTGGTTACCTCGAAGAATTTGCGATGACGATTGGCACCTCCTTTGCCATGACCAGCCACGACCTACTGCTGCTATTGCGACCACGCCGTCCGAAGCGAAAATGAGCTGATACCAGACAGCAGCGCTGCTTTATATTTTTTAGGTTAAAGCAAAATGATGTGCAACCAAGTGGTATAAAAGCTACAAAGACTCCTCCCATTATGAGTAGTTTGCTATCAAGTAGCGACACTGGCTATTTTCTTTTTGCGTACACGGCGAATGAGAACGACCCAAATTTGAGTTTAGTTCACTCATAATCGCCAAAAGTGTAGGAACTCAGCGATGAGTCACTTTTCAATAGGTCCTATCTACATTGATCGATTCTCTTCATCGACACTCTCTTTCGTAAATAACTCGGCTTCACAAATCTGGATCAACAATAGAAAAGAGCCCATCAGCACTTGTAAACAAACCGTTCCAAAGCCCTTTACTCACAAAGTGAAGGCCACCCACACAAACCAACACCATCATCGGATAGGGGAAACTTCTACCTACAAGATGTTGGTGTTGGTTTGTGTGAGCGGCCTTCGATTTGTGAGGCTTTGGAACGGTTTGTTTACAAATGCTGATGGGCCCTATTCTATTGTTGATCCAGAAATGTTTCCTGACGTCTTCGTTGAATTTGATGCTAGATTGTTGCTTCTTCCATCGAAAATATCCGGCCGTGGCGATTCAAAGTTGATCAAGGTTGATCAAAACAATTTGTATCCCTGCTTCCAGTTTGATTACATGAGCATTTTGTGTGGTCGGTGGTTCTGAATATGGACAAACAGGCAGATGAATTCTATTCCTACTCTTTACTGTAATAAGCTTGGTGGCCCTGAAAAGAGCCGTTTTGTTTCCAAGGTTGGTGATGATTTAACCTCCGAAACCAAACAGAGTGCGTCTCTGTACTTCAAAAACGTAGATGACATCCATGGCCGCTTACGCTTGGCGTGTTTAGTGTAGGTGACAGCATCACGGATCTCATTTTTCAGGAACACCTTCAGCACACCTCGTAAATCAAACCGGAGATACGTCAGACACCGCCACGGCGAGCCAGACGACGGATGGTGGTTATCTCGAAGAATTTGCGTTTGGTTCTGAACATGGCGATGAGTGTGTAAAGTATTACGCAATTCCATCCTCCCTATTCGCACGCGCCCGAGGATCGGAGGCGAATGCCACTTCGACTTGTTTCGTCTACTTACTGCTCTCTGACGACTGTGCTGGGGAAGCAGCATATGCATGTAGGTAATTGGTGGATTTGTTAGTTAATTCGACGCTTTTGGACAATGCTGACCATTTACCAGTTTTTCAATAGTTTCTTGTTAAAAATCAACATTTGGAAGCATTTTTATCAATGCGTAGCCATATTTCTGATCGATTGGTGATAAAATTATTGAAATTGGACCAGGGGCAGCTGAGTTATTAACGTTCAAAATCTTTCTTAATTTGTTACATGTTCCATTTTCGGTTTTCACAAAGTGTACCCCCATATAGAAATCAAAGACGTAGTCCTACGTCAAAACGAAGATTAGTGCTAGTAGACATTTAAGGAAGTGTAGACATTTAAGGAAGTGGGAGACGTCTGGTTCTAGGCTGTTCGTGAAGTGGGAAGGAAGTGTGTTTTCTTGGTTCGCGGAATTGTCACGAGCGTGTGCCGACCCTGAGGCTTGGAGTAACACCGCACTGGCACGTTACAGCAAATAACCATTTCTATTTGTGATTGTCGTATTAGATGCTACACAGTTCGAAAAAGTAGTGTAAATTTCTGTTCAATATGATGCACATAAAAGGAGCGTTATATCTCATCTAAGTTTACATTATAAATCGTGTTAAGTTCTGAGACATTTCATGAAATGTTGCAAATATTGTATGCAAATGTCCATATTTTAAACAACATTGCATAGAAGTTGCTCGTTTGCGTGAAATGAAATACAAGTCTACGTGAATAAATGTTTACATCACAACTATAATTCAGAATGTTTTGCAGTGTACTTAGTTAAAAACTTCTTGTATCGACAAATACTTTGGCTGTTTATGCAACACACTGAAAGCTTCCCTTGAACCAATGCCGGTTTCAGTATTCTTTCCAGGTCAGATGCCTTTATTTCCTTGTTGAGGGTTCGCCGCCATGAGCATCTGGGTCTGCCTCTGCTGCGATGTCTTGCCGGGTTCCAATCCAGCGCGTGTTTACGAATTTAGTTTCCGCCCCTCCACTTACGTTCTTGATTTCTGTTGATATCGGTTTCTGATGAGATCGACGATGGAGCTCAGCATTCGAGATCCAGTTGTGAGGCCACCAGGCATGAATTATATACCGCAGGCATCGGTCGATGTAGACCTGCAGTTTTTGAGTGTTTTCCGCTGCTGCACACCACGTCTCGCTGGCGCATAACAACACAGATTTCACGTTTGAATTGAAAATTCTATCTTTAGATCTCCATACATTTCGTAAACTCGCAAAAGCAGCCCTAGCCAATATGCCCAGAGAAGTCGAAACAAATGTTCAACCCGTACCCGTACTTGGACCTAACCAAGAATCAAATCCATCTCCACCAGCATGTTCTTGCCGGCTGCATTACGGTAGACCCCCTTCATATCACTGGCCGGAATTTGATTTGATTTATTACCGCTATTGATTCACACGAACTTTTCCATAAAACTTTGATCTCAAAACACTACTCGCCATTAGGTCACTCAGCATCAAGCAACGCGTTCAAATTCTCAAATTCATTAATATCACACCAAACTGGAACCTGAGTGCCTTTCCGCGCTACTCGCACGGTTGTAGATTAAAATTTTGTCCATTTAAAACTTTTTAATAGGGTTTGGCACCATTTCCGCCAAAACCTCCCCCTGCTCCCCTCCTCCGACTTGACCTTTTGAACCATGAAAGCGGGAACGCGTCCGCGAACGACATGAATATGACCAGTTAGACAAAGAGCCGATTGTAAAAAATTGTATGCGTGCTAAAAAAAAAAAGTATTTTTTTACCTTTCTGGGAATGGTATGGTATGGGAATCGTTTGAAAGCTCGCGTTCAGTGATTGACTTATCGATGCATTCTGAGATGCTTACTATTTTAAATAGTAATTAGCATTGATGTTGGACGAATGTGTAAGTAAGGTGCGATCTGAGCGGAGGTGGATAGAATTCAGATTTTACAACCGACTCCAGCCACCGCCGCCACTTTAACAGAGATAGCAATCGAGAACAAAAGGATTTGTGACCTATAGAGGCAAGACAACGTCGTCGTCGTCGGCTGTACGTTAGCAAGCCAGGGGCACTTCCGAGAGGGTCTAGCTTCCGTTTTGCTGACTGCGGATGAGTTTTAGGTCATCGCGCTGAGACGGGAGGAATATATTTAATTGTCTTTGGTGCGTATAGCTGGAGGGGTCACTTTTTTTTCGGTCAAAGGATTTTCTCCGGAAAAATGATAAAGTTGATGTCGTGATGGTTGTGAGGCTTTTAGGGAGCAAAAAAAAAAAAGGGGTGCAGAACGAAAAAGTTTGCCGTGCACGCATAAAAAGTTGCTTTCATCGGGCTGAGAGGTGATGCATGATCCATTAGAAGTAATTAATTTCGTTTGCGTGCTTGGTTGGCATCGAGAAGGGGAGCAGTAGTGGTGTTAATTTCCATAATTAGCATGAATAAGCATGAGTTTGAAAAGTGAAAGGGGTTTGCGGTTTTTTGGTAATGTCAATTTATGCTGTTCTTGAAATTTTGAGTTTTGGTGAAGAACTTCACTGCTTTCATCAAAATTAATAGCTAATAATCTAGCACTTTTTAATGCTCTTATAATAGATCCCGGAAGCAAAAGTTTTTCTCTACCCCAATAAAACTGCAAACGAAACTCAAATGATTAAGCATATATTGTCTGCTGGAACATCGAACGCATGCAGCATTACTTTTCCAATTTCAAATGATTTTTCACTTTTCATCCTAGAAAGTTGCCATTTGTTTGTTTTCGTTCGTAAAGCTTCTACGAAAACCGATGGAATGAGGAAACACCTTCAGTTGTCCAACCGTGAGCTCTGTTCAACTTCGGGTGCAGGACACTCCCATGCCATGCACCTAAACCAAATTTGCATGGTTTTGGAGTGTTTCTAAGCGCAACCATTTATTGCCATTAAAACTTTCATTATAATGTATTATCATCATTCAATTCGCTTTCAGCTGTGGATCACATGATCGCGTATAGTTAAAGGCTGACTAAAAGTAAATTGGTACCGCCGAAGATCGTCCTTAGCACACGTCGCTCGAAAACTCCGAGTGCTTGCAGGTCCTCCTCGAGCATAGTCCATGTCTCGTGTCCATAGAGGACCACCGGTCTTATTAGCGTTCTGTACATGGTACATTTGGTGCGGGGGTGAATCTTTTTTGACCGTAGTTTCTTCTGGAGCCCGTAGTAGGCACGACTTCCACTGATGATGCGCCTTCGTATTTCACGACTCACATTGTTGTCAGCCGTCATTAAGGATCCAAGGTAAACGAATTCCTCCACTGCCTCGAAAGTATCCCCGACTATCGTGACATTACTTCCTAGACGAATCCTGTCATGTTCGGTTCCGCCTACTAGCATGTGATTTGTTTTTGACGCACTCACCACCAGTCCGACCTTTGCTGCTTCGTGTTTCAGGCGGGTGTATAGTTCTGCCACTGTTCCAAATGTTCTTGTGATAATGTCCATGTCGTCCGCAAAGCACACAAAAGCCCGGTTCGTCGCATTACACCTTCTAGAGCAATGTTGAAGAGTAGGCATGAGAGTCCGTCACCTTGTCGCAGTCCCCGGCGAGATTCGAATGAACTGGATAGTTCACCCGAAACCCTTACGCAGTTTTGCACACCGTCCATCGTTGCTTTGATCAGTCTGATCAGCTTCCCAGGAAAGCCGTTCTCGTCCATGATTTTCCATAGCTCTGTTCGGTCGATACTGTCATATGCCGCCTTAAAGTCGATGAACAAATGATGCTGTTGACTACGCCCCGTCGGTAAAGAGTGTCGGTGCCCCCATTCAACGCTGCATCACTGCGCGCCACACCTGGCGCTGGCGAAGGGATCGGCTGCGATACCAAGGATAAACAATACGTGGACGAAAAAAGAAGATAATCGTAAACAAATAGCCATCGCGGAAGGTGAAAGGTTTCAGATTAAATTAAATTCTATTGCTTCAAAAGTGAAATTAAAATACTTATACTAGTTTAATTCCTATGAGCTAAAGTGAATTTATTCTTAAACCTAATTTAACTTAGTGCCTCTCGATAAAGCTTAATCTAGGTGAGATTTTAGGTAATGAGAGATGAGTGAAAATTATGTTATTCTACCTCGTATTCTACTTTGTCTAGACGAAAAGGTGGAGGAAAACCTATGAGAACAGTCCACGTTAATGGAGGAGGAGTAAAAAAAGGAGGACAAGTAGGACATTAGAACAATTGTTGCGCGAGAAAACTACGAGACTAGAAACGCTAATAGTAAGGTAAAAATAACAAAAATGTTAACATTGTTTATAAGAGTTTCTTTCGCAGGAATTTTATAATTGTTTCCATCAATACGGAATAAATTCATAGAATTTGGTTTCAAGTTTCGCCGTCTTCGCAACACTTTATAAAATTCTATTATAATGTCGAAGAAGTCATCTAGCCCTGCTGGTAGCGCCCTCGAAACGCCAACACCAGGGATGGTTGGAGAAACTGGAGGAGATTTCGTCGCAGAAACCGCGACGAAAAAGGCAGGTCCACCCGTTGTCATCGTTTCCCCTCCTAGCACCGAAGGCCAGGTAAATGTTGACGTTGCCAAAAATAAAAATCCCCATCCAACTGGGTCAACAGTATCTAACGCTGTCAATGTCGGAAATACCGGTACTGCGATCAGAGTCAGGCGCAATCCAATCCGCGGCGCTCGAAAAAACCGGGATTACCAGTGTCAGTTGTGTGAAGAGCGTGATAATGAAGAAATGGTGCAGTGTGATGGTTGCAATCGGTGGTTCCACTTCGTCTGTGTGGAAGTTTCGGAAGAAATTGCCAATGTCAGTTGGGTCTGTCCGAACTGTAAGGTCCCACGCATTCCCCCCACTAGTTTCACCAATACTATGACCGCACAACAGCAAGTAAATCCACTCCCGAAGAAACCTACATCGCTACGGTCAAAGAGCAAGGTCAGCTCCAGCACAAGTGGATCGAGAAGGATGAAGGAACTCGAGTTGAAGAAACTCGAGGAGGAGTTCGAGTTGGAAAGGCGATTCCTCGAACGGAAGTACCACCTACTGACGGCTTATGGAAGCGAGACATCTACGGAGGCTGATGACGTCGAAGACAACATGTCCAAGATCGAGCAGTGGTTAGTCGAAACCGAACTCCACGGTGAAGATTCCGGATTAGCAGTAGAGGAGGCAGATGGGCAAACACCGAACACATCGGAGAGACCCGAGGAGCACCGAGCTCCGGATGTCGTCCAGCGTCAGCGAAATCCATCAATTCTTCGCAATGTTCAGCTCGGTCAGCCCCACCAGAGTGGTCTGTCACAGTCTGTACGACATACGAAGCAGCCGTTAATGCAACCGTTGGATCTAGGTGCTCAGTGCAACCGCTTCTGGCAAAGCTCCCAGCATCCTATTATTGGACAACCACAATCCATTTCGACCGCGCCAAGGATTCAGTTTGAGCAATTTTCGTCGAATGAACGTCGTGCTTCACATCCCCAGGACGGTACAGTGTTCATGCCAGGAACGATACCGGATATGTGACATCGCCAGCGTCGTCAAGAGATTCGGGAACCAGTAGCTGGTGCAAGATCTTCCTACGTTCCGGAATTAAATCCAAGCACACGAAGTGACGACCCGCGCCATGACTTGTACTACCGCCAACAGATGCAGCCACAGAGCCATGCCAGACCATCTTTCGTCCCTTCGATGAATTTGGGTACCCTGGAGGAAGCCAACCAGTTCGTTCCTGGCCAGCGCTCGACACCGATTCGATCAGGCAATCCGAAACCAGGCACACCAGTTACAATTCCAGAGGAGCCGGTCTGTATTCTAAATCGGAGCCAAATTGCAGCTCGACAGGCGGTGTCTAAGGATCTACCTGAATTCAGTGGAACGTTGGAAGAATGGCCTCTATTCTACTCCGTGTTCACGTCGTCCACGCAGATGTGTGGATTCACAAATGAGGAGAACATGCTGAGACTACGGAAGTGTTTGAAAGGAAAAGCGCTGGAGGCAGTGAGGTGCGAGCTACTTTTTCCTTCGAACGTAGCAGACGTATTGGGAACGCTAAAGATGCTCTGCGGGCGTCCAGAAGCGATAGTACAGTCGATCGTCAAGAAGATCAGGAACCTGCCTCCACCAAACACGGAAAAGCTTGAGACAGTGGTGAATTTTGCGTTAACGGTGAAGAATATGGTCGCAACAATCAGAGCATGTGAGGTCGACGACTTTATCTTCAATGCATCTCTCCGATACGAGCTAGTAGAGCGGCTGCCGTCATCTTTAAAGCTAGACTGGGCGAGGTATGCTCGTAACAACCCGAACCCGAATCTCGCCACGTTCAGTGCTTGGTTGTATGCAGTAGCGGAAGATGCAAGTGCTGTTATGGTGGATACAGGACGCGATCAACAAAGGCGGAGTACCAAGAAGGACGGGTTCCTGAACTTCCACTCCGAGCCAGAAACGAGTGCCGCAAAACCAATCGAAACGTATAGCAAGCCATAGCCGTCCATTCCGAAGGATCCGATCAAGGAGCAGTGCGCGGTGTGCAAAGGGAGCTGTCCGTCAGTTGCAAAATGTACCAGGTTCGAGGGATTGAGCTACGATTCGAAGTGGGCGACGGTGCAAGCAGCAGAAAAAGTGCGGTACTAACGGATGTACATTCCTGCATCATCCTCTGCTCCACAATCTGGAAAAGCACCACGAGCCTAAGCCATCAACGTCGCAATCATCTACGATCTCTCCGTCTGGACCGAAAGGACCGGACCCGAGCTGCAACGTCCACCAAGGTCAGTCAACAGTGTTATTCCGCATCGTTCCTGTCGTACTATACGGACCGGAAAAGGCAGTGCAGACCTACGCGTTCATTGACGATGGATCCGAGCTAACCCTGATGGAGCAAGACTTAGCCAATGAACTAGGCGTCGAAGGGCCGAGAAAATCGCTGTGCCTTAAATGGACCGGCGGAACCCGTAGGGTGGAAAACGAGTCGCAGCAAGTGAATCTGCAAATATCCGGTGTGCGAAGCTCGAAAAAGTACGACCTGTCGGGAGTGTACACCATGTCTTCCCTTCAAATTCGTCCGCAAACGCTGCTGCTGGCCGAGATGCAGAACAAATATCCACACCTGGCTGGACTACCGCTCGAAGCGTACGAAGACATCAGTCCTCGAATCCTCATCGGTTTAAATCACGCCAAACTCGGACATGGAATCAAGAGCCGGGAGGGAAAGCAGAATGAGCCAATCGCAGTGAAGTCTCGCTTAGGCTGGATGGTGTACGGCAACTGTACCGGAAAGGAAGAGGCGGCCGGATATCTGAACTACCACAGTGTCCAAACCTGCGATTGCAATCGGGAGAATGATGATGATCTCCATAAAGCGATGAAATCGTACTTCGCGCTTGATAGCCTCGGGGTTGTCAAACCAAACAAGCTACTGCTGTCGCAGGAAGAACAGCGAGCTCGATCCCTGTTGGATTCTCTAACCCGCTTAGGAGATAACCGTTATGAATGTGGTCTTCTATGGAAGTACGAGAATGTCCGACTCCCGGACAGTAAAGCGATGGCCCTACGGCGGTGGAAGTGTCTGGAAAATCGGATGATAAAAGATCCAGCCTTAGCAGACGCGCTCAAGACGAAGATGCGGGAACATATCAGCAAGGGCTATGTTAGGAAGCTGACTGCTGAAGAACTCCACGAGCCACATCCACGGGTCTGGTACCTTCCGATATTCGTCGTAGAAAACCCTAACAAACCTGGAAAGATACGCATGGTATGGGATGCTGCAGCCAAGGTTCACGGCGTTTCTCTCAACTCGGTCCTTCTAAAGGGTCCCGATGAGCTGGCATCGCTTCTGTCCGTATTAATCCGCTTCAGAGAGTTCAAGGTGGCCGTATGTGGGGATATCAGAGAGATGTTCCATCAGATTCTGATGCGGTATATGGATCAACAGTGCCAACGCTTCTTCTGGTTAGAGGAAAACGAAATAGAACCCAGCTTGTACGTCGTTCAGGTAATGACCTTCGGAGCCTGCTGTTCACCGAGCATCGAGCAACACGTCAAGAACACTAATGCGAAGCGTTTTGAACAGGACCACCCGGAAGCAGTCGACGCCATCATCAAGCGACACTACGTCGATGACATGCTGGTAAGCACGGAAACGGAACAAGAAGCTGTGAAACTGGCACAAGAGGTGAAGAAAATTCATGAGCGTGGCGGATTCGAGATACGAAACTGGATTTCGAACTCCAAAAGGGTTCAGGCAACGCTTAAAGGTGAAGCAACGGAGGAGAAAAACCTGAACATCGGTGAGGAAGCTACAACGGAGAAGGTGCTAGGGATGTGGTGGAACACCATGACAGATCGTTACACTTACAAAGTATCATCCCGATACGACCAAGGCTTTTTAACCGGAAGCCGTCGACCAACAAAGCGAGAAGTTCTTCGAATGCTGATGATGGTCTACGATCCGTTGGGATTTATCTCACATCTGCTGATGTTCCTGAAGGTGCTGCTGCAGGAGATTTGGAGGACAGCAATCGGCTGGGATGATCCAATTCAAGATACGCAGTTCGAAAAATGGTTGACATGGCTGGCAGTGTTTCCACAGATGAGTTCCGTCGAGGTTCCCCGATGCTACCGATCCTTGACATCCGTTGAAGCAGAGATTGAGATGCATACGTTCGTCGACGCCAGTGAGAATGGGTTTGCAGCGGTCGTCTACCTTCGATTCACTGAGGGAGACACGATCGAATGTGCCTTGGCGGGAGCTAAAACTAGGGTAGCTCCACTGAAGTTCCTGTCAATCCCGCGATCTGAGCTCCAAGCGGCTCTTCTTGGTGCACGACTTGCAGACACAATACTGTCGTCTCTGTCCATCAAGGTCTCGAAGCGGTTTTTCTGGACGGACTCCAAGGACGTGCTCTGCTGGTTAGGATCTGACCATCGGCGATACAGCCAATTTGTCGCCTTCCGGGTCAGCGAGATCCTAGAGTCGACGGAGATTAGTGAATGGCGGTGGGTTCCAACGAAGCTGAACGTGGCCGATGATGGAGCAAAGTGGGCACGAACTCCAGATTTATCTGCAGACAGTCGCTGGTTCAGGGGGCCAGAATTCCTTTGGCGAGAACAACAGGAGTGGCCTGTCTCACCAGGCTTCGGAAAAACTACCGACGAAGAGCTGCGCCCACACTTGCTATTCCACGAATCAATAACAAAACCAGTTATCGATCCACAATACTTCTCTCGCTGGAGTCCTCTCCTTCGTCGCACAACGTACGTCCTCCAGTACGTTCACAACCTGAAGCGGTCCACAAGAAAGGAACAACGTGTCAATGGGTCGCTGACTCAGCAGGAACTGGCTAGAGCTGAAAACTACTTGTTCCGCCTAGCACAGTCCGAAGGTTACGCGGACGAGATCACCACGCTGGCAGCGGGATATCACCAAACGAGCACCAAAGGAAGGATCATTCGAAACAACCCACTCTTTCGTACCGCTTTCTTGGACGAAAACGGAGTTGCCCGATTCCGAGGTCGAACGAAGGCGTGCGCATTCGTCGATCGTGATGCTGCTGAACCCATTATTCTTCCTCGTCATCATCAAGTCACCCGACTAATCATAGCTGAGGCCCACGAGCGGTTCAACCACCAGAACCACGCAACGATTGTCAACGAGCTCCTGCAACGGTACCGCATTCCTCGGCTGAAAGCGACCTACAACGCTGTTCAGAAAGACTGTCAGCAGTGCAAGAATGACCTAGCGAAACCACGTCCTCCGATGATGGGCGATCTTCCGCAGTCACGCCTGGCTGCATTCAGTCGTCCTTTTACCTACATGGGGGTGGATTATTTCAGTCCAATATTAGTATCGGTGGGCCGACATTCTGAAAAACGGTGGGGGGTTCTCGCGACCTGTCTGACCACACGCGCCATCCACTTGCAGATCGCTCACACACTGACCACCGACTCCTGCGTAATGGCAATCCGAAACGTCATGGCTAGGAGAGGAGTTCCTGCTGTGATCTACAGCGACCGTGGGACCAACTTCCAGGCCACCAGCAAGGAACTAAAGGTGGCAATCGAGCTACTCGATCAAAACAGACTGGCCAGCGAATTCACTACGAGTCGTACCCAGTGGACATTTATTCCACCGGTTTCACCACACATGGGCGGAGCATGGGAAAGGCTGATCCGTAGCGTGAAGCAAAACCTAGCTAAGGTACAACCTAGCAGACTACCGACCGACGAAGTGTTGCAGAATGCGATGGTGGAGGTTGAAAACATCGTCAACTCTCGACCATTAACGGACCTTCCCGTAGACGATGACGAGTCACCCGTTTTGACACCCAACCACTTCCTGCTAGGGTCAGCAAACGGCCTCAGATCATGGGTTCCGTTCAACGATAATCCCATCCTACGGAGGAACTGCTGGATCCAGTCACAAGTTATGGCTGACAAGTTCTGGAAGCAGTGGGTACGAGACTATCTACCCTGTCTTACGCGAAGAACGAAGTGGTTCACTCCAGCGACTCCAATTACTGTCGGTGATACTGTGGTAATCGTTGACGAGAAGCTATCCAGAAACTGCTGGCCTAAGGGAAGAGTTATCGCTACGCATCAGGCTCCAGACGGACAGGTACGGTCGGCGACAGTACAAACAGCGTCTGGTGGAATATACGAGCGCCCGGCCATTTCATTGGCTGTGCTCGACGTAGGCGTTAGGACGAATACGCTATCGGATGATCCTTCGCGCATTCCGGGGGGAGTGTTGACTACGCCCCGTCGGTAAAGAGTGTCGGTGCCCCCATTCGACGCTGCATCACTGCGCGCCACACCTGGCGCTGGCGAAGGGATCGGCTGCGATACCAAGGATAAACAATACGTGGACGAAAAAAGAAGATAATCGTAAACAAATAGCCATCGCGGAAGGTGAAAGGTTTCAGATTAAATTAAATTCTATTGCTTCAAAAGTGAAATTAAAATACTTATACTAGTTTAATTCCTATGAGCTAAAGTGAATTTATTCTTAAACCTAATTTAACTTAGTGCCTCTCGATAAAGCTTAATCTAGGTGAGATTTTAGGTAATGAGAGATGAGTGAAAATTATGTTATTCTACCTCGTATTCTACTTTGTCTAGACGAAAAGGTGGAGGAAAACCTATGAGAACAGTCCACGTTAATGGAGGAGGAGTAAAAAAAGGAGGACAAGTAGGACATTAGAACAATTGTTGCGCGAGAAAACTACGAGACTAGAAACGCTAATAGTAAGGTAAAAATAACAAAAATGTTAACATTGTTTATAAGAGTTTCTTTCGCAGGAATTTTATAATTGTTTCCATCAATACGGAATAAATTCATAGAATTTGGTTTCAAGTTTCGCCGTCTTCGCAACAGATGCGTTGGGACCTGGTATTCACGGCATTTCTGAAGGATTTGCTGTACGGTGAAGATCTGGTCCGTTGTCGATCGGCCGTCAATGAAGCCGGCTTGATAACTTCCCACGAACTCGGTCATTTTAGGTGATAGACGACGGAAGATGATCTGGGATAGCACTTTGTAGGCGGCATTCAAAATGGTGATCGCTCTGAAGTTCTCACATTCCAAATGGTCGCCTTTCTTGTGAATGGGGCAGATTACCCCCTTCTTCCACTCCTCCGGTAGCTGTTCTGTTTTCCAGATCTTGACTATCATCCGGTGCAGGCAGGTGGCCAACTTTTCTGGGCCCATCTTGATGAGTTCGGCTGCAATACCATCCTTACCAGCTGCTTTGTTGTTTTTTAGCTGCTGAATGGAGTCCTTAACTTCCCTCAGCGTGGGAGTTGGGTCAGTTCTGTCCTCTGCTGCACTGACGTAGTCGTTTCCTCCATTGCGCTGGTCTCCCGTGCCTACGTTCTCCTCGCCATTCAGGTGCACATCGAAGTGCACCAACCGATCACGCGCTTCTGCATTTCGCCCATCACGATGAAAGCTGTGCCCAGCTCGCGTGTGTTGCCGCAACTCTGGTAGATGGTATAATTACCTCTGAACGTTCGCACCATGGATCCTGTCCAACACACCTCCTGCAGCGCTACGATACTGAATCCGCGGTCCTTCAGTAGATTGGCGAGTATTCGGGTGCTCCCGATGAAATTGAGGGATCGACAGTTCCACGTGCCGAGTTTCCAATCGCAAGTCCTATTTCTCTTGTTGCTGATTTTCCGTTGCAATGATTTTTTTACGGCTGGCTCGCAGGGCCTGACACCAACCCCCTAACTTTCCGGAGGACCAGGGTGCACAGTTGTGCTTAGAGTCCTTCACTGGCACTCGGACGTAGATCAGCCGCCCCTAACATGGGAACAGACGCTGTTGTGAGCCGCTCCTCCTGGAGAACAGACGCTCAGGCTTGCCGAGGCAAACTCCCCCTTCCCTGTCAGCCTATGACCAAAGTTCCCACCGGGGTTGGTTACCCGATCTTCCCTAAGGTTGCTCATAGTTCCCGGCCGGTACCACGGGGAGGTAGGGATAGGAGTTGCTGGGAAGAGGCTAGTGATCTCAATGGGATCTGTATTGCGCATTACCCAGCATTAACCGACCTGGAGGCATTGATGTCAAAGTCAAATAGGTCAGAGGCTTCGTTGAATTGATGAATCATGGCGACAAAGGAACTGTTTGCAGCATAGTTGGTTGCATGTACTACTTTATGTAGCAAGGTTCTCGGACGGAGTGTTCGGGCAGGAGCATACAGATTAATTTTGGCCAGTAACTCAGGAACATCATATTCTGTGAGTAAAACTTTAGCAACGAAGACGACCTGCGATATGTTTCGTCGCTTAACAAGAGTATCCAAACCCAGTAAACGACAGCGGTCAGCATACGGTGGTAAATTCAGCGGGTCACTCCATGGAAGATAGCGCAGTGTGTATCTGACGAATTTGCGTTGAACAGCTTCGAATCGTCCACTCCATACTGCTTGGTAGGGATTCCAGACAACACACGCGAATTCCAGTAGTGAGCGTACCAATGAACAGTAAAGGGCTTTAAAACACAGAGGATCACGAAATTCCTTAGATATCTTGAACATCCAACATGACACCGAGGTCTTTAACGTGATCGACACGTTGAACTGCAGTCCCAGCAACGATATAATCAAACAAAACGGCAGTCTTAGTTCGACGAAAACTAATACGTAGCACTTTGAGACGCACAGGACCATACATTACGTTCACACACCAATCATTAAAGATTTCAAAGGTTTTGTAGTTCTAAACAGTCGGCATAGCCTCGAACGACTAGATAAATCTTCAAGTCATCGGCAAAAAAACATTTAGCTCCACGTAGTAGAATAAACGTTACATCGTTCACAAACAAAGAGAAGAGCAGTGGTCCCAAAGTGCTACCCTGTGGAACTCCTGATCTGTTCGAGAAACAGTACGATGAGTAGTTTCCGATGCATACAGTAACTTCACGTTGTACGAGGTACGATCTAAGCCAGAACATCCAATTTTTTCAAGCTTAGCTAGCAGAACGTCGTGCACAACTCTATCAAACGCAGCTTTAAGATCAGTGTAGATGACATCCACTTGAAGTTTCTTGCATACATTTTCCATACAGAACGACGAATTAGTTTCCACGGAGCGGCCAGGAAAGAAACCATGTTGACATGTACTTATGTAATGCTTGCAGGAAGCAAACAATCTCTCATTTATCAGCGACTCAAACAACTTAGATTCAACCCCAAGCAAGGTAATTTCATGGTAGTTTTCCACATTGCGTTTGTCTCCTTTCTTGAAAACAGGGAACATAGA
The DNA here is from genome assembly GCF_037179485.1 of Ochlerotatus camptorhynchus. Classification (NCBI taxonomy): domain Eukaryota; kingdom Metazoa; phylum Arthropoda; class Insecta; order Diptera; family Culicidae; genus Ochlerotatus; species Ochlerotatus camptorhynchus. The sequence continues at coordinate 4,631 of NW_027040941.1, read as the reverse complement.
AGAGCGTTTCCATAGTGCGGGAAATTCCTGTTGACGAAGTGACAGGTTGAAGAGCAAGGACAACGGAGCAGCTAAGATATCGGAGCATTTTTTTAGGACAGCAGATGGAATAACACTCGGACCTGTTGAAAATGATTATTTGGTTTTACTCATCACAGAGAGAACCATTTGTACATCTACGGCAAAAAACATTAATGTTTACGACGTCGGTTGGCACATCACGGACGGTTCGCTCAATTTCTGCTTGCGATGGGGAGTCATTCGAGAAGACACTTAAGAAGTGCCTAGCAAATAGGCTGCATTTGTCCTCAGTTGTCAATGCCACGTCATTGCCGAGAAACATTTTTGACGGCAGTCCAGTTTCCTTCCTCTTCGTATTCACAAACGACCAGAATCACTTGGGGTGGCATTGCAGATTATGTTGAGTACGAATTACATACCTCTTGTAAAGAAGCTTGTTGTAGTGGCGATAATCATTGCTGGCAATTGAAAAATTTCGCTTGGCAAGGGTACATCGTCGATGAGTGAGAGCACGGAGAGCTCTAGATCGCACTCGTTTCAGGTTGCGGAGAGTAGCGTTAGACCAAGGCGGTTTTCTTGGAGGTTGGCACTTCGGTACTGAAGCACAAACACAGTTGCGCAAAAGGCTATTATAGCGAGCGGCTGCTGTATCGATATCAAGGTCATTCAACACGTTCCAGTTGATCCGGGACAAGGTACGCCCCAGCAAACGGAAATCGGTCTTCCGGAAATTGAGCCGACTGGCAGTCATGGTTTCATCAAAACGAATTTGAGATCCGTTCGCGATAGATATATCCAAAGCAGGGTGAAAATTGTCAAGAGGAACGATGACATCAGGCGCTTCAGCGACGACACAGTCAAGAAGTGCACTTTCGCTAACAAATTGGGAACAAGGTTTATCTGGCTCAGTCCATGAAAATCCGTGCCGTCAACTAACAAGCGGCTGGCAGGAGTAGTTGAAGATGCAATCGGATCTGGAAACGCATAACCCTGGCCTGAGGGTGACCAGCTAGGCCCAGGCTGATTAAAATCACCAAGCAGAAGAAACACATCCGTTATATCAGCCATGGACGATGCAAATTCTGTAGCATCCAGATGAAGCTGCATTGTGGTGCAGTCATGTCGACGTTCAGGGGGAATATACACCGCTCCAATGAGGATGTTCCGCGAAGTGAGGCTGACCTTAACCCAAACCGCTTCAATTGTAGTAAATAGTTCGTTGGAGATAACGCAGGAGGCGAATGCGTTGGAAACAACGATGAGGGCACCACCACCGCGAGTACGGATGCTGCTGGGTGAATTACGGTCGAATCTGTAGACAGTAAAAGAGTCATCAAACAGTTGCACTGAATTGATCCTCCCATCGAGCCAAGTTTTCGTGAATACATAAACGTCATATTCCCCGTCAAGCGCAGCCAGATAAACATCGTCCAATTTAGTCATGAGCCCCCTGGTTTTTTGATAGTAGACTCGTAAACCGCTACCAGGGTTCGGTGCGAGCCGTGTCAATGGTAGCTTGTCCAAGATCCGAACGAAAGAACGGTGAACTATCAGGCAGCGAAAGATCACCTGGCGTAGAAAGGCTCGAAATGGTGGCCATAAGCGAAGATGAACTGAAACCAAGTGGCGGATCAACAGTTGAATTCACATGGACGAGTTCATACTTGCCGTAAACGAGTGGTTGGAAGACCCCTTCACCAGGCCCACACACAGGGCCGGGACGGCTGCAGGTCGCTGGCGGGAATGGCTCGACTGTGGCGGGGAGCTCGGGGGCTTCCATGATGCCAACGGCAGTGCGTCCCAGTAAACAAACAGAAGTTGATTCATCATAATGGTGTAAGTCGTCAATCTTCGGCAGGACTAGATCAGAGGATCCGGATGCTTCTTCTGATAAATTTTCTGTGGAGCGTTTCGGCTTCTGGTATGGTGGGGCTGGTATACTGTTAATGTTATCTTCAGACCACAATTGTCGAGGAGCAGACATATACAATGGCACTCTGGAAACCAAGAACTTTTCAGACAGAGCAGTTGTTGCTTGCTGATTATACTTGCCTACAGTTGGAGTTTGGAAGACCCCCTTTCCTAACTCAACCGCAGGGCTCAAACAAAACTGTATCAGAAATCAAATGTAAATAAAGCTTGCATCAGATAGAATTGGAACAAAAACAATTGCCTGTATTTCAGTTATTTATTATTGAATTCAAGATATTTTTAATACAAATGTAGCGTTTTCTTCATACTTTTAAGAAAAAATACGGATAAAATTATTCGTCACGGTTCGAAGGAATTCTCGAATTTTTCCTGTAGCACGGCTCATTAGGCGGCGCACACCTTCTTCGTCCATCGTTTTAGCTATCTTATTCCACCAGGTCTTCATCTGATTGATGTCTTTGACAACCTTTCCCTTTGTCTTGAGTCTCCACTTCATGATTGCCCAGTATTTCTCAATAGGGCGGAACTGGGGGCAGTTGGGTGGGTTAAGGTGTTTCGGAACAAACTGGACCCCTTTCTCTGCATACCATTCTTGAACGACTTTGCTGTAATGACAGCTTGCCAAATCTGGCCAAAACATTACGGGATGGTCGTAGGATCAAATGAACGGCAAAATTCGTTTTTGGAGACACTCTTTTTGGTATAGTTCCGACGTCATTGTCTTATTTGTAACGAAAACTTTCGTTTTTTTTGCCACAGCTGCAAATGCCCTGCCAAATCATAAATTTTCGTGCAAATTTGTCAGCAAAACAAATTTAAATTTGGCTGGAACATCCCCCCGAGCCGTTGCCAAGTAAAATTTTTGACCTGGGATTTGCCCGAAGTCAGCCTTGACATAGGTTTCATCGTCCATCAGAAGACACCCGTCGAACTTGGTCAGCACCTGGTCGTATAGCTTCCGCACACGGATTTTGGCCACACTATTCTGTTTTATGGTCCGATTTGGCTGTTTGCTAACTCGATACGACTTGATTCCTTCCCGGACTCGAGTTCTCCTCACGGTACTATGGGCAGCACCGAAATTTCTGGCCAAATCACGGTCCGACAGATTGGCATTCCTCTTAATCGTCTTCAAAATCTTACCACGCAGTTTCCGGTCGGTTCCACTCCGACACTTGGCTTGAGGCTTCCGAATCGTCGTCAATGTTTCCTTATACCGTTTGATAACGCGCCATACGGTATTTCTGGGCAATTTCAGCTGTTTAGCTAGCCTACATGCAGACCACAATGGATTTTCCAAATAACTGTGCACAATTTTTTCCCTTCTTTCGGCTTCCATGTTGATTGTTTACAAAGTACAGTCGATTTGCGGAATGTCAAAAATACATACATGAAGCTGACAAAATTCCCGACACGTGGGCGCCAAGAACTTCCAAATCCGTCCACCAGGAGCACCACAATATGAGCAAAAGTTTGTTCCAATTCTAAATGAAGCAAGCTTTACTTCCATAATAAATTATCGGAAAATTGCTCTAGCTTCGGTAGACGTATTTGATTTCGTTATTCTAAATAAAATGAGAAGGAAAAGGTTAACTTTGTGGAGTAGGAAATGGTTGCTCAGGAGGAACACCGGCTCTGGCTCATCTTGTCCTTCAAGAACTGTGATATGAAGACGAAAAAGGATTGCAAAACTTCGCCAGGTTGTCGATACCAACTTTCGACAAGCTAGTGAGATAAGTTCTCAATAGATCTACATGATTCTTTGAGTTCTGAAAATTTATGTTAAATACTCAATTCTGCACATTTATCTGAACACCTTTGGACGTCCCTGAAGTTTTGTTTCTGTTCTCTGGTGAAATATCTTTGAAGATCAACAAACTTTCCCTAAGATCTGCAAACTTCTCGGTAGTTCTGCAGATTTCTTTTAAATTCTGTGTGTTCTTCAGAAGTTCTGCAAATTTCTCTAAAAATGTACAAAGTTCCTGAAGCTATGCATATTTGAGATACTTAAATATCAACAATTATCTCTGAGAATGACTAGAATTCTAATAATCTATGAACTTCTCGAAAGTTCTGTTATTTTCTCTGTAGATTTGCATGATTCAATGAATATTTGCAAATATCTCTGAACATCTAAACCTAAAGTATAAACAATTTATCTAGAATTTTTTGAGCTTTTCAAAAGTTAAAGGAAGTTCTCTGAAGATCTATTAATTTTTCTGAAGTTATGCCAATATCGCTAAAAATTAGCGAACTTCTCTGAAGTGTTCTAAATTTCTCATATAATCCGAGAACCTCGTTAAAATTTTGAAACTGTATTTAAACATCTGCAGATTTTTCAGTAGATTTACGATCTACCCTCTGAACTTTTCTGAAGTTCCTAAAATTTCTCAAAAATACCGTAAAGTTTTCTGAAGTTTTGTATTTGTGTTCTGAAGCTCTATGAACTGCCCTGAAGTTTAATAAATTTCTCAGTAGATCTCCGAACTTCTCTTAAGTTCTGTAAATTTATTTTTGGATTTTGATTATCTGAAAGTATTTAATATACGCTGAAGTTTAAAAAAAAAACTTTTTGCAGATTGACGAAATTCTCTGAAGTTTTGTAAATGCTTCTAAAGATCGGCAAACTTTCCCGAAATTCTGTGAGTTTTCCTGAAGTTTTGCAATTTTTTCTAAAA